>NC_139928.1:23768340-23783340 GCF_963514095.1 Eutrigla gurnardus | reverse complement strand
CCTCTCTGGTTGTATAGAAGTCTATGAGAAAATGGGTTTATTATTTGTATGTTTTTGTGTCATGTTTATGTTTGTGTGTATATGTTTAAGTTTTCCTCTGAATATTAATGTGCTTCTGAACTTCCCAGACCAGCTAGCGGAGCCTGGATGTGGGTCACATACAAGGACCTGGACCCAGATGGTACCTGACCTGCTTTCCCAGACCGATTTCAGATCCGTTCTCTCCTCAGGTAAAACCTCTCGGGTGTAGAGTGATTCAACCGACGGTGTTTTAGAAATAATTATTACTTAAAGATTTAAATGCACCTGTAGGTTGTATTTGATTCATATACGTATATTTTATACCCAAATATTGGAAAACGCTGACGGATCAGCCTGCACATCTCTGGTACAAATATGTTTTTTTGGAGGCCTTGCAATAGAAAAATGGCCAAAAGTCTATCATCTATCGATAATCTGTTGCCACGGCAACTTTGGTCAGTGTTTCTCATTGACGTCCATCAAGAAGCTCCCATTCAATCCTTTTCTTTAGGGCTGCATATTTAAGTTAAAAGAAAACATTATTCTGTAAAAAAAAGTAAATACCAAAAGTATTTCCCTTGAAAGTGTGAGAAAATTATATATAATTTGTGTGAGAAAGTGTGAGAAAATATATATATATTTGTGTGACGTATTTCAAATACAGTTCGTACGTATTCTTGCTGGAGAAGTCGTGTTGTTTGGTGTGTTTTCTTCTTTCTGTTTGTCTAATGGAACAAGCGGAGCATCTTGTGGAGGCAGGCGGGTAAATATAAACCCATTAGAGGAACGCTCACGGCCTTGAACGTCCATCCAGACCATTAGCTGCACACTCAGCAGCTCCAACGCCATGATGACATCATCCACACCGAGTCAGGACCGGACACACGCTATTATTATTATTATTATTAGGCTTTTTATTTATTTTGTTCTTCCAGCGACTCAACGTGACAAATGTCGGATGTAAACATTATGTAAACATTTAGAAACGGTTTCTACTTGTAGCAACTGTGAGGACATGTTTGTGTATTATGTGACGTGCTATAATTAATATATATATATATAGATATAGATATAGATATATATATATATATATATATATATATAGATTGATAGATAGTTACTGTAACTTGTCATCACATTACTCTGAACCCATTAAATGTAATCTATTACCTTCCAGGTCAAGGGCTGCCAATCCTTTTAGAGGATTATCAGGATAAGATGTCACACACACACACACACACACACACACACACACACACACACACACACAGACAGACGGATCGAGGTGACTGTGGTGCCGGGACGTGCAGGGCGACAGGTAGGAAGGTGATTTGACCATTTCAGCGTAAGCGTCCTGTTTGAGCTCATGCTCTTAGTCGGCCATGTTGTTTTGGTTCCTTTGTTCCCCAGATTGATGTGAACATGACATAATCTTTGCCAGGAGTTCCAGGTTCCCAGGATCCCTGGAGTTCCAGGATTCTGAGATCCTATTGTATCCCGGCTCTTTATTTGTTTACTATGAAAGCAGCTATTGCCGTATGGCTCTTTATAAAAACGTTATCAAACGGTTGGACTCGTGGAATCACTCAGCTTTGTTGGATGGAAACTGGCCTCGAAACATAGGGTCCTGAGACTATAGGGCCCTAAAAAATAAGACTCTAACACAGGACCCTGGGATCTTAGAACCCTGAGAATGTAGGACTCTAACACAGGACCCTGGGATCTTAGAACCCTGAGAATGTAGGACTCTAACACAGGACCCTGGGATCTTAGAACCCTGAGAACGTAGGACTCTAACACAGGACCCTGGGATCTTAGAACCCTGAGAACGTAGGACTCTAACACAGGACCCTGGGATCTTAGAACCCTGAGAATGTAGGACTCTAACACAGGACCCTGGGATCTTAGAAACCCTGAGAATGTAGGACTCTAACACAGGACCCTGGGATCTTAGAACCCTGAGAACGTAGGACTCTAACACAGGACCCTGGGATCTTAGAACCCTGAGAATGTAGGACTCTAACACAGGACCCTGGGATCTTAGAACCCTGGGAACGTAGGACTCTAACACAGGACCCTGGGATCTTAGAAACCCTGAGAATGTAGGACTCTAACATAGGACCCTGGGATCTTAGAACCCTCCAGCCATATTGATTGATGTAACCTTGTTTGCCAGTGACCCTGTTTTCCTGGTCCTCACAGAAACCTGGATCGGAAGATGCCGATTTTGTAAAGGTCCAAACAGTTTGTGTAACATTTCATCTGCAAAATGGTTCTTCCCCATCCTGAACCAGAGCCTACAAACCAAACCTGACTATGGGCGAAGTCTAGACCTCAACCTGTTGCCATGACCTCTGACCCTGACATTGATCCCGTGATTGGAAATATCAGTGACTTCACTTGAAGTTGCTGTGGATAAAAGTCGGCAACAATCACGGAGGGGGGATTACCGATTGGTCAGGATGACGTGGCAAAGCGTTTTACTAACTGTTGTCTTACTGACCCGCCGGGGTCACCATCTTACCGGGGCGTCTGACGAACGGCCAGATGTCGGCCATGATGAGGACGTGCGCTCCAACTCGCTGACGGAGCGAAGCGGGGATGTTCTGGACATGGACGTCCAAGCAAGCAGGGTATCGGACACCAACTGGGACTTAGACAAGGATGACTACGAGGACGCCGACTGGCATCCTCCTTCCTCCCTCCTGGAAGCACACTTGTCCCCGGACGCCCCGCCGCCAGCCATACGCAGCGCTGGTGTCATCGCAGGCCCCAACCGGACCATCGGCGGTGGGTCGGCGCAGTGCGGCGAGTACAGCAGCCAGTTGACGTCGAGCGGCCGATGCCGACTGATAGCAACGCTGCCGCCGGTGTCGGTGGGAGCATCTCAGCGGCGCTGCCCTGACATGTTCCGCTGCACGGACGACATCTCCTATTGGCTCCACGAGAACCAGAACAGGAAGGAGCAGCTGGACGAGCTAAGGGAGACGATGTCCGAGCTGCAAGAGGAGCTGAGGAACCACCGCCATCGAGTCAAGACCCTGGAGGCGCAGGTACCCTGCTGCACGCCAGTTTACTGGCCACGTGTCTCTGATCGTTCGATGACGTGGAAACTTGCATCAATAGTTTGGCATTTTGTAAATGTTGCTTTCCTTTAAATGCAGATTTTATTTTATAGGGGCAAAGATCTCTCTCTATTTATCTCAGTCCTCTTTATCTCTCTGTCTTGACACCCACTAAGTCCGCCTTAACCCTGAATGCTAACGGGATTAGCTGCAGGCCTAGCTTCTGAGAGGGCCTGACCCAGAGAGCATGTTCCTGGGCTGGTGTGTCTCCGGGCCGCCCCTGGTCCACCTCAAGTCTCCGTAGAGGGCTTTCCTATCAGATTTGAACACATTAGCTAGTCAGTCGGCTAAACTCTATAATTTAAAAGTGTTACTTTGATATCGTGATCATTTAGTTCAGAGGTCTTCAATGTTTTCAGGCCGAGGAGCCTGTATTGGTTCATAGTGAGCCGGTAACTCTGCAGACCCCCTGTTGAAGATCTCTGGATTAGTTTACCATTTGATGCTACGTGGACCAACATGGGACCTTTATGACGCAGTACTCGCTGCTGCTGCGTCCCTGTAAGTTTGTCTCCGACAGCAACGAGGAACCTCAGAGATGCGTTTCTCCTCTTCGCCTCTCAGGGGGAAGAAAGCGTTCGCTTTTCAGAGTCGACCTTTGACCAGCGTCTTCGTTCTCTGGAGCTGCGTCACGCCGAGACCGACACGCTGCTGCACGTGCACGCGGCGTTGCTGCACGAGCTGCAGACGCAGCTCCGCAACCTGTCGGCCGCCGTGCAGCGGTTGAGCCGCGACACTGGCTGCACGATCATCAACGTCATCAGGACGCCGCCGCTGCTCGGCATGCGGGACACGCTGCCGCCAGGTACACGCAAACCTACACGCCGGGGAAGTTGCATGCAAGTTGATCATGTTACATGATTTCCATGCAATAATTGTCTGTCTGTCTGTCTGTCTCCCCCCAGATGGACAGCACCTGTCTTTCTGTCCATCAGACTGTGCGTCTCTGTATCACAATGGCGTTCGTCATTCGGGAGTTTACACCATCGTCCTGTCGCCGGGCAAACCCTTGCCCGTCTACTGTGACATGGAGACCGAGGGTGAGACAGACACTTGCGTTGATCTATTCCCGCTTGAATTCCCGTTATTTCAAACGCAACGTTTCCTTTCCGTGCTGCAGGCGGCGGCTGGACGGTGTTCCAGCGACGGCTCAACGGCTTGGTGAGTTTTAACCGCGGCTGGTCGGAATACCGCCGCGGCTTCGGCGAGCCGCGAGGAGAACACTGGCTGGGCAACCAACAGCTCCACCTGCTGTCCAACCAGGGCCACTACAGCCTCCGCATCGACCTGCAGGACTGGAGCCACGTCCACAGACACGCCCTGTACCACAGCTTCAGGTGGACAGACACGCAGTAAAGACGCATTACAGACCTGGGGCAAACCTTCAGGCGGGGAAAGTGAAGCCGAAACTGAAGTGCCTTAAACTGTCATTCGTTCTGCTGGCCACCAGGGGGCGACTCCTCTCTGGTTGTATAGAAGTCTACTAGAAAATGGTCCTACTTCTCTCTGCTGGCCACCAGGGGGCGACTCCTCTCTGGTTGTATAGAAGTCTACTAGAAAATGGTCCTACTTCTCTCTGCTGGCCACCAGGGGGCGACTCCTCTCTGGTTGTATAGAAGTCTATGAGAAAATGGTCCTACTTCTCTCTGCTGGCCACCAGGGGGCTTACCTGCTGATTGACAGGTCCATTTAGAGTCCAACAGACCAGAAAGCAGGGGATGCTTTAGGGGGCGGGGCTTACCTGCTGATTGACAGGCACAGGAGCATTACATTACACTCCTGGTTTATTCATCAACCAGGTATTTAAATTAAGCTTATTGAAGCCGTAAACCAAATATGTAAATGATTTGATGATTACGTCTGGAATGATAGGAGGACATTCAGGCTCCAAAACATGTAAAATATTGTGTTTTGTCTCATCAAAGTAACATGAAGTGCCGTTGTGTTTGTGTTTCTACCATTTCAGACCCTCAAACAGCGACCAGGCGACGTCACTTAAGTCCCTCAGGGTTCAGGGTTTAGGGCTTTAGGGGGGACGTTGGGACCCGGTCTAGTTGTGGTTTCTTCTCCTCCTGCAGGATCGAGAACGAGGAGAACCAGTACCGCCTCCACGTGGCCGGTTTCAGCGGGACAGTGGAGGATTCCTTCGGCTGGTACCACGACCAGCACGGCTTCAGCACGCCGGACACCGGCAACATCTGCGCCGAGATCAGCCACGCCGGCTGGTGGTTCCACCAGTGCTTCCACGCCAACCTCAACGGCGTCTACTACCAGGTGGGACCGTCCCGCCGCGTCCGCCACCAACACGTGGAGCGGATCTCACGTTGACGGTACGCTAACGTTGACTTCTTTCTCCCACCAGGGGGGGCGCTACTCTCTGAAGGCCCAGAACTTACTCGGGCCGGACGGCGTCGTCTGGTTTTCCTGGAAGGAGTCGGACTTCTACTCGCTGAAGGCGGTCACCATGATGATACGACCGCGCAACTTCCAGCCACGCTCATCGCCATAGCAACAGAACAGTCTGCAGCCCTGCTTGCTGCTCAGGAACGTACCCGGGGTTCCTACACCTTCAAAGTCAAATTCAAGCACTTCAAGGTGCATTTCCATGCTTTTCCAGCCCCTTCCAGCTGTGGTAAACTCCATATGTGTATCAATCCAATGGTCAGTATTCAGTCTACTTATTATGTCACTTGTTCATCACATTAAATGAGATGTTATTGTCCTCTAAACAACCAACATGATGTTTGGAGACAGCTTTTTACAGAAGGACCACAAATGAAAGGAAAACTAATTCCACTAACAGATCCACAGAAATATAATCACCAACTATTTTCATCATCTGTTCATCATCAAAAGGCATTTTTCATAAAGAAATGTCAGAAAATGCTGTTTTCAGTCCAGAAAATATGGAGATCTTCTTTCCTCTGTTCTATCATTTCAAGCACTTTATTCTAGATCCAAGCACTTTCAAACCTTGAAAACACCACACTAAAATTCAAGGCAGTTTTCAAGGATTCCCAGCACCCGTATGAACCCTGCATATGTTTTAATCCGCTGCTGCAAATAGTCCCCATGCCTGTGAATGTAACTTCTGCTGTTGTGATCAGCCGTTTAACAAAATGACTACGATAAGTACAACTCATTATGTAAACCAACATGAAGTATGTTGTCACCCAGGAAGTAGTCTGGCTCAACTGAATGCACACTGATGTACTGTATGATGTACTTAAAAAAATAAATATGCAGCAGAAATTCTGATTCTTTGAACAAACACAAACACAGTTCACATCATATATTTATTGAGATACAGCTGCGTATCGATGCATCTACAGGACGTCTGCTGGTCCTTCCACCAGAGGCCAGAGTTCATGCTGCTGTTGTTGTGTGTGTGTGTGTGTGTGTGTGGGGGGGGGGGGTTATGTGGGGCGCTCTCTGGGCCGGGTCACGTACTGCCACCACAGAGGGGGGAGGTCTCCCTCCCTGCGGGCTGGAGGAAGTGCTTCGCTCTTGGGGCCTCCGGCAGGAGTCTCGGCCTGCAGCTGGGCCACCTGGAACCGGGAGAAGGGGGTCATGAACAACGTAAATATCGGGTGTTGTTGCTAGTTGGAAGTAAAACACGAAGGTGAAACAGACGCACCTCTTTGTCCCAGCTCTGCATTCTCAGTTTCTTCCACTGCTCTCTCTTGGAGAAGTAGTCCGGGTACTGGGCCTTCTCTGAGGGGTGCCAGTGGTCCAGGGTCCACTCTGGGACCTGCAGGGAACACAAGGAGGAGCTCAGGACCTGTTCATCGTGTTAGGCTGGTCAGTATTCTCCTTTGGCTACGTATGTGGGTATTCAGGGGGACCTTGTAGCACTCGTATCTCTCGTAGGAGGTCCCTCCGGGGGAGTCGGGGAAGATGTAGGGCTGCGGGTGCTGGTTGTCCCAGAACTCCTCCTCCCCAGACTTCAGCATCATGGTGGCCTTCACCAGGTCCTTCTCGCCCTTGTTCTCATCGAAGCGAGCCCGCAGCGTGACGGCGTAGAACCGGTATTTGTCTCTGTATCGCAAACAGACACAACCGTTACGCTTAAAAAAACCCACTGATGCCATATTAAGACACCTGAATCTAGTCTCACATCATAATAACTGACCTATCTGAATACCACGTGTAACATCTACAATGTATTATATTGTCATTTAATCACAACTGCCATAATAACACGATCACAACAACCTGCAAAAAACCCTGCAACGTTATTCTTTTGTTCATCATATGGGAGTTGATAAATAACAATCATTTAAATTGATCTGTATGTTATTAAATTACAGCTTAATGGCTGTTGCGTTTGATGACTACAGGATATATATATATATACATAAAAATCTGACGAGGTGTAGTGTTTTGCCGAATGAGCTGGCTAGCGGCTAGCTTGGCCGTTAGCTTAGCCGTTAGCTGGGCAGCACAGCGGACAGCCTGACCGGATACAGCGGTGACGTCCTCGTCGCGTTTCCAGCCACAGACGGCTCCGCTCACCTGAAGATGCACCACGACTCGATGTGTCGCAGCGACTTCTTGTAAAGCCGCAACACCTTCTGTTGGTGGGTCAGGTAGGCGGCCGCCATTGTTTCCGTCCCCTGTCAGTCACCTTCCTCGGGCGAGCGGCCGCGGAGGATTCTGGGACTATTTGCTGCCTTCACGTGGTATCGGAATTATGATGAATACGTTTTTTTTGCCGACTCGGAAATCGCACTTTCATGTTCGTAATCAGGAGTGAGGGAAACTCGGAGATACTTGTTGACACCCGAGGACAGATCGGGACCGGGCTACGTCAGTCTTTATTTCCAACAGTGCAACGAGTCTCAGCTGTTGCTCGTGTACATCAGTATCATTTACATTAAATGACATCAACACTTGAACCTGATATTGTCGTAATTCCGACTTCACGGGTAAAACGTGAAGGCAGCATTCACGACTTGTGGGAGTGATGACCGTAAAGACACATACAATGCGCACCATTAATGTATTTTGTCGTTTTTGTCAGTATTTAGTTTCAGATGTCGGTGATGACGTCGAACTCCAATCAGATCCGCGTGTAGACCGTCCGTCGTTTACAAACGTTGGAGAAGAAGAGCGGGCGTAGTCGTCAAAAATCTGGCTATCGAGAATGTGGCTTCGCTCTTCTCTCGTAATTACGTTACTGTTGCATTATGGGACCGCTGAAAGCTGCATGTGCGGTTCTTTTCAGAGGCGTTGCTCAGACAAACATGGCCCGGCACAGATTCATCGGTGAGACTTGTTTTCTGTCTGCGTTCAGGTGGATTACCGTAAACGTCAGTGCGCGCCGGCGGCGGTAATGTGTTGGTTAGCATTGGGGGCTAGTTTGAGTTAGCCCCGCATAGTTTAACGTCAGCAGCAGCCGCCATGTTGGCATTAACGTGAATAAGATCGAGTCATGAAGGAGTTGTCATTTCTTTTTTCAATTATCTGCAGTACACATTTGAGCCACACGAGGGAGCCAGAGTTCTTCTCCTGTAAATAATGTACAATTTAAATCTCAGAAAATAGCCTGAGTTCGTAGGTTTTTCTTTAATTTAGTCAATTCTGCCTATTTCTTGGAATATTAGCCCCTCCCCCTCCCATGGCTACGTAAAACAGTCCTAATATGGTGTCATTATAATCTGAGGTGTAAATATAAAAATATCATGTCGGTTGAACCACACACAGTGTTTTAATCGAGTTACTCCTGAAGGTAAAAGGCCAAACATCTGCTCTTCTTCTTCTTCTTCTTCTTCTTCTTCTTCTTCTTCTTCTTCTTCTTCTTCTTCTTCTTATTTGACAGTGAAAATGTGTGTTTAGGTGTTTTTATTTTTACGAAGTTGTCGATGAAACAGTGAATTGATTAATTTAAGGGAAACAGTTCAGTAATGCTGCGGTAATTCCTGCAGCATTAATTATTTATGTGCTTTGTATTTTTGGTGTCCTACCAGTGTACTGCGGTATGATTGTTTAGTACTGTGTTAAAGGAGTCATCACCAGGAAATCGCAATTTCTCTTGTTAAAACATGCATATCTGTGTTTGACCTCAGTTGAAACTTGCCTGAAAGGCTGGAGTTTGAAAGTGGCGCCGTTTTTTCGCTTCTGCTCTTTTTCCGAACAGGAATAGCACACAAGGGCGGCTCTGTCCTTCCTGCGGCGAATCAACGCGCGCCTCATTACATATTATACAATGCACATCCGGACCAGTCAAAACCTCGCGCGTAATCTCGCGTGATAAAATCGCGGTACGAAAAAGGGTCAGAACAAGCTCAATGTTTGATTAAAATTTTTTTTTTTTTTTCTAATAAGTTTTACGAATTGATCCAAAGCGATCCAAGGGGGGCTGGATACGTATAAAACCAGGTTATGACTCCTTTAATAACGTAGTAATGAGCGGAGCCGCAGTAGAACCGGTAACTTCCGTGCTCTGGTCCTCCAGATGTGGGCGTGAACCTGACGGACCCCGTGTTCCGAGGACTCTCCCGGGGGAAGCGGAAGCACGACGGTGAGCCTTCGTGGGCGTGGCCAGCCGCGTCATCTTAAAGGAGACGTTTAGACATATTTTAGAATTGTTCCGAATGTTTTTGCAGTGGAGCAGGTTCTGTTATTTTCATGATCTAATTTGCTGCAACAACATCTTACATCTTATATCCCAGATGTCGTGTGTTTGTTGGTTTTCTGACAGACGACTTCGATCAGGTGATCGACAGAGCGCTAGCAGCCGGAGTGGAGAAGGTGATCACTTACGTTATTCTAGATCCGCTAACAGAAACCTTTAACATTCACGGCTCAAAGTTCTGCTGTAATGTTAATATTATATCACGGTGCATATATGTATGTAGTGTCTTTCTTTTTTCATTTTGGCTCATCTTTTAATTTGTTCTTGACTGCAGTACTTTATTGTTTTATTGTTTGTAAATATTATACTGAACACCAAGACAACTTCCATGTGAAAACATACTTATTATAAGTTCAACATTTAACCCATAAACCTGTCTCTTGTTCCAGTTTATGATCACAGGAGGAAACCTGGACGACAGCGAGGAGGCCCTGAAGCTGGCGGAGACCAGAGGTACCGATCTGTGGGGGTCCGAGCCAGAGGCTAGTGCTGCACCTCCACCGGGTCTCTGTAGGCCTTGGGGGTCCCTCCACCAGGTCTCTAGCCTTGGGGGTCCCTCCACCAGGTCTCTGTAGGCCTTGGGGGCCCTCCACCAGGTCTCTAAAGGCCTTGGGGGTCCCTCCACCAGGTCTCTGTAGGCCTTGGGGGTCCCTCCACCAGGTCTCTAAAGGCCTTGGGGGTCCCTCCACCAGGTCTCTGTAGGCCTTGGGGGTCCCTCCACC
Source organism: Eutrigla gurnardus (assembly GCF_963514095.1). Lineage (NCBI taxonomy): Eukaryota > Metazoa > Chordata > Actinopteri > Perciformes > Triglidae > Eutrigla > Eutrigla gurnardus. The sequence goes on along the minus strand of NC_139928.1, from coordinate 23,772,835 downwards.
AGGTCTCTAAAGGCCTTGGGGGTCCCTCCACCAGGTCTCTAGCCTTGGGGGTCCTTCCACCAGGTCTCTGTAGGCCTTGGGGGTCCCTCCACCAGGTCTCTAGCCTTGGGAGTCCCTCCACCAGGTCTCTAAAGGCCTTGGGGGTCCCTCCACCAGGTCTCTGTAGGCCTTGGGGGTCCCTCCACCAGGTCTCTAGCCTTGGGAGTCCCTCCACCAGGTCTCTAAAGGCCTTGGGGGTCCCTCCACCAGGTCTCTGTAGGCCTTGGGGGTCTAATACATGCTTTGTGGTCCCAGATGAGTTCTTCTGCACGGTCGGCTGCCATCCCACGCGCTGCACGGAGTTCCAGCAGCGTGGAGAGTCCGGGTACCTGTCGGCGTTGAGGGATCTGGCGAAGGCTCACCGAGGGAAGGTGGTCGCCATCGGGGAGTGTGGACTCGGTCTGTAGAGTGATCTAGTGATCTGGGTGATCTATGGTGATCTATGGTTGCGTCTCCATGGTTACCGTTGTGTTGTCTCTCCTCGTTCCAGACTTCGACAGGTTGGAATTTTGCCCGAAAGAGACTCAACTCAAGTAAGTTTATTTGAGACGCTGCTATCAAGAGACGGTTGTCATGGTTGTCGGTCGTCATGGCGACGCCTCGGCTTCCTGGTCTGTTGGACTCCAAACTCTTCACGTTTCTTCAGATACTTTGAGATGCAGTTCGAGCTGTCGGAGGAGACCCGGTTGCCGATGTTCCTCCACTGCAGGAACTCCCACCAGGACTTCATGGGTAGGCTGGGACCGGGACTGGGACCTGGTCTGGGTTCTGGCTCCTACAACGCTGCTCACGGGTTCTGTCTCTCTCTCTCTCTGACAGATATCATGAGGAGAAACCGAGACCGGTGTGTCGGAGGAGTGGTGAGTTTACTGTTCATACTCTTCAGAGTCTAGACTGTAACCATGGTTACCTCCATGACGACGCATGAATGGATGAGTTTTCCTTCCAGGTCCACTCGTTTGACGGAACGGCGGAGGAGGCGGCGGCCCTCGTTGACCTGGACCTCTACATCGGCATCAACGGATGGTGGGTGGAGCCTAGGGGGCGGGGCTTAGCTGCTGGTTGACAGGTCGCTACCAATGCAGTTGTCTTTATTGTAATTTTGCAGTTCCTTAAAGACCGAGGCCAACATTGAAGCCATGAAGTCGATCCCGGCAGACAGGCTCATGATAGAAACGGGTGAGCGTCACATTTTATCAAATGATTTAGAATCGATTGATTGTGTTCACGCTGCTGTTTGATGGAAGCGTTGATGCCTTCCAGACGCTCCGTGGTGCGGCGTGAAGAACACTCACGCCGGCTCCAAGTACGTGAAAACGACCTTTCCCACCAAGAAGAAATGGGAGGCCGGCAGCTGCGTGAAGGACCGCAACGAGCCCTGTCACATCGTGTGAGTCACGTCGGGGCGAAACGATGACGTCGTTGGATGAATATTCACACATTCATTTCACTGTTCGTGTCTTCCAGACAAGTTCTGGAGGTGATGGCGGCGGCGAGGGACGAGGAGCCGCTGGAGCTCGCCAACACCATCTACAACAACACCATCCGAGTGTTCTTCAGCTGATCACTGTGTGTGTGTGTGTGTGTGTGTGTGTGTGTGTGTGTGTGTGTGTGTGTGTGTGTGTGTGTGTGTGTGAGAGAGATAAATCTTTGCCAATATTGAAAAGACTGTCATCTGAAATAAAGAAACAGCTTTTTTATTAAGGCTTAAAAACATGTGTGTACCTCTTTTCTAGATTCAAGAACATTCATGAGGGAAAAAAAAAGATTTAACTGGTAAATTTAAGAGAAAAGAACTCACAAATTTACGGAACAAAAAAACCCCTCAAATTCAGAGCTCAAATCTTGAGCATTTCCTTATGTAAATATGATTTGATTAGCTTTAATTATAATTTGATTAGCTCATACACGCTAAGTGAGGGTGTTAATTCTCATTCATTTCTGACTTTATAGACATTCAACTCTTTTTCTTGTAAATTTGTGATTTTTTTACTCATAAATCTGAGTTTTTTTTTAATTGTAAATGTACATAATTTGTTTCACCTACATTGGCTCTAATACACAAGTATAAAAAGGAGAAATAGATCAAAATAAATTAAATGAAAGAAGAACCAAATAAAAACATTTATTTAAAGTGTTGTCAAAACATATATTGTGACATGAGTTTAGTTATTAGTTTGTAAAAAATGTTATATGGGTACACAGATTCAGGGTTTTAATTTAATTTTTGTTTTAGAATTTAAGATTGACTTAATGTATTGTTTGAAAATTAAAAACTGGTAAATTTAGATTTATGTATGTGACATTTATTAATTGGTTCGAAATCGACTGAATTTTCCCTTGCATATGAAAATGTATTGTTTTTTTCAGCTGTGCTACGTCAGCAGCCCCACCCTCCGACGCTGGAAGTGACGTCACGTCACGTCGGAACCAACCACCAGCCTAGCAAGCAACTTCTGCGGTGTTTCCCAAAGCAACCAAAGCGACAGGAAAATGGCCATTTCGGAGAGATCCTGGTGTCTTTGAGGACCCCCGGAGTGGTCGGGGATCCGGGACCAGGACTCTGGGGCAGGACTCTGGAGGTGTTCCGGTCGGGGGGGCGGACTTTAGAGGAGGAGAAGCGGCAGCAACAGGAGGTTTGAGCCGGGCGGACATGGCGGACTGGTTCCCGGCGCTCACATAGACGAACCCGCCGACCAGAGGCGGGTTCCCCGGGCGACTCTTAGTCCGTTTCCTGTAAACGGTGCATGGATAGCCGGGGGCCCCGTCCAGGACTGGAAGGCCTCCACTGAAGGCCCGACATGACGTCCACTCAAGCCCGGCTAGGCCAGCAGGCCTTGGCGGTGCTTGATGTGGCTCTGCGAGTCCCCTGTATCTTCACCATCGACGCCATTTTTAACTCGTACTACGACCCCGGGTCGGGATGGGCCGGGGCGACCGGCAAGGTGCTGGTCCGAGTCACGGGTAAGTGTTCCCGGGACCCTCCGAGACCGGCGTCAACACACCTGACAGCTAGCTGGCTAGCTACCTGACAGCTAGCTGACGTTAGCCGTGACGTGGGTCGGCGGGGTGAAGCCGTGTCACCTGTCACGCCGATTAAAGCCGATTTAGCCACCAAGCAGTGACGTCACAAAACAAGCAGTTTTATCCGACGCGGTGCTTAAACTAGTCCGCCTTAAATAAAAACCCTGATCCGGTGTTAGCATCTCGCTATCTTATCTAGCTAGCCGAGCCGTCGGGTTTAGCTCGATCATAGGTGTCGTGGCGAATTCAGCGACCCCGCAGGAATCAGACGTCCAGAAGTAGACAGTTAGGCAGCAGGACAGGGTTTAACTCTCACAGTAGTCTTCGTTATGACCCGTAAAGTAAAACCCGGTCCGGACTCCGTACAGGTGTAGGCATGGGAGGGTTCAAGGTTTGGAAAGTGCTTGGATGTAGAATAAAGGTCTATAAATGTGTGTTGTATGTGATGACATCTATGATAGAACAGAGAAAAGAAGATCTCCATATCTGAGGGACTGAAAACAGCATTTTCTGACATTTCTTTATGAAAAATGACTTTTGATGATGAACAGATGATGAAAATAGTTGGTGATTATATTTCTGTGGATCTGTTAGTGGAATTAGTTTTCCTTTCATTTGTGGTCCTTCTGTAAAAAGCTGTCTCCAAACATCATGTTGGTTGTTTAGAGGACAATAACATCTCATTTAATGTGATGAACAAGTGACATCATAAGTAGACTGAATACTGACCATTGGATTGGTACAACTATGGAGTTTATCACAGCTGGAAGGTGCTGGAAAAGCATGGAAAAGCACCTTGAGAAGTGCTTGAATGTGACTTTGGAGAAGGTGGAGGAACCCTGAATATCCGTATGTGACATTAGTTGATTGTTTATAATCTAATGGCAGAAATCGTTGGTCTGATTGACTTTCAGGTTTCTTGTTTGTTTGAAATAACATTTTTGAGAGACGTAGTTGAATGTTTTTGTTGATCATCGATCGCTGCTGGTTTTTATTCTCCTCTCGGAGGACGGTGTGGTCGGAAAAACCTGGAACCGCTGCGTTACGTAACTCTCCGTTTGAAGTTTGTAGACCTTTGGACGGCCCGGCCTTCGTGAAACTGCTTTTCATGTGTCAGCCAAGAGCTTCTGGCTCGGAGGTCAAACAAGGTGTTCTCATGTTCCTTCAACACATGATCTTGTTTTTGAGTAGAACCGCAGAGGAACCTTCACTGAAATAGAACAAAAACAAGACCCTCAAAGCAATTATTAGTATTTTATTATTTATTTTTGTAAAGGAAAAGATCTTTATATGTTGTGCTGTATAATGTACTCCAATTTCTATTTCAATAAAAATTTGAATGAACAAAAAAAATCAGGTTTAAGAACGGCACAAAAAGTTTCCTGAAATGCTTTTTAGAAACGTTTTTAGGCCTTAAAGGAGTGAATGTTTG
>NC_139928.1:23690840-23763340 GCF_963514095.1 Eutrigla gurnardus | reverse complement strand
TGTGTGTGTGTGTGTGTGTGTGTGTGTGTGTGTGTGTGTGTGTGTGTGTGTGTGTGTGTGTGTGTGTGTGTGTGTGTGTGTGTGTGTGTGACTGTGTGTGTGTGTGTGTGTGTGAGACTGTGTGTGTGTGTGTGTGAGACTGTGTGTGTGTGTGTGTGTGACTGTGTGTGTGTGTGTGTGACTGTGTGTGTGTGTGTGTGTGTGTGACTGTGTGTGTGTGTGTGTGTGAGACTGTGTGTGTGTGTGTGAGAGACTGTGTGTGTGTGACTGTGTGAGACTGTGTGTGTGTGTGTGTGAGAGACTGTGTGTGTGTGTGTGAGAGACTGTGTGTGTGTGTGTGAGAGACTGTGTGTGTGTGTGTGACTGTGTGTGTGTGAGAGACTGTGTGTGTGTGTGACTGTGTGTGTGTGACTGTGTGTGTGTGTGTGTGACTGTGTGTGTGTGAGTGCCTGCCGACGTTGAAATGTGCCGAGATGACGATGTTGTCATGGAAACGCTGGTCTTTAAGTTCGTTCACGACCAAACTGCAGCGACTGAATCAAACTCGACCTCTGACCTCTGATCAATCTGCAAAAGTCAGAGTTTTGGGAGGTTTGAGCGGCCCAAAATAAAACCAATAAATAAATGTCTGCTTGTGTTTGGAAGCGGCCGTCGTTGATTCCTCCAGCTGTTGATTCTTGCGATAAAATGAGGCTCAATCCGATGTTTGTTTGGAATCCCGACTTGCAGACGAGTTTGTCGACATTAGAAGCTTGTTGTTGTGAGAATGATGTTCTCTGAATCCAGAGGAAGACGTGTGTGTGATGTAAAAGAAGAAGGTGTGTGTGATGTAAAAGGCTACTGGAATCACTGATATACCTCTGATCATTACTGACTACTGGTCTCTTGTGTGACCTCGCTAACATTCGTGTACGTTATTGTACATTTAATAAAACTCGTGCACGCTTCTCTCCGTTTCAGCAGCAGAGAAGAGTTTTTGCTTCTTTTCTCTTGATCAGTGTTCTTTGTAGTCGTTTGTTTTGAGTGAAATGATGATTTCTGAACGACTGCTTTGGTTTAAATGTCACACATTCAGTATGAGGAAGCTGCCACTCGTCTGCTCTGGACTTTCAGCAGCACCAGAGTTGGTTTTACGGTTGTCGGTCGTGATGGAAGAGAGAGATGGGAGGAAATGCACCTTTTAATGTTCCTAATCACTGAATCACTGGTCCAGACGGAGCTGCACCTTCTAGTGAAACGTTCTAGTCTCAGGGTCCGTCTGCACAGCTGGAAGAGGACTCTAATAACCCGATCCAGGAGCCCCAGCTCGGGCCGATCCAGATCCCTCGGGGTGGGGGGGTGAAGCAGGTCTTTCAAGCACAACTCTCCCGAGTATTAAACACTGTTTAGACTTCCGCCGCCTGAACGTCTTCTCTTTTTGTTAAAGGGGTTCGAATGCAAACTTGTCTTCATTACTGTTGTCATTTTTGCCGATAGCAGAAAAAAGCGGCAAAAACAAATTCATGAAGTTCTTGTTGATGACGAGAACGAGTTTGATTAGAAAGCTGTGCTTTTTTCCCCCGTTTGAAGGAGATTGATTGAGTTGTTCTGAAAGCTTTTTAAAAAGGCGAAAGCTGTTGATTTTTGCCTTTTGTTTTAAAAAGAGATTTATGTAAATAAAATCATCTTTGATATTGCGCTTGAAGTGTATCTCAAATATCACCGACATCCTCTTTGCTTTCCTTTTTTAAAGGCTAGTCAGTGTGGAGATGCAGTTGGCTCGTTGGACCACTAGATGGCGCCAATTCACCAGTTTGAGTTCTCAGATGTCAGCTTGAAAACTAATCTCTGTACTTTCTGTAAAAAGTAACAGTAATACACACATAAACACAGTGTGAGGGCAAACAAGCTGCATTCATGTTATAAGAAAAAAATATTCATATTATTACTTTTTTTTAGTTTGAGAGTCTCGTACAGAATCACAACGTCATGGCAGCCCATTTTAGCCACTGTCAGATTATCAAAAGGGAAACTTTTTTGAGAAACTAAGTCAATATTTTGAGAAAGTTTCTCATTATGTTTGGGATACTAAGTCAATATTTTAACGTGAATATTTTTTTTTAGAAAGTTTCTTATTATTTGGGGATATTAAGTCAATATTTTGAGAACGTTTGTCATTATTCTGAGATACTTTTATTATTTTGAGTATTTTTTCCTGAGTGGTGTAAATGCGCTTCCATAGAAGGTTCACCAACTGGTGTTCTTTTTTATTTTATTGTTTTGGGACGTTAAAAACATTTTTGTTATTTAACGGTATGACCGGAAGCAGCGCGTTTTATTTTGAAAGCCGCCGTCGGAACTTAGCTTGTAAACACCGGCTAACTTGACCCCCGCTCTTTGGTTCTTCGTTCGTCGTTTACAGCGTGAAGTTCGTGTGCCGGACCGGGACCGGAGTCTCGGAGACCATGAGGCGGGTCGGTCGTCGGGCAGCGCGGAGAGGAGACATGTTGGAAGTGAACACGAGTTCCGGAGAAACGCTTTTCAAAACCCCCCAAAATCCTTCCAACTGAGTCCCGAATCCGGACCGAACGAGAGGCAACTTCTTGCCCGAGCGGAGCGACCGGCGAGGCGGCGGCGGCGACGACGGCGGAGGTCCGCGCTCGAATACGCGTTTGAACCCCAACACGGCTCGCGTCGTACTGGACCGTAGTTTTTTAATATTTCCCGCCGCCATGCTGAAGTTTTGCGTACAGAGGGCTCTTCGGCCGGGCGGACTAACGTCACCGGCGGCGTGGAGGCGGGCGGAGCCGCCGGGAACACGGCGACTCGCACCGGGCCGCTGGATGGGAACCCACGGGAGGAACGAGCCCCGGGAGCCGCTCACCTCCGCCGGCGGGGCCAGAGACTTCATCTACCGCCTGCAGCCCGCGGAGAGGACGTGTCTGCTGAAGCAGCTGCAGAGCTTCGAGTCCACCGCCATCGCTCAGGGTGAGATTCAACTTTACACACCTTTATGACACATGAATATTCATGAAGGTGGGAGGGAGTCACATGGAGGGAGGGCACACCTGGTTACACACACACACACACACACACACACACACCAGGTTATATATATATATATATAGACGATGATGACAGACAGGCAGACATACAGGTGTGACCGGCCACGCCTTAGTTTACTACAACAGGTGGAGTCATCTGTGAAACATCAGGTGTCAACGTCACCTTTTACAGCGTCATAGACAAAAGGGGCGGGGCGAACGGTTGTTTTTAAAAAGTGAACTAGAGGCTCATTTTATGATTGTTCCAACATTTTCTTAAAAAAATAAATACTGTCACATTACCGCGTAAACCTCACACTGTGTGTGTGTGTGTGTGTGTGTGTGTGTGTGTGTGTGTGTGTGTGTGTGTGTGTGGCATATTTCCTTTTTTCAAGTCACCAGACGGTATTTCTGGTTTCTTCCTCTTCCAAGCCGAGTGACTCATCTGAGGACTGAAATAGTGTAATCACATTAGTCCAGAGACCAGACTATGTGGAGGAACCAGAGACTGTCTGTGGTCCCCCAGAGGTCTAGATAGTAGACCACATGAGTCCAGAGACCAGACTATGTGGAGGAACCAGAGACTGTCTGCGGTCCCCCAGAGGTCTAGATAGTAGACCACATTAGTCCAGAGACCAGACCAGACTATGTGGAGGAACCAGAGACTGTCTGTGGTCCCCCAGAGGTCTAGATAGTAGACCACATTAGTCCAGAGACCAGACTGTGGAGGAACCAGAGACTGTCTGTGGTCCCCCCAGGTCTAGATAGTAGCTCACATTAGGACGGGGTCTGGGTTCCTGGTGGATCTATCTGCCGGTTCATGAAACAGTGTTTTTCAGCTTTTAATGAACTAAAATCGTCTGAAGTCATGTGGCGTTGCGTAACCTGTAGTTTCAAGCAGAATGAAGGAAGACCGGCCTGAGACCCGGGTCTGGACCCACACCCAGTCCTGGGCAAACATTTCTTCACAGAGACCGTTATGTAAGTCAACACAGGAATGTGTCCTGAAGAGTGACACCTGATAGATGAAAATCAGGCTTTTCTTTGAGATCGACTCGAGTTGATAAACTATTTAAAGCAACTTGTAAAGAGTTGAGTTTGAGTGAGAATGAGTGCTGATGGACTCGACTCGTTCCTGGAGAGCTAGCTGCCACCACTAATGAGGCTTTCCATTCTCACGGAGAGGAAGTGTTGTTGTGAAGTAGGAGGGGGATTTATCTGTCTGAGCTCCGAGCAGCTCCTTTCTTTAAAGCCCATCTCTCTGCTTCAACGCCGCCGCCATCATAATGAGTCGACCCCGTCGGCACGGGAACGGTTCTAGCTCGCTAATAAGGGGTCCGAACCACCGCCCGCCATCTCCACTCTCGCCGCTAACGAGACGAGAACGGGGAGAGGTTTGGGAACCAGATCAACTCTTACTGTTGTTTTGAAGAACATAACCAAACTCGGCTGCTCATTAAAAACCAAACGGCGGGCAGAACTCGTCCGATGAGAAGTTTTAAAATGTTCTTTTTTCTTCTCCACATTAAAATGGCGACGTTATTCAGCGCTAAGATGGTGATCATTAACCACACAGCTGTTTGAACTTCAGACCCTTTTTAATGATCTTGTAGACAACCTGGAGGGTGCTGGAAATCCTTGAAAACACTGGAATTTTAGTGTGGTGTTTTCAAGGTGTGAAAAGTGCTTGGATTTAGACTAAAGGTCTTGAAATGTGTGTTGTATGTGATGACATCTATGATAGAACAGAGAAAAGAAGATCTCCATATCTGAGGGACTGAAAACAGCATTTCCTGACATTTCTTTATGAAAAATGACTTTTGATGATGAACAGATGATGAAAATAGTTGGTGATTATATTTCTGTGGATCTGTTAGTGGAATTAGTTTTCCTTTCATTTGTGGTCCTTCTGTAAAAAGCTGTCTCCAAACATCATGTTGGTTGTTTAGAGGACAATAACATCTCATTTAATGTGATCAACAAGTGACATCATAAGTAGACTGAATACTGACCATTGGATTGGTACAAAGATGGAGTTTACCACAGCTGGAAGGGGCTGGAAAAGCATGGAAATGCACCTGGAAAAGTGGCGTGTCCAGACATTTTTGATAGGGGTGGCACCAGTGGGGCACTGACATATGCAGGGGTGGCATGAAGTGTGAGCAGGAGCGCCTGCGCAGACATATACACTCACGTATGCACACCCACACCCAGGTGTCGGCATAGCATTAATTTACCATTTTTGTATCCACAACCCATATCTACTTCACTTACTAACACTGCAAGCAAGAACAGACCTACTAGTCACAACATTCAGGAAAAGGCAACATACAAATGTGATTGAAAACTACCATACTTTATTCTAACTTCAACAGTACATACAAAAAAGACAATGCACTTTCTGAAGACTCTGGGCAAAATATGAACTTAACAAAACTGTGCAAAACTTAACATGTGCAACAATGGTTGGAGGTACAGATCCCTGGCTCATGGACTATTAAGCTTAGGTAAACAGGAGGGTTAAAACAGTGCAATTCACCTGTTCTTGTGTTTGCTTGCAAACACTTTGATAAAATCATCCATGTTGAGTGCCCTCGCTCTTCTTGACTCAATACTTAGCAAAGATAAATGGCTTAGTCTGTTGTCTAACATGGTTGTCCTCAAATGAGTTTTAATGAGCTTTAGAGCTGAAAAACTCCGCTCACATGCAGCACTGCTGACTGGGAGGGCTAGAGCTATTTTGCATAGCCTGAAGAGCTCAACAAACACCTCTTGGTATGGTTCCAAAAACACTGTTAAATCTAGGATGTTTCCCAACTGTGCCGCCCCACTCTCAGCTTTCCTTGACAAAATTCTTCTAGCCTGGTGAAGCTCATGAGTAAGATCCTCCTTATCACACCCATATATTGTTCCAAAGTCAAAGACCAGGTCATCCTGGAGGAATGTACTGCTTTTAGGATTTAAGGCCTGTATACCTCTCATTACTGAACAGTTCATTTTTGAGAACCTTCTTTCCATTTCAGAAACTAAGGTGTCAAGGATGGGGTAGAGTAGTCCCTGCCTGAATGAATCTTTGTCTGCATTACCCTTGCGCAGGCCTATAGTACATCTCACATACGACCCACCAAGTTTGGTGCTGACTTTATGTGCTCTTTTCTTCTCAACATTCTCAACAGCTACAGTGTTTCCCGCAGGATTTTTTTCAACAGCGGTGGTCCCCGAACCCTCTAGGGGGGTCCGGGGGCTTCCCCCCCCGGCCGAAATTTTTTTGTACCCTTTACATTGGAATGCATGAATCTGGTGCACTTTGAGAGGAGAATATGCACTTAAATCCTATTCAAACAGTCCTGTGTATTACTGTAGATGGGATTATTGGTGTTGTAACTTTGCCTTTTGTGTCTTCATTTACAGATTTTTATATTTTTGTATAGTAATATTTAACAAAAAATGCCACAACGCAAATATAATTTGCACAATTTATTTACAGATTTTTGCCTAATGCTTAAACACTAAACATGGTTGCTATGCCCAAAGCATAACTGTTTTTTACATAAGACACTTTGTTCAAAAATGAAATCTCCTGCAACAATGGGCAAAACACATCTTTTTAAATTATAAACCTAACTAAAATTTGAAAAGAACACAGACTCACACACATGAAAAATAAAAAATAAAGCTAATTGAATACCAATCAGTGTGAGCCTTAGCACTACAAATAGACCTCAGGTGAGCTCAGCTCCTTTGTGAGACAGTGAGAGTCAGGGGAAGAGGACAAGAGAGCGACACTGGTGGTCATGTAGCGACACATTTTAGCAACTTACTTTCTCTCTCTCTCTCTCTGTCTGTCTCTCTCTTTCTCTGTCTGTCTCACTCTTTCCTTCTTTCTTCGATCTTCCGCTTCACTCGCTACTGCTAGAATCAATGTAACTTTGCAACCGTGTAGGGTAGCCTACTGCCAACAACTGCCACACTCGCTGTGTATTTTTCTTCTTTGATGTTGGTTACGTGACGATGTGCCGCGTGCTGCGCAATTGACGTTACGCGCTGTACATTTTCTAAAAGGAGCTACGTAAAAAATCCTTTAAAAAAAATCCTTTTAAAAAAAAAAAAAAAAAAAATTTTTTTTTTTTTTTTTTAAAGGATTTTTTTTGCAGCGGCGGAGAAAATTCAGCGGCGGCGGCGCGGCGTGTGAACGTGGGGGAAACACTGAGCTATGTTGCACTGTTTGGCTGTCTCTACTATGTCATGCCACAGTTTATCAGTAAATGTCTCAGTCCTATACTCTTGAAAAGTATCAAGAAGTCACTCCACCATGTCTGCTGCCATAGCTAAATCAACTGAGGGTGACTGCAACAGTTCAGAAAGCAGCTTTGTGTCACCGAAAACTTTTCGGAAGGTTGCAAGGAGGCCTATAAATGTGAGGTCAATCTGTGCAAGCAGACCTCTAGCATCAATGGACCTGTCTCTGTGATTTTCTGCACTTATATTTTGAAGAACACACAACACAGCTGGTAATCTATCCATCAAATTCCTGCAAGCTACTGCTCTACATGCCCATCTTGTGTCACTTAATTTTTGTAACTCTCTAGGTGTGCCACCATACATCTCTTTCTGGACAGTAAGCCATTTCTGGTGCACATAAGAGCCTGACATGTATACATAGATCTTTTCAAGCAGTGAAAAGAAACAATCTGCCTCTGGAACTGACTTTACAGTGTCAACCAAGACCAGGTTTAGACAGTGCGCATTACAGTGGACATAAAACGCAGTTTTAGCCCTGTCTTAATTCTGGCTGCCACACCCGAATGTTTACCACTCATTACTGAGGCGCCGTCATAACCTTGTCCAACAAGGTTTGATTTATACTGAAGGCCATAGCTTTCTAAGCACTTGATGATCATGTCACTAAGACCCTTAGCATCTAGATGTTGTGCATGCTGCATTTCAAGGAAGCTTTCATGAACAGCCCCATTGTAATAATATCGAAGTACTAATGACAGCTGCTCCTTTTTTTGCAAATCTTTGGTTTCATCAGCGATGATGGAGAATACCTCACTCTCTTTCACTTCTTTCACAATGGAATCCTGCACCATACTGGCTAAGCACTGCAGAATTTCATTTTGTATGGTATTGCTTGTGTATTTTGCATTGCCTGTTGCTTTTATTTTTTTGGCTACCATGGGATTGTGTTTAGCAATCATTTCAAGAATTTCTAAGAAATTCCCTTTGTTGTCAGATTGCTCAGACTCACGGTGCCCTCTTTGTGCCATATTTTGTGTGGCTGTCAAAAGCAGTACATCTGCAACAGTTTTAATGTAACTGCGATTCTCTTCAACCTTCTTTTTGTACTCATTGTTGAGCATGTTTAATACAGAAGCATCTGTAAGTGCAGCCTTCTTGTGTTCACTCCAAGCTAACATGGCAGTAATATGAGAATCTGATTTTTCCTGCACCTTAAAGCCAGCATCTTTATACATTGCTTTTTTCCAATGTGAAAAGCCGGATTCTGAGGTAAAAACGGATTCTGACGTGCTAGGCAAAGAGAAGTGTCTGCATGCATAGCAGTAAGCGCAGTCTTTCATGAGTACTCAAGCCATGAAAACGTGTTGTACCAAGATGGATTGAATGACCTCCTCTTCTCTCCTTGCATGGTTTTTGGATATATCTTTAACCGGGGTTGAGTGGGTCCTGCTGCTCTTGACTGTGAAATATCTGTAAGTGACAAATGTATGGGAATCAGAACCTTTAAGTGTCATTTAATTCACTGATTTGACTTAAATGAATTGTTAAGACATACCAATAGGTCCGGGCCGACGAAAAGGGGCTGCCACACCACTATCCCCCTGTGCATGGCCTGCAGGAACCTCTGGATTGTCAGCAGCACTGGACACACCTGAAGCAATACAGAGATTGTATCATTCATTTATATGTCAAATTGTCACATTTAGGCTTTTCACACCAGCATTGTTAAAAAATGTGTCTACACGCTTGTTAAAAAATGTGTCTACATGCTTAATGACAGTATATGCCACTGTAGTATAAGTGAAATATCCCAGTTCGAATCAATGCACATAATGTTTTAAAGAAGGTAAATTCATACATACCCTGATCTGTTTGTGATGTTGAGGGTCTTTCCTCTTTACCATCCACATGTACATCCACAGAAACTGTGATTAAAATGATTATACAATCAGCCTTTCCTTAGTAAACTAAGTGGTATGTTACAGTCAAACCAAATGAGTAAGTTCAAACATGAGAACAGACTTCTCAAAGGCTGAAGCTGAAGCCTGGCTCTCATCCTCTGACTGACTGCTCTGCCCCTGCTCTGGCTCTATTTTGGATTTATTCCTTATGAAGAAATCCTTAATATTCTGACCTCTTTTCATACTGTAATAGTTCCATAATGCACGACATTCTTATATGTTGTACAATAGATAATTGTGCATACACACGAATGATATTGATGTTACACGGGTCTAACATAACAATGTTACGCAGTACAGAATAGCTAAATGTTAGCTTTAGCATCGTTGACAGTCAAAACAGTGTTTGCTAATGAGATGAGATGATGACAGCCTTGTGCCAATTACAATAAAAAGAAATAAAACAAGACAGGATAAACGTTTAGCTTATTACCGTTACAGCTTTTAACTACAGGCACAGTAAGTGTAGTGAAATGTAGGTTTCTCACATCTTTCTCGACGACGCTCCAGAAACGTGTTGCTTCCATAGACAGTTTGTTTCACGTGTAGGTTTGCTCAAACTTCTTCTTCTTCGGGACTTTTTTTTTGCAGGCTACATACTACTTTAGCGCATCTCTGCTGCCTCTCAGGTTTGAGAAGAAACTGCAACTCTAAACAAGCTTCCAGTTTACCTTCAGTGCCGTGAATATTGGGGTGGCACTTGGGGTGGCCAATCAGATTTCAGGGGTGGCCCGTGCCACCCTAGGCCACTCCCTGAACACGCCACTGCTGGAAGTGCTTGCAAAGTGCTTGAATGTGACTTTGGAGAAGGTGGAGGAACCCTGAAAATGTCTCAAGGTATTTTATTTTTGATTTAATCGTGGTATTCTGTGTTTTGGGCTGGATGTATTTCTTTGCAGAGAACATTCCGGTGACAATAATAGATGCCTGGAATTAATTCAGACGAACGGTAGAAATCTGCAGGGAATTAATTAGTGGACGTTTGAACTGAAGGTAGAGCTGGTTTGGAAGTCGATGAAGTAAAACGCTGAAGCTCTTGTTCTTTGTGCAGCTCAGCTTATTGTTATTCTTTATGTCGACAGAGAGAATGTATCTCTACTGGAGATGGAATGAATTATTAATAATGTTTGTATTGCAACACGCTGCAACATGAGTTGGAACAGGAAGTACATTCATGACATCATGAAGGAGTGTTTGATGTTATGAGTCAGTCAGACTTGGCTTCCTCCCGGAGTCTCGCTGTTTGAGCTCCGCGGGTTGGAAACGTGGGATATCTCCAGCAGCGCTGTGTGAAATTAATATTCTTCTTTCTGCAAAACAAGTCAACAGCCAATCAGACGGCCAGGCTGGAAGAGAGATGTCTGCTTCATCATTCTTTGTGATGATCTTTATTACATATCTGGTCTGGCAACATGGCGTCTGACTCCGCCCCCCTCTTATAGCCGCGTATACGAGACCGTACTGGTAGCCTCAACAGTCAGAGGAAGGAAGTGACCATATTTGGACTGTGGAGGAGCGACGGGTGGATCTGAGGAACGTTTAGTTTAAATGTGTTTGTTTTGTGGAATGGTCTTGACGAGACGATTAAACAACGTAACTCCTGTTCTACTTAATTAAAATTATTCTGGAAGCTAAGGGAGTAAAATGCACCGGCCGCCCTGATCGCTGAACACAAGCAGATATTCCTGTCCTGTCCTCGGACTCCTCAGTCCTGAAATAGACCCGACCTTTCCAGGCCTTTCCAGACCTTACCAGAGCCACCGGGCCACCGAAACCTGAATCCGTCTGCGATGCCGCTGCCTGCTTTTATTTTGAAAGACAAGTCTCAAGGGAAAGCAGATTCATCGGCTTCCTGTATTCAAGCTCTTCCTGTGATTGGCCTGTAGTCTTCGTGCCCCAGAATGCACTCTGCTCCAGTGACCCTCTTTGTCAGCTGGGTGTCTCCCCGGGGTGCTGCTCCTCTCTCTTCATTAGAAATAACATTACACAGGGCTTGAAGACCTCCGGCACGGTGCCGGAAATCCGGCGTAGCAATATTTTGGTGAAGTGTTTTTTTTTTTTTTTAACTGTAACCAGTCGTTTAAAGTGATAGTTCCAACTACCAATGGTACTCAAGGTAACCAAGGAGTTCTAGCCAATCAGAGCAGAGTAGGGCGGGCCTTAAGTTTCCAGGCACCTCGGACCGGGACAATGTAGCCAGAGCGATTGATAACATCAGCCCAAAGGCAGCCCTGCACACTTTTCATTCAGACAAACTAATGCGACTGCCACAGTTGTTAGATTTCAGGCGTAATTTATGGGGGGGATGGGTGGGTTGCAACCCACCCAATAATCCAAACCAGCCACCACAACCCACCCAATATGATATCACAATTATTGATATTGAATGTTCAGCATTATAATCACAACAGTGTGGTAGATTTTCTCAATTTACCAGTAAAAAATAGTGACGTTTGTCTGTGCCCCCTCCCGCTCTGAGATTTGGTTTCGCCCACCTTGCCGGACCTGCGCTTCTCTACTGTCTCTCCCGGTCTCTCCCGGTCTCTCCCCGCATCAGCGGTGGTATGAAGAAAGCACGCGAAAAAAAGCAAAAGAATAAAAATATCTTCCCAACAGGAGGTAGCTACTGCTAGGGCTCCAGTGCCACCACTCACGGTTGCCCCCCCCCCCCCCCCCCCCAGCCGGCGAGTATGACAGTGCGTGCGCGTATAGCCCCGTTCACATACGTCGCTACTCGCCCGTCACTCGCTTTCTCGCTGAATTCTACTCGCTGGCAAAAAAAACTCACTGCCGCCGCCGGCGACTTCAAGCGACAACTCTCTGTGGAACTCTCTGTTGACGGCAACTGTCGATCATCTCTATTCTACATTGTGATTGGTACTCACTTCACTCGCATCGCAGAAAGTTAAAATTATTTTATCTCGATCGACCACATCGCATCGCCTGTCCTGGTCCACATTCCGCTAGAACACATTCACATTCATTGACAGTTGTCTCTCAGAGATGGGCGAGTGACGACGTATGTGAACGAGGCTTTAGTCAAAACCAAAACACCAAGGAAGGCTGAGGAATAGTCACCCACTTTTATTATTATTATTATTATTATTATTATTATTATTATTATTATCATTATTAATAATAATAATAATAATAATAATAATAATAATAAACGAATTGTGTTTTAGTCATTTTTGTTCTCATCTTTTCTTGAATGCTTAAACTCCTCAACCCCATTTAGTATGTCAACATTTGTATCAGTACCAGCAGTTTGTAAGAAATTGGTCAGTAATTGATATGTCATATTTTGTTTCTCAGAATTCACCAAATTGATGCATTAAAATGAAATTATTCAAAATTTTCTCCCGGGGGGGCATGCCCCCGGACCCCCCTAGAGGATCGCAATCCCCCCACCATAGTCTCCAAAGATCCTGTGGGAAACACTACAAACCCATTTGTAATCGGGACAAAATACTTAAAGTTAGAGACAATTAAGGACCATGAGTCCTAAAAAGAACACTTGCACACGCTTTAATGTGTATTCTGTACAAGTTCAAGAACCATTCTTAGGCATTTTCTGAGTCGGTCAACTTTATTTTAGGCACAAACTATATATCTGGGCTGGTAAACCCAAACCTGCCGCAGTGGCTGGTGGCCAAAGAATATATATATATATATATATATATATATATATATATATATATATATATATATATATACACACACCTGCTTCACAGGTGGAAATCTCAACCACCCCAATGTTCAACTCAAAGTTACGCCCTTGGTGATGCTAATTTCTGAGGTATTATACGTTAGCATTAAGCTAGCGGACTTTATGCTTAGTGATACTGGCTGTGTGTGTTTTGAATGTTGTTTCGAACTATAATGTGGGTTTACTCTCAAAGTGCACCAGATTAATTCATTTAGATTGCAAATGTTCAGAATTTTCTTCTCCCCAATGCATAAAAAAATTTCAGGCACAGGATTTTTTCCTGCTTCAAGCCCTGATTACATCACATTTAGCGTCCAATACGTGGATCCAACCGTGAGGGTTCAACCCCAGAGGAGCACGAGTCAGACTACAGGGTGCTACGTGGAAGTGCAGTACATTTATGAGTTTATTTGTGCTAGTGGTAGTTCCTGCTTGTTGTCATAGCAACGGCAAACATCCTGAGTTATCGGCTTTATATTTATATTTTTCTCTCCTTCACAGAGACGCTGCAGCCGTCGCCGCCGACGACAGCCCAGATCAGATACGGTGAGGATTAAACCTGCTCACACACACACACGCACGCACGCACGCACGCACACACACACACACGCACACACACACACACACGCACGCACACACACACGCACGCACGCACACACACGCACACACACGCACGCACACACACACGCACACACACACGCACACACACACGCACACGCACGCACACACCCACACACACACGCACACACACGCACGCGCACACTATGGCGTCAGAATCGTTTCATATTACTTGCGCAACTATCAACTGAACGCGTCACACCCGCGTGCTTTGACGCCTGTGCAGCACACAGCGCCTGACGTGTAATGTAGTTTCCTCATTGACTTATAATGGTCACGCGTTCACGCGCACGTTCACGCGTGATGGCTGCTGCACGCCTGTGATCACATTACGCGGAGTTGCCTCCCCTGGTTGACTGAAATGAACAGGCCAACTACATTACACGCTCAAGTTACGCGGAGTAGGTGCGCACAGCAGATAAATTCCGGCCGCGCAGCATCAGAATCTGCGACCGCACGTGCGTGTGAACGCGTAACAACATTTGTCAAACAGTGACAGACAGACGTGCGCACGCTGCTTCATATGTACGCAGCTTCTTGTTACGCGTGACATACAACCTGCGCACGACAACGCACGCACGCACGCATAACAAATAACCATGCGTTCACACACACACACGCTGCTGCGCATCTTTCTAAGTGTTTTGACATCGATTTACCTTCATACGCACGCACGCACGCACGCACACACACACACACGCACACACACACACACACACACACACACACACTCACACACGCACACGCACACACACACACACGCACACACACACACACACACCTCACCAGGATGTTGAATTCTGTCATTTGAGAAAATGAGCTCTAAATCGTTGTCGGGACTCGTTATCATCTACGGGAAAGAATATACATAAGGAATAACCCACGACAGGTGGGTTGGTCAACTTTCACGTGGGTTGGTCAACTTCCACGTGGGTTGGTCAACTTCCACGTGGGTTGCTACTCCTTGAAGGGACTTTTTGTAGGTGGGAAATCATAATTATTTAATGGCACGTTTAATAATTTCCCATCTTCAGGAATAAAATACATGTTGGTGTATTTAATAACTTGGCAACTTTCTTCCTTGTTGGTCCACAGTCTTGCTGCACAACGGCATCCCCTTCGTGGGATTCGGTTTCCTTGACAACGCCATCATGATCGCAGCGGTGAGTGATCACATCGGCGGGGGGGCGGAGCTTGGCCTGCTGAACAACCCGTCTCACCTCGTTCTCTTGTTCTCCAGGGAACGCAGATCGAGCTGTCCATCGGAGTCACTCTGGGGATCTCCACCATGGCCGGTAAGACCAGGTCCAGACCCGGAGCCGGCTCCCTCGCCCAGCTGCCGGCTTCCTTTCAGAGCAATGCATGATGGGATATAGTTTGGGCCTCACACCAGAACCAATGACCCGCGTCATCGCCGGCTGCTGTCATGAAAACCATTAAAAGCACCGCTGCCTTCCCCGCCGCCACCAGATTATTCCGTTTCCATGGATACCTGGCTGCAAAGTGCAAATGGGGGATAAAAAAAGGGCTGCAGATCGATATCTCCTCTCTGACGTCTCCATCCATCCGTGACTGCAGCGACGCTCGTTGAGTTTCATCATCGTGGTGAATTATTCATCGTTATCGTTCTGCTGACTCAGCGTCCCCGCCGTTCTCTGACGCTTTGATCAAACCTCCTCTCGTCTTTGATCTTCTTCTGGATTCATCTTCTGGAATTAGACCAACTCATTTAGGTGCACCAGGATAACACACATAGACCTTTTATTCATACACCGTCACACATTCAGTCAACGACTGGAACTACGCTACATGACTACGTACCGTTTTAATGTCGGCCAACCGGAGACCGGATCAAACAACCGGTTCTTAAAGCTACGCCCGACCGGACTCCAGCCTCAACATCAGCTGGTTGTTTGTAGATTCTTCTATTCCAACCTTTATCCGTAACGTTGTAAGTGTAAAAGGTCCAGAGACAGAATGGGGGGGTCAGAGGTCACAGAGGTTCCTCCTCTGAGCTGCGATGAAGGTTGTCTCAGAGGAGGGACCAGGAGAGACCAGGACAGACCACCTGGTTGGCACATTTAAACAAACCTCTTATGTGTGTTTGCAGCTGCAGCACTGGGGAACCTGATTTCAGATCTGGCAGGTCTCGGGTACGTAAACGGGCTCACTAG
The DNA here is from genome assembly GCF_963514095.1 of Eutrigla gurnardus. Classification (NCBI taxonomy): domain Eukaryota; kingdom Metazoa; phylum Chordata; class Actinopteri; order Perciformes; family Triglidae; genus Eutrigla; species Eutrigla gurnardus. The sequence continues at coordinate 23,747,613 of NC_139928.1, read as the reverse complement.
TCTTCTTCCATGTCGCTACATTACGGTACAGGATGCTAAATTATTGTGTGTGTGTGTGTGTGTGTGTGTGTGTGTGTGTGTGTGTGTGTGTGTGTGTGTGTGTGTGTGTGTGTGTGTGTGTGTGTGTGTGTGTGTGTGTGTGTGTGTGTGTGTGTGTGTGTGTGTGTGTGTAGTCTTGCAGGCTACGTGGAGGCTCTGGTCTCCAGGCTGGGGATGCAGGGTCCAGAGCTGACGGCCAAACAGGTGGACATGTGGCAGACCAAGCTCAGCTCTCACATGGTGAGATCAATTAAATATGCAGCAGAATGAACCCAGAATAAAGTATTGATCTGTGATTTAATATCAATAACCAGATGAACAGGATGCTGAAATAACTCCATCATGATGGTGATCAGTAAAAAGTGCTGAGTCATGCTTTGTTAGGTCTGTCTGCAAGACCACAAGATAACTACTGTTAAAACGCTGGTTTTCTGAATGGAGTCTGGTTGATGGGTGCTAGGCTACGCTAACATTGTAGCTGCTCCATCAACACTCCATATAAGGTCATCTAGACATAAATACAGCAGAGACCTTGTTGTTTGGACCACAGACAGTCTCTGGTTCTCCACATAGTCTGGTCTGGTCTCTGGACTAATGTGGGCTACTATCTAGACCTCTGGGGGACCACGGACAGTCTCTGGTTCCTCCACAGAGTCTGGTCTGGTCTCTGGACTAATGTGAGCTACTATCTAGACCTCTGGGGGACCACAGACAGTCTGTGGTTCCTCCACATAGTCTGGTCTGGTCTCTGGACTAATGTGAGCTACTATCTAGACCTCTGGGGGACCACAGACAGTCTCTGGTTCCTCCACATAGTCTGGTCTGGTCTCTGGACTGATGCTGTGATCTGATTGGCTCTCCTCCTGCAGGGTAAAGCCATCGGCGTGTCCATTGGCTGCATCTTGGGGATGTTCCCGCTCTTCTTCCTGAGTGACGATGAGGAGAAGGAGGAAGCACAAAGGTCCTAACGAGCCTCCGGACGTCGACTTTAAAGAACAAGTGTTGGATGTTTCTCTTCCTCTCCGACGGCGTTTTCTCTCTGTGTCTGAATCTGGTCTCTGATTGGTTCTTCATGTTGGTGAAGAACAGAAACACTTCATCCTCATTATTGAACACTAATGTCTACTCTTTAGTCTACTGGCAGGTTCCCTGAGGAACCAGAACCAGAACCACTCCGACTCACATCGCTGCTGTTTGTCTTTTTGAATCGTAGTTTTGCCAAAAAGAAGATAAAATCAGACGTTTTCTTCAGCGGACGTTGATGAGAGGAAGTTATTTTTAGAAATGAGCTGTTTGGTCGTCAGTGGAGACTAATCCTGGACCTCCATCTGAAGGAGAGCAGATGGCTTTCTGTCAACGCCGCCGAGTCCACCCCTCCTCCTCCACATCCTCCACCCCTCCTCCTCCTCCACCCCTCCTCCTCCACATCCTCCACCCCTCCTCCTCCACCCCTCCTCCTCCACCCCTCCTCCACCCCTCCTCCACCCCTCCTCCACCACATCCTCCACCCCATCCTCCACCCCTCCTCCAACCTCCTTCACCCTCCTCCACCCCTCCTCCACCCCTCCTCCAACCTCCTCCACCCTCCTTCACCCTCCTCCACCCCTCCTCCACCCCTCCTCCACCACATCCTCCACCCCATCCTCCACCCCTCCTCCAACCTCCTCCACCCTCCTTCACCCTCCTCCACCCCTCCTCCACCCCTCCTCCAACCTCCTTCACCCTCCTCCACCCCTCCTCCACCCCTCCTCCACCACATCCTCCACCCCATCCTCCACCCCTCCTCCAACCTCCTCCACCCCTCCTCCACCACATCCTCCACCCCTCCTCCTCCACCCCTCCTCCACCACCCCTCCTCCACCCTCCTCCACCACCCCATCCTCCACCCCTCCTCCACCACCCCTCCTCCTCCACCCCATCCACCACCCCTCCTCCTCCACCCCATCCACCACCCCTCCTCCTCCCTCCTCCTCCTCCAACCTCCTTCACCCTCCTCCTCCACCCCATCCTCCACCCCTCCTCCAACCTACACCCCTCCTCCTCCACCCCTCCTCCACCCCTCCTCCTCCACCCCTCCTCCACCACCCCTCCTCCACATCCTCCACCCCTCCTCCTCCTCCACCCTCCTTCACCCTCCTCCCCCCTCCTCCTCCGTCTCAACACGTCGTTTAATTCTGCCGGCTGTTCGACGTCGTATCTCCTCCTTGAAGAATCCAGAGATCCGGATCCTAATCCACCAGTACAGGAAGGTCCTGGTCTGACTGGAGGTCCTGGTACTGGATCACTACTTCCGTGTGTTTATTTTTACATTCGTGTCTCATGAACACTAAAGTTCCTCCTCAGTTAAACTGACGTCACGGAGAGGAGAAGAAGAAGAAGAAGAGGAGGAGAAGAAGAAGAGGAGGAGCAGCCTCCTCGGACGTTTGCATGGAGCTCCGTCATCACACACATTATTTAATCTGCTGGAACTCTTAAAGGTTTCAGTTTTTATTTTAGTTTTGGGTTTTAACTGCGATGTTTGATTTCCTGTTTGTTTCTCCGTCTGCACCATCGTCTCCTCCTCTTCTCCTCTTTCTCTCCTCTTCTCCTCCTCTTCTCCTCTTTCTCTCCTCCTCTCCTCCTCCTCTTCCTCTCCCCCTCTCCTCCTCCTCCAGCCCTCCGTGACTCCAGGTGGTTTTATATTCTCCGAGTGCAACGGATCAAACTGTTACCGGCTTAAATCTCAACTTGATTCCCACAATGCAAAGCTGCATCCGTTGCACTTCCTGCTGTTAATGATATGCAGCGTTATTATCATCGCTCGGATGATTTTTTTAATTTTCTAACAATCCGATCAGAGATTATAATCAGTTAGGTTGTCGCTAATTATCCGATTATATTAAAATAATGAACTAAGGTTAACAATAATTCATCTATGGATTACGAATGAGTGCGGACGATTATTCTGGGGGGAAAAGGGGAAAAAAACGTGGATATATACTCCGATATTATGAGGTCATAAATTCACAGCGACACTGGCTGTACGAAGCCTGGATGACCTCATCAATTATACTTCACAATCAGATTCACCAATAAAGGAAATACTGGCAATTTTAGCTCTGAATCACCGCAAATCGCAAATTTATGACTTCATAATCTCAGATAATATTTGTGTATTTTCCTCAGATTTATTTTGCAAATTTGTATCACTTTAATCTCCAAAACATCAGATTTATTTCTCTTTGAATATTTCCCACCGCAAAAAAAGAAGAAGATATATCCCACGTGTTTGCCATGAATCCTCGACGGAGAAACAAAGAATCGTCTTTACGCCTTTGAAACGTTTGAATAATTGCCGTCTTGTTGCTGTTGTTGAACAGATTGTGAAGTTTTGCTGATATTTAACGAGTGTTTCGAACTCGACTGCAGCAGATATTTAACTGGTTTGATTTTAAAAAGAGAAATATGATCTGTTGAATCATGTGGGAAATAAGGAGTAACTTGTTAATAATAATAAATACGTTGAACTTGATGTTTTTGTCTCGTGTTGAATCACGTTTGTGTATTTTGTTTTTATTTCTCTGTGATGTTTTGCAGAACAGAAGTGTGAAGTCTCGTTCAAGGCCGTCGGTGAAGTGAGTGCTGGGTCGTGCTGCCCCCTTGTGGTTAACAGGTGGTTATTATTTTTTCTCAACATGATTAATTTTTTTCTAACTTCATCAATGTTTCTTTTTTATTTAATTTTTCTAATTTAAAAAAAACTTCACAAGGTAATTTGTATTTAATTGTATTTAAAACATTTTTTAAATTATCCAACAACTTTATTTTGACCCGTTTTCATGGAAACATGATCGAGCAAGAAGAGACATGTTTTTCACCCGAGATAAAAATTCTAGAAATTTAGAGAAAACGTTTTTGTTGTTGCCTCCCGGAGCGTCTGTAGCTGTCGGTAAGTATTATTTTATTACGTTTATTATAATCCAAGTTTCTTTCACCGTCATTTATCTCACAAAGATGAAGTTTGCAGTCAAACTCATGATTTAATCTGGTTGAAATACAATAAAAACAACAAGTGTCTGAACTTCAGATGCACGTTAGGACTTTATTAATTCAGATGATTTACATAAAAACAGGAGCCATGAATGTTAAACATCCGGGTTCCCAGAGAGAAGAAAGTAAAACCAAACGGGTTGCCATCACAGCAAGAAGCTGATGCCTTCTGGGTAATGGAGTTCTAATGTCTGCGTGTAAACATAAAAAGTAATAAACGCATGTAATGAATCAGGTGACGTCACTTACAAGCCGAGTTGACTGAAATCAGTTTGTCTTCTCAGCAACTGTTATGATGCATTCAAGGCTGGTGGGAAAGTTCACCGTCGTTGAGTTGACATTCAGAAAGATTTTACATTCATGTGCCGTTTTGATAAAAATGAAGTAAAAAATTAAATAAAAAGAGTGGGAACTTAATTTATTCATCAGTTAAAGATAAAAAAGCAAACTGTAAATAAATAATAATTCGGGTTCTCATTAATACTCAAATATCAGATTTCCATTAAATGGCCTTCCAGCATCGTGACGGCGTTTGATTTAAATTTCAAACGTTAAAAAGGCAGACAATCGTTTTCATGTCGTTTAATACATGTTTTATTTTTGAATTTTTTTGTACAGAGAGAAATTAGTGATGGTTCAACTCCGTTTGGTTCGGCACTTAAAAGAAGATCAAAGGAAAGACAGCAAAGGGAAAGGCAGCATAAACTGTAGGAAATTTGGCAACTCTTCTCAAAGTAAACGTTATAAAGGGACACAACGCACACTGAGGGCCAGAAAAACACATTTCTTTTATATATCCAGCTTGTAGGCCTATCTGAATGATTCTTCGTCTTATTCTCCGACGATTCCCTTCTCGACCCTCAGTGTGCGTTGTTTAAGTCTCCGCAGGCTCAAAACATTCAGCTTCATACGCTTCGCCGTCGCATCAGCTAAACGATGGAGTTCGTTCGTCCACCGGAAGAACCGACGGAGAGAAACCCGACAGGATTCAGTCGTCATACGTGGCGTCAAACTGCTGTCGCACAAAAAACATGAAACGTTAACAAACGGTGAAGGACGGCATCGGAAAGCACAAGAACGGAGGGAGAAAAAATAGTTCCAATCGAAAAAAAATTAAAATCTTTAAAAAAAAACATGCATATTAAATATGTTTGTTAAAATGTTTTATGACGGGATAGTCGGGAGATTAGATGCGACAAATAAAACGGGTGAAAACATAAATAGCCTAATGAGACTTTAACAGTAATTAAGTAGCAACAGGGACGTTTCATCTATTTCAGCTTGTTACGCTAATTACCTGCCAACACAAGCGCCACTTTTTTATAAAAAAAACTCGTCAGGCTATTTCGACACTTATTAATGACAAGCTATTACAGTTTTATATAGTTTGTTTGTACATGGATATCATGTCGTAACTATTTAACCGCAGCTGATAGGAGGATCTGTCGGATTCGTCCGGCGCCATAATGGAGGTCCGAGTAGTTTACGCTTAACTCCGATAAATTACATTTGTTCGGCCCTAGCATCGGCACAGCAGAGAGAGTCCGAAACAGATGTTTTTAAACAAAACATTGATGTTTAGCAAACTTGCAAATCAGCCGATATCGTGAAAACATCTCCTACGAACAACTAGATTTATGAAATTTTCTTGTCAAAAAGTTAGCAACATTACATTTGAACACGTCACAATGTGGTTATTATTTTCCATTACCTAATTTTCCCATTTGTGTAATTGAACGGAGCTTGAACACATCATAATACTCGATGCGATCGCCGTTTTCCGCAAGCAGTAAACTCTGTAATTTAAGCCCAAACAGCACTGTGCTGCCCATCGGCTGCTAACGCTAACGCTAACATTAACGCTCCTGATTTCAACACCAGGTGGCAGTGTTTAACGCAGGCTTGTAGTACGAGTTTCTGGGTTTCTTTGTGACGTAATTGAGCCGATAAATTCTACGTTAACTTGATTTTGGTTCAGTGCCTAGCCTTGCGTACTAGTCCATACCACATCTGGCATTTTAGGCTGTATAGGTGTTATTTCGGAAATATATGGCGAAATAACACTTCCTGTCTTGTCAACCAACCAGCAGATTATTTACTGCGTACGACTGTCGCGACCCAATGACCTCCAACATGGCGGCCAGAGTGACGAACCGACGGAGAAACTCTACGAACTGGGCGGTTTGTGTCCGATGGCTAGTAAGTGTAGACGGTTCTGGACTAGAGATTTGTTCGTATACCCGGTCTCTTCCCAGACCATGAACACCTCGTAGTGCCGTCAGTATTGGGACGGTGAACTAACAGCCACTTCTTTTTAAATTTTCAATTTAGTTGTCGTACAATTTGAAATTTTTGGATTAGCGATTATGAAGCCATTTTTTCTCGTCATCATTTGGTTTGAAAAAATTCAAATTCATACGGCTTGTTTTAATAATACATTTCAGAAAAACTGCAGAAACATCGCCCCTTTACGGACGCTTCGACAAGTCGTTGTCACGACAACAGACCAACACACGAATCCACATCACTCCGATCACTAGAGCTAACAACCCGCGTCGACAACCTCTATTGCTACCATGGACTCGGATGTGTATGCTAACACACAGTTGCTACGTAGTTGGTAGGTTAGCGACATGCTAATAGTTGAACAATGAACAGACATCGTGGGGGGGTTAGTGAACCTGGAGGCCGACGATGATGTCACATCCTGTCTGTCTGCAGATCGTGTTATATCATTGATTGAATTCCGATTTTTGTCCATTTAAAAAAAAAGTTTTTATATAATATAATAATGAAAACAAAATCACAAAAATTAAAAAAAATTAATCATGATCCATTCTCCAACAATTTTGTTTGTTTAATTGACGCAGACTTAATCACGCACATTGTCGGCCTCCGCGGCTCCTAAGCCGCTTAAATCCGATGTATTACTGTCGTACGAATCTTATTAAAAAGCCAGAATGATCGTTTATATCGGGGCAAACGTCGAAGGACATGCAGGTCGATCTACAAGCGCCGCGTTTACAACTAACAACTTAGTCGTGAACGGTTTGCACGCCACTCTGCAATACGCTAACGTGTATGAATACTATTTCAGTTCGCGTAGAAGCTGAATTCTTAATTCTCTATCGAACACCCATCTATGTTTTTACAGAACAAAAAACAATCATTTAAGTTAAATTCAGCACGAAGGCTTTGGCACGTCGTTTAAGTGTAAACGGGGAAACTACGGCAACGGATGACAAACGTACGAACACAACAAATTATAAATATGTACACGAATAATGATTTGATCTTTGAGAATTCTCCACACGTCGTCTATCGTCACGCGTTTACTTTCATGTAAGTGGGTTAAGGATTTCTCTTCAGTGCTGAAGTTGCCCGGAGGATCTGACCTCGGATCTGACCTCGGATCAGCACCAGTATGAACACTAGAGAGTCAAAGCTGATTTTAAACTGATCCTGGATCAGAGTCTCCAGGCAACTTCCTCCTTAGTCCGTTTGTCCATCGCGTCCATTTGATGCCAAACAACCATTAACAACCATTTTGTGTCCCTACAAGAGCACATTTGCTGAAACGCAGCCGGAGACGCAAAAACGGCTCAAGTCCAACCAGCGCCCCCTGCTGGTCTCAGTGAATACTTGGCGCTGATCGGTCATTGGTCGACGTCCTCTTGAGCCTGACGCCTCGTCGGATCGCCACCAGAAAATCCTCCACCTCGCCGTACTCCGTTTCCTCCAGGAGCTCCGGGAGAGGCCGGCGGTCCCACTCCGACACCCGGCCGCCGGGCTGTGGCGGGGGGGTCGGGGGATCCGACCCCTCGCTCGGGTGCCGGGTCTCCCACGGACCGGATCTGGGTGACAGCGGCCCGCTGCTGCCTGGTGACAAAGGCGTGGTCGGGGGGCTGAGCGGCGTTCGCGGTGCGTTGCCGTCCTCTGATGCCGCCCTGCTGGGGAAACCGGGATGTTCGGGCACAGTCGGGGTCTTGACCGGGATCATGGGGGGCTTGATGGGGATGGGGCCCAAGCTAAGGCCACCAGAGGGCCGTCGCAGGTTCGGTTTGGAGGACGGCGTCCGTCTGATGGTGGCGACCCCCGGGGTGACGATGGCGGAGGGGTTGGAGGGCAGGCCGGCGGTGGAGGCGGGTCGTTTGGACTGGAAGAGGCGGCGGTACGACTGGCTGACGTCACTGTTTCTGGGGATGGTGGAGGACTTATCGAAGTCCGACGGCTGCTCGGCATCCTGGTCCACGGAGTAGAGGTCGCAGTCGGATCCTGGAGGGCAGAAGGAGCTCGTCACATGACCTCTGAACCTTTCCTCTCTTACTGTATGAGTGTGTGTATGTGTGTGTGTGTGTGTGTGTGTACCCTGGGGGGGGATGGCGTCCTCGGAGCAGCAGGGTGTGTTGGTTTGGCTGCTGTATCCACTGGAGCCCTGAAGAGAGTCTCTGCTGGAACCGTGGATGTCCAGATGGAGTCCTCGGGCCAGAACCCGGACCAGCTCCTCGTGGGCCTCGCGGTCCTCCTGCCGGGCAACGAGCACTTAGTTACACATGACCACATTCTGTCCAATCTAAAGGCTGCGTTCCAAACGGCGTCTGACCCTGTGTGGCGCGTGGCTTCCTTTGCACCCCGGCGGCTCCTCCACCGGTGTGGCGATGTCGGCGCCCTGGTGGCTGCTGGGATCCGTAGTCTCTCTCCGGTCCCTGCTCTTCTTCAGGGTGTTGACCATCGACTGGTCGTAAGGACCCGGTTTGGCCCAGTCCTGCACACGAGGACAGGAAGTGATACTTCGGCTTGTGTTTAATTATTTTACCTGCAAATGTATTAAAAACTAAAACTCAGTGAATGAATGTGTGATTTTGTTTATTTTTTTATCTATTATTATGTTAATGTTAAAAAATTAAAATCATAATAAATGCATTGGATTCTTATAAGATAGTTTACTGTTAACTCTAAATGTCAAAATTAGTATTCAATTAGTCTGTTCAACTCGTCAAATAAATTATGCAAATTAGGAAATTAGGACCAAAAAGTTATTACAGTGTAATTACTATTATTAATCTTTCTGCAAAGTGTTCTTAGAGATGTTCTGAAGAATTAGATGAAAACCAAATAAAATTAAACATGATTTTATAATAATCATTTCTAATAATATTTTAAATATATTATTCAACATATATATGTATATATATATGTATATGTATATATATATATATATATATATATATATATATATATATATATATATATATATATATATATATTTAATCATTATAATTTGCCTTAAAAATATTGGAAAATAACATTTTCATTTAACAGGAACAATATAGGAAATCATCAGATATAACATGCATATATAATATTGAAATTAAAAAACAGAATAATTAAACATATCCTGGTCGTGTTTGATTTCAAAGAGAGAAAATACAATTCAAAAGAAGAATGCATGAGATGAAAAAACATAAAAGAGAGATGGGGTAGAAGGAGGGTAAGAGGGGGGGGGGGGGGACATTGGGGGTCAACGAGGGTCAAACCTTCCAGGACGGGACTCTGGATGACGGGGTCGATCCGAGCCCAGATGGGCTGAGAGGCGGGACCTCTCCTGATTGGCCGGAGCGCGACCACGGCCATGCAGGAGGAATGGACGAATAGGAGGGCGAGGAGATAGGAGATGTGGAGGTGAAGTATGGAGGGTGGAGGTGGGGGTTCTGGGTCTGCAGTACCACTCCGTACAGACAGAGGGCAGCGTGGTGGTGCTCAAACCCATTGGACTGGAGGTGAGTGGATGAAAAAAAAAAAAATTCAGAAATTAAAGATGACGACTGTGAAAACATAAAATGAGAGGGGCTCGGAAGAGTTTCAATATTTATTTGGGATTTTTGTTCGTGTCCTTAAACCACCCAACGAGGTGAACGTTCACACCTTCATTGATTTGGGTGACTGTTTTCTCCCACGTCTCGTATCGGAAGTCGGAAGTCACAAAAAAAGTTGTAGTATCGCAAGTCGAAAAAGTCACAAAAAGTTGTAGGCTATTATATGTTGAAAAAAGTCTCAAAAAAAGTTGTATGGTAAGTCGAAAAAAGTCACAAAAAAGTTGTAGCATTGTAAGTCGAAAAAAGTCACAAAGTCGTATATGTTGAAAAAAGTCACAAAAAAAGTCGTAGTATAGCAAGTCAAAAAAAGTCACAAAAAAAGTTGTAGTATCGTAAGTCGAAAAAAGTCACAAAAAAGTTGTATATGTTGAAAAAAGTCTCAAAAAAAGTTGTAGTATCGTAAGTCGAAAAAAGTCACAAAAAAAGTTGTAGTATCGTAAGTCGAAAAAAGTCACAAAAAAAGTCATATATGTCGAAAAAAGAAGTATCGAAATTTGAAAAAAAGTCACAAAAAAGTTGTATTATATGTTGAAAAAACTCACAAAAATGTTGTAGTATTGTAAGTCGAAAAAAGTCACAACAAAAGTCATGTCGAAAAAAGTAGAAGTATCGAAATTTGAAAAAAAGTCACAAAAAAGTTGTATAATATGTCGAAAAAAGTCACAATAAAAGTCGTAGTATCGCAAGTCGAAAAAAGTCACAAAAAAAGTCGTAGTATAGCAAGTAAAAAAAAGTCACAAAAAAAGTTGTAGTATCGTAAGTCGAAAAAAGTCACAAAAAAGTTGTATATGTTGAAAAAAGTCTCAAAAAAAGTTGTAGTATCGTAAGTCGAAAAAAGTCACAAAAAAAGTTGGATATGTCAAAAAAAGTCAAAAAAAAGTTGTAGTATCGTAAGTCGAAAAAAGTCACAAAAAAAGTCATATATGTCGAAAAAAGAAGAAGTATCGAAATTTGAAAAAAAGTCACAAAAAAGTTGTATTATATGTTGAAAAAACTCACAAAAATGTTGTAGTATTGTAAGTCGAAAAAAGTCACAACAAAAGTCATGTCGAAAAAAGTAGAAGTATCGAAATTTGAAAAAAAGTCACAAAAAAGTTGTATAATATGTCGAAAAAAGTCACAATAAAAGTCGTAGTATCGCAAGTCGAAAAAAGTCACAAAAAAGTCGTAGTATAATACCTCGAAAAAAGTCACAAAAAAAGTTGTATATGTCGAAAAAGTCACAAAAAAAGTTGTAGTATCGTAAGTCAAAAAAAGTCACAAAAAAAGTAATATATGTCGAAAAAAAAAGTAGAAGTATCGAAAGTTGAAAAAAAGTCACAAAAAAGTTGTATTATATGTTGAAAAAAGTCACAAAAATGTTGTAGTATTGTAAGTCGAAAATAGTCACAAAGTCCTATAGTATGTCGAAAAAAGTCACACAAAAGTTGTAGTATCGTAAGTCGAAAAAGTCACAAAAAGTTGTATTATATGTTGAAAAAAGTCATAAAATAAGTTTTATCGTAAGTCGAAAAAAGTCACAGAAAAGTCGTAGTATAATACCTCGAAAAAAAGTCACAAAAAAGTTGTAGTATAGCAAGCTGAAAAAAGTCACAAAAAAGTTGTATATGTTGAAAAAAGTCTCAAAAAAAGTCGTAGTATCGTAAGTCAAAAAAAGACAAAAAAGTTGTAGTATTGTAAGTCGAAAAAAGTCACAAATTCCTATAATATGTCGAAAAAAGTAAAAAAAAAAGTCATGTCAGAAAAAGTAGAAGTATCGAAAGTTGAAAAAAGTCACAAAAAAGTCGTGGTATAGCAAGTTGAAAAAAGTCACAAACAAGTCGTAGTATCGTAAGTCGAAAAAAGTCACAAAGTCCTATAATATGTCGAAAAAAGTCACACAAAAGTTGTAGTATCGTAAGTCGAAAAAGTCACAAAAAGTTGTATTATATGTTGAAAAAAGTCATAAAATAAGTTGTATCGTAAGTCGAAAAAAGTCACAGAAAAGTCGTAGTATAATACCTCGAAAAAAAGTCACAAAAAAGTTGTAGTATAGCAAGCTGAAAAAAGTCACAAAAAAGTTGTATATGTTGAAAAAAGTCTCAAAAAAAGTCGTAGTATCGTAAGTCAAAAAAAGACAAAAAAGTTGTAGTATTGTAAGTCGAAAAAAGTCACAAATTCCTATAATATGTCGAAAAAAGTAAAAAAAAAAGTCATGTCAGAAAAAGTAGAAGTATCGAAAGTTGAAAAAAGTCACAAAAAAGTCGTGGTATAGCAAGTTGAAAAAAGTCACAAACAAGTCGTAGTATCGTAAGTCGAAAAAACTCACAAAGTCCTATAATATGTCAAAAAAAGTCATAAAAAAGTTGTAGTATCGTAAGTCGAAAAAAGTCACAAAAAAAGTAATGTCGAAAAAAAAGTAGAAGTATCGAAAGTTGAAAAAAAGTCACAAAAAAGTTGTATTATATGTTGAAAAAAGTCACAAAAATGTTGTAGTATTGTAAGTCGAAAAAAGTCACAAAGTCGTATAATATGTCGAAAAAAGTCACAATAAAAGTCGTAGTATCGCAAGTCGAAAAAAGTCACAAAAAAGTCGTAGTATAATACCTCGAAAAAAGTCACAAAAAAAGTTGTATATGTCGAAAAAGTCACAAAAAAAGTTGTAGTATCGTAAGTCAAAAAAAGTAAAAAAAAAAAGTAATATATGTCGGAAAAAAAAGTAGAAGTATCGAAAGTTGAAAAAAAGTCACAAAAAAGTTGTATTATATGTTGAAAAAGTCACAAAAATGTTGTAGTATTGTAAGTCGAAAAAAGTCACAAAGTCCTATAATAAGTCGAAAAAGTCACAAAAAAAGTTGGATATGTCGAAAAAAGTCACAAAAAAGTTGTAGTATCGTAAGTCGAAAAAAGTCAAAAAAAGTTGTATATGTCGAAAAAAGTAACAAAAAAGTTGTAGTATCGTAAGTCGAAAAAAGTCACAAAGTCGTATATGTCGAAAAAAGTCACAAAGTCGTATAATATGTCGAAAAAAGTCACAAAAAAAGTCGTAGTATAGCAAGTCAAAAAAAGTCACAAAAAAAGTTGTAGTATAATACCTCGAAAAAAGTCACAAAAAAAGTTGTATATGTCGAAAAAGTCACAAAAAAGTTGTAGTATAATACCTCGAAAAAAAGTCACAAAAAAAGTTGTAGTATCGTAAGTCGAAAAAAGTCACAAAAAAGTCATATGTCGAAAAAAGTAGAAGTATCGAAAGTTAAAAAAAGTCACAAAAAAGTTGTAGTATCGTAAGTCGAAAAAGTCACAAAAAAAGTTGTAGTATCGTAAGTCAAAAAAAGTCACAAAAAGTTGTATTATATGTCGAAAAAAGTCTAAAAAAAAGTCGTAGTATCGTAAGTCGAAAAAAGTCACAAAAAAGTTGTAGTATCGTTAAGTCGAAAAAAGTCACAAAAAAGTTGTATTATATGTTGAAAAAAGTCACAAAAACAGTCGTAGTATCGTAAATTGAAAAGTCACAAAAAAGTTGTATTATATGTTGAAAAAAGTCACAAAAAGTCGTAGTTTCGTAATTCGAAAAAAGTCACAAAAAAGTTTTAGTATTGTAAGTCGAAAAAAGTCACAAAAAAAGTTGTATATGTCGAAAAAAGTAACAAAAAAGTTGTAGTATCGTAAGTCGAAAAAAGTCACAAAGTCGTATATGTCGAAAAAAGTCACAAAGTCGTATAATATGTCGAAAAAAGTCGTATAGCAAGTCAAAAAAAGTCACAAAAAAGTTGTAGTATAATACCTCGAAAAAAAGTCACAAAAAAAGTTGTAGTATCGTAAGTCGAAAAAAGTCACAAAAAAAGTAATGTCGAAAAAAGTAGGAGTATCGAAAGTTGAAAAAAGTCACAAAAAAGTTGCAGTATCGTAAGTCACAAAAAGTCACAAAAAGTTGTATTATATGTCGAAAAAAGTCACAAAAACTGTCGAAGTATCGAAAGTTGAAAAAAAATCACAAAAAAAGTTGTAGTATAGCAAGTCGAAAAAAGTCACAAAAAAGTTGTATATGTTGAAAAAAGTCTCAAAAAAAGTCGTAGTATCGTAAGTCGAAAAAAGTCACAAAAACTGTCGAAGTATCGAAAGTTGAAAAAAAGTCTCAAAAAAAGTTGTAGTATAGCAAGTCGAAAAAAGTCACAAAAAAGTTGTATTATATGTTGAAAAAAGTCACAAAAAAGTTGTATATGTTGAAAAAAGTCTCAAAAAAAGTTGTAGTATAGCAAGTCGAAAAAAGTCACAAAAAAGTTGTATTATATGTTGAAAAAAGTCACAAAAACAGTCGTAGTATCGTAAATTGAAAAAAGTCACAAAAAAGAGGTATATGTTGAAAAAAGTCTCAAAAAAAGTTGTAGTATAGCAAGTCGAAAAAAGTCACAAAAAAGTTGTATTATATGTTGAAAAAAGTCACAAAAAAGTTGTATATGTTGAAAAAAGTCTCAAAAAAAGTTGTAGTATAGCAAGTCGAAAAAAGTCACAAAAAAGTTGTATTATATGTTGAAAAAAGTCACAAAAACAGTCGTAGTATCGTAAATTGAAAAAAGTCACAAAAAAGTTGTAGTATTGTAAGTCGAAAAAGTAATGAAAAAAAGTTTTTCTCCCACGTTTCCCCTGAACCACCGCTAAGGAAACCCTGCAGGGGGTAAGTGAACATGTTGTCTGGCTGCCAGGGTGACTCAGCAAAACACACACATATACACACACACACAGTATCCGAGCAACCTGCACCGTTGCACATCAGAGGACGCCGTATCAGTTGGCCTATCACGTGGCTTGTCAATGATTCCTCACCTGCGGGGTCTCTGGGGGCATCGGGGACGGGGACTTGGACTGGAAGGCATCCTGGGAGATGAAGCCAGAGTCGTGGGAGGAGACGGAGGAGAGGCGGGCCGGCGTCTGCTGGGGGAGCACCGAGGAGGAGGAGGAGGCGCGGTAGCGGAAGTGGGAGGTGGGGGAGTGGCAGTGGGAGCCGCTGGAGCGAGAGTCACTGCTGTTCACGCTGTTCAAGCTGCTGTGGGACCCGAAAACATGACTCAATGAATAACAAATACAGCTGCAGTACCACCTGCCGACCAGCGGGGGGCAGCAGAGGACAAACAGCATAACAGGTTAGATGACAGACCTGCACATGCTGGACTTCCTGGATACGGTGGTGCTCGGTGACGAGGGCGGGGTCTGGTAGGACCAGGTGCACTCGGAGCCCTTCAGGTCCACGATCACCTGGAAGGACGGGAGACGGGGGAGAGGAGGTTCATGACAACATCTGAGTGAAGGGCAGCTTGTCCCGGATCCTGGACCAGCAGGTCCATCGTACCTGCTCGCTAGAGGCCGGCAGCTTGTGCGGGTCCATGGTCAGGGTCTTCAGGTCATCTGTCAGGGTCTGGAGGTGGGTGATCTCCCCCAGCATGGACATCTCCTCCTCCTGAGGACACACGAACATGTCAGAGACGCTTTTTACATATTTAATAAATGACATAAACATCAAAGTACACAAAAGAAAGATAATTCTGACTTCATGATGTCTGAATGGGGTCCAGATAAATATGACAGGATATGTGATTTGTGATATATCTTATAATTAATACAATTTATAATGTAACATTTAACTTTAAGACCTCCATGTCACACTGAAGGTGCTTCTCAGCTTCTGGAGGACTCTACTTTGATGTGCTTTGGTTCCTAGGAGAACCCAGTCCCTACGGGGTTCTCTGTAGAACCCCTGGGTCACTCTTGTGTGTTCTGGATGCGTGACTGACCACGACAGGCTTCAGCATGGAGACAAAGCAGCAGAAGCGACTCCTCTCCTCCACCAGCGCCTTCCTCACCGCCTGCTTCTCCGTCTCCTCCAGCAGCAGGTATTTATCGCTGACCTCCTGCATGGCGTTGTCCAGCTGAGGCTGCAGGTCACCGCGGCCTGGGACACGCCCCCAAAACAGTGACATCACAACCCACCATCGTCAGAGAAAATTTCTCATTTTTTGCTTGTAGAAATAAATTAACTTTTTTTTTCTTCACGACGGACATAAACATGTAATTTAAGTTGTGGATTCCTGAAGCCGGGTCTGTGGTCGGCCTGAGAACGCCGTCTATCTCGTATGCTGACGTCTCTAGCTAGCTAGCGGGCTAGCCTTACCCGATTACGGACGACATGTCGGGGTCTCGGAGGGGAATCCCATGTCGTAGTGGGAGAGTCCAGCCTCTTGTGGAGGGGGAAGTCTGAAAGGTGACGTAGGGTTAAAATAAGAACCAACGCTCAGCGTTATGCCGCGGGAACTCCTCCCTCCATCGTGCTCCTTTTACGTTCGTTCCAACTCCGCTGAGGTTTCCCTTCATTACTTCGACTTCCTCCCTCTCTCATTACGTTCATTTCATTCCGACACGAGTTCAATCCCGACTTGTGTTCTTCCCACCGCCGAGGGAGTTTCCCCTCATGTCGTAATAACAGGCCGAAGGGCTCGTCACTTCTGAGGTTCCTCTGGGGTCAATCCTGGGTCCTGTTTATTTTGTCTGGAAGGCTCGATTCAACGAGCTCTTTAGACAAAAACAACGAGCTCTCGTTTCTGCTCGTAATAAACTTCGGTTCAGTACGATGCAGCAGCTTGAATCTCTGTGAAATAACATGAAAACACTGATGTTCCTCATACAGATAATATCAGCGTGTTTTTATCCCACATTGTTGCCGTCGGAGTGTTTGGCTGGCGTGACGCTGCTCTGTTGTCGTGGCGACACGGGAACTTCAGACGACGACGGGGGCAGAATATGATTTTTATGAAGAAACAGATGTGTGACGGAGCGCTGAAGGTTTTTATCATTATTATTGTTATTATTGTTAAACTGCTGAGTTGAGGATTAAAAAAAAAAAACAAGATCAAATGACTCACCGAACACATCAGCTGGACAGAAGCAGTGCATGATGGGAAAACCACAGGAAAGAGGAGAAAACAAGAAGACAACTTTAGAATGAGGTGGAAGGAGAACTCAGATCTTCAAAGTAAAAGCACCAGATTTACACATTTCAGAATAATATATGATATGATTGATTATCATCATTGATGTTCATCACTTTAATGAATTGTTGTGATTCTGAGGCTTCATGTGTCGCTGGGTAATTTAATCTATAATAATATAATCAGAACTCAGGAAGAGGAGGAGGAGGAGGAGGAGGAGAGAGGAGGAGGAGGAGGAGAGAAGAGGAGGAGGAGAGAAGAGGAGGAGAGGAGAGAAGAGGAGGAGGAGAGAAAAGGAGGAGGAGGAGAGGAGAGAGGAGAGGAGGAAGGGGAGGAGGAGAGAAGAGGAGGAGGAGGAGGAGGAGAGAAGAGGAGGAGGAGGAGGAGAGGGGAAGAGGGGGAGGAGAGAAGAGGAAGAGAGAAGAGGAGGAGGAGGAAGAGAGAAGAGGAGGAGGAAGAAGAAAAAGTTCTGACGGATGTTTTAGAGATCTGAAGAATAATAAAGAATAATTTGTGTCTCCGGGTCGGACGAGAGGCGGAGCCTCGACTTCATCACCATGACAACCACAATAATACCACTAATCACTGAAACATGGCCGACTCAAACCAAACCAGCGCCAGCTTTCATAACTGTGTCTTATCGAGAATGTTGTCTTTATTTTCTGTGAGCCAAAGGGGGCGGGGCTTCCAAACCTTTCTTTGCTTTCTTCTGCAGCTTCAGCGTGTCTGAGGATCTCTTCTTGATCTCCTGACGGGCCTTCTTGTACTCTGCAGGAGAGAAGGAGCTCCTGTTAGGGTTAGGGTTACACACACACACATACCCTCACACACACACACACACACACACACACACACACACACACACACACACACACACACACACACACACACACACACACACACACTTACCTTTGGCGTGGTCTTTGTCCAGAGAGTTGGCGACTCGCTTCCACTCCTCCGTCTGCTCCTGCAGAGGGTTGATGAGACAGTCCACAAACACCCTGCACACACACACACACACACACACACACACACACACACACACACACACACACACACATTCTTATTACTACCACTAGTACTTTACTAAGTATTAGAATTATTTAAAGCTTGTTATTTTCCTCCGGTTCTCCATTCAGTGTTTAAAGTCTCGAAGAACGAGGTTCACATCTTATATTCTTGATTGATATTCAGTAATTTAATGGGAAGAGGAGAAGGAGGAGTTAGAGGAGGAGGAGGAGGACAAACAGGAGGAGGCTGAGGAGGAGGAGGAGGACGACGGCGAACAGGAGGAGGAGGCTGAGGAGGAGGAGTAGGAAGAAGAGGAGGAGGCTGAGGAGGAGGAGGAGGAAGAAGAGGAGGAGGCTGAGGAGGAGGAGGATAGAAAGGAAGACGATGCCGTGAAGAGAAACGTTTCATAAAATGCAGAAAGGAAGAGTGAAGAGGGAGATGGATGAGGAGCAGGTTGCCATGGTGAGCTGGGCAGAGATGCTTCACCTGT
This sequence comes from Eutrigla gurnardus, assembly GCF_963514095.1. Classification (NCBI taxonomy): domain Eukaryota; kingdom Metazoa; phylum Chordata; class Actinopteri; order Perciformes; family Triglidae; genus Eutrigla; species Eutrigla gurnardus. The sequence continues at coordinate 23,729,209 of NC_139928.1, read as the reverse complement.
TCACACACACACACACACACACACACACACACACACACACACACAGGTGTACTCACAGGGAGAACTGGCGGAGCTTGGCCTCGATGCTGCGGTGCCTCATACACATCCTGGTGAGAGCCGAGCCGATGTCTCTGGTTCCTCCTGCAGGGACACCGACAGCAGTCATCATCCTCCTCATCCTCCTCATCCTCACACACACACAAAGCACCAAACACAAACAGGAGTCTGTCCCCTTTGCTCAAGGACACTCCAGCAGGGGGCAGCGGAGGGGCCAGATGGTCCTGCGTCTCCCCCAGACGGAGCGCTGCCTCCTGGGGGAGAGTTCAGCAGACCTCAGCCTGTCAGCCTGCCGGAGCTCCACCGCCTCCTCACCAACATCACAGTTCACCAAATTCACACGCAAAATACCACGTCAGCAGATTATCTTATGAAAGGAGGACTTCCTCCAGACTGAGAGTGAGTCTCGGACCTCGTCACCCAGGAGACCGGTGTTCGTGTCCCATTCAAACTGATGTGTTCACGTTCACATGGAAACTCAGATTATAATAACAGTGTTTAGACTCCCATCCTGGTGTTTCCTGTTCCTGCTGGGTCGATGACTTCCTGTTCAATTCACTGATTGACCCGACGCACGCTGTGTGAGTGTGTGTGTGTGTGTGTGTGTGTGTGTGTGTGTGTGTGTGTGAGTGTGTGTGTGTGTGTGTGTGTGTGTGTGTAGAGCGCTGCGTTTTACCGCTGAGCATGCTGGGTAGTTTGGGGGAGCGTGTTCTCCTTTAAGCAGGGAGGTTTTTTGGCGAGCAGCCGTTAAAGAGGAGGAAACAGGATTCCTCGGCGCTCCTCGGAGGTCGTCGGGGTCGTACGGTCCTGGAATCCCACACGGCGTACCGGGGGGCGCAGCGGGCCAGAGATGCCAGGCACGACTGCAGTCTTAGGATGCCTTCTGCAGGAGTGTGTGTGTGTGTGTGTGTTTACAGTCTTAGGATTCTTTAAATAGCCCCCCCCCCCCCCCCCCCCTACTCATGTCAAACCTGGTCTGGACCAAAACTGCCTTTATTTTGAAATCATTTCGGGGGAAACATGGAATGTTATTATTTTGTGACTTATTGTCTTCGACGTCAGAGAAGCAGCTTGTGTTTTAAGTCTTCATCGGTAAATCAGCAGCGTTACCGTGGCAACGTGTTGACAGTAAACACACACACACAAACACACACACACGATGATTCTGTGTGTTGAGTCAGTGAGAAATCATGTGGGAGGTCTATGTTGATAGTCGTAGTGTGTGTGTGTGTGTGTGTGTGTGTGTGTGTGTGTGTGTGTGTGTGTGTGTACATGTGTGTACATGTGTGTGTGTGTGTGTGTGTGTGTGTGTGTGTGTGTGTTCAAGCCTGTCCGGGCAGCTCTGTCTCTCTCATCTGTGATTGGCTGTCGTCTGTTAAACCAGACACACTTTGATCCTCCCATCGCTCTCACACACACACACACACACACACACACACACATGTACACACATGTACACACACACACACACACACACACTAATATATAATGTTTCTGTGTGAAGCAGAAATCTCAGTACTTGGAAACATTATTGTTTATTTCTCTGCAGACTAGATCTGCTTCCTCTAACCTTTCACAATAAAAGCCCTGGACAGTCCAAGCCTGAGTCCAGGCCTGCAGAGGGGGCGCTTTATTATTCTTTCTCATGCTCCCTCAGACGGGTGGAGCTTCACAACTAATTGGGACCAGTTTGTGCCAGGGATGAAAACAGACACACACACACACACACACACACACACACACACACACACACACACACACACACACACACACACAGGTTCACCTGCTGGGTGCTCCTGGTTAATAATTCAAACATACACTAAGCCGACTCTCACAGACGTTTGTTCCTATAAAAGGTTCTGGTTAAAATAATACAGTTATACTTACTTTTAGTTTTATTCCAAAAAATAAAAACTTTAATTTGCAAGTTTGATTTATTATAAATCTGGAAGAAAGAAATCCACTTATTTGGACTGGTGGCCAGTTGGAATGGAGAGTGTGTGTGTGTGTGTGTGTGTGTGTGTGTGTGTGTGTGTGTGTGTGTGTGTGTGTGTGTGTGTGTGTGTGTGTGTGTGTGTGTGTGTGTGTGTGTGTGTGTGTGTGTGTGTGTTTCCTACAGAGGATCACATTCTCTGTGACGTCAAACCAGGCAGCTGCTGCCGTTGCCATGGCGATGCCATACCATAATGAGGCCCTTTAAAAACCACACATTGTTTCACAAAGAGTTATGTGAAGAAATGATTTGACAATAAATAAGAGTTACTTGTTTATTTGTCTCTCAGGTCGCCATAGAAACATGTTGATGTAGCAGTGACACGATTTAAAAATAATAAAATATATATTTTTTTAATTAAATTATTTAAATTGAACTAAAAACATAAGATTTTGAAAAATAAATGATTTAAATGTAAGAATAATTACATAAATATAATGTATTAATTTGCAAAAGGATGTAAACATTATTCGTGTTTCTGAACCTTCAGCTGAGCTCGGAGGCAACGGGAGACGCTTTTAAGAAAAGCAGCAACGCACAGCAACACGGAAGCTCCGGTTTCCTACTGGAGCCTGAAGTATGCGAGCACATAGCTGCCCTGTGAAGTTAGAAGATCATCCACACCAGACAAGCAGATATATATATATATATATGTATATATATATATATATATATATATATATATATATATATATATATATATATATATATGTATATATATATATATATATATATATATATATATATATATATGTTGGGACCTAACCGTTAGGACTACAGAATGCGGCCTACAAAGCCTACTCAATGCGGCCAGACAATGGGACAAAGGAGATAAAAAACTACAACCACCATTTTAGTGTCACCTCCACCTGGGCTGCGTTTCAATAACAGTTTGAGTCGCCCTCGCTCACTTGCCCTCAGCCCTTGCTATGACGTCACACGGAGGCCACTTGGAGGGCGGAGGGAAAGAGGGCGGAGGAGTGAAAGAGGTAAATGGAACACACCTGCCCTCGTTCACTAACAGCCCAGACAATCATGGATCAACCACACGTTGTTGGAGTAGCGCTATACTGCCTATTCCAAATTACACAGAATATGCGGAGACTCATTCATTGAGACGAAGACGTATTCTGCGCTTGATGGCAATACGTCGGCTTATTTACTTACACTTGTAAACGGTGGGCTCTGCCATAACTCTGCAACAGACAGTCTAACTGCACAATTTAAGAAAATGAATTCAATTGAATTCTACTTTCTTCTTCTTCCTTGGTGGTGAATAGACAGCAGACACTGGTGTTTGAGGTTCATTATCGCCACCGCATGGACATATTTTTCGTGCACCACTGCAATGCATTGTGGGTGATATACAGCTCTGAAGTGGCCATCGTTGTTCACTCGATCACTCAGCCCTCAAGGGTCGATCTCACGGAGTTCACTTCAGCTGTTCAGGGAAATGGAACAGCCCTTAAGATGGCGGCGGGGATTCCCCCGAGGGCAAGTGCTTAGGGCAAGTGAGCGAGGGCGACTCAAACTGTTATTGAAACGCAGCTCTGGTCACGGGATCTGACGTCACACAGCTGGCGCTCTATTGGCTGGCGACTGCATGGGACTCCAGGGGGTCCCCCGGACCAGCCGTGAGCTATAAATCCCGCGGCCACCAGAAAAACTTTCTCTCTCCAAAGTAACTTGCGTTACGCTAGGAGGTGAAGATCACGTCTGCAGCGCTTCCCTTTGTCCTAGGCCGCAGTCTTTCCCCCAAACTCGCTGGACGAGCAACAGACTGTTTTCCCCTCTTTTTCTCTACTCGTTTCATTTTTCTTTTGTTTATCATTTTGAATCCCGAGGAGACCACCGCGACAGCGCGACTCTCCCGTTCCCACACACGTGTCCTAAACCAGCTGTTCCCGGCGGCCGCTAGGGACATAGCTACATCTGGTGGCTACATACGGCTATCTCTCTCTCTCTCTCTCTCTCTCTCGCTACTCCATCGAACCTCAGTGGCTCCGCCCCTGAACACTGCGAGGAATAGCTCCACCTCTCTCTCTCTCTCGCTACCCCATCGAACCTCAGTGGCTCCGCCCCTGAACGCTGCGAGGAATAGCTCCATCTGGTGGCCGCCCATAGCCATCTCTCCCTCCACCTCTCTCTCTCTCTCGACACGCACACACACACACGCACACATACGCACACACACACACTCCACGTGTGTCTCTCCCTTTGTTTAAGCTTAGCTTTGTGTGTTAGGTAGTTAGGTAATAAGGCTTTGTTAATTGCAGTGTTATTGATTGTGATCATTATTACTGATTTTAATAAATCTTATTATATTATAACTAGCGGTCTCTTGTGCTTGTTGTGTATATGTCACTGGATAACAGCAGGTTGTGAAGGCTAGTGCTTGAATTTCACGCCTTTTTAATTGTTCGATTGGTTTTGTACTCCTATGCCAATGATCACGATGATTGGCATGCGAGTATAAAACCTTCATATTGAGACTGAATACAGGTTTAGGTTATCTTTTCCCTGAACCCAGGGTGGTGCCCCGTTTATCATGATTATATCATGATGATATATTAAATATAATTATTAATACCGATAATCATATTGATATTGATAGTTAACTGTTGATAACCAAATCTGCTCCTGCTACAACCCCAACATATATACCTTCATAAAAATACCCCCTCGAAAAAACTGTTTGGCGTTTGAACACTGCAGATATGACATCACTCACCTGTGAGATGATATCATTAAATGACACGCTGCCAAAGGAGGCCATCTGTGAGCACACACACACACACACACACACACACACACACACACACACGCTGCGGATACCGAGCAGCATCCACAGGGATCCACTCACTTCCTGTCCCACAGACAACCAATCACAATCATCGGGAGGAACGATGAGCAACTTAGCTGAACAAGTTGTTGTTCATTTTTTAAAAAGCGTTAACTAAAAGACGTGAACTACAAATCCCAGAGAGCACTGCGGTCAAGATCAATAAGACATCGAATAGGAATATAAATTCCAGTAAATGAATGAAGTAAATTTAAAGGTATATCACGCATGATGTGTTGAAAGTAACATGTTGCTGCCGAGGCTCATGGGAACTGTAGTACCAAACACTGAGCTGATGGTTTAGATCACACATTTTTCCTGTCAGAAATTTGTGTGAAATCATCCGAAATATGAATTCTTGTTTAATGAGGTCATAGTGACCTCACCAGCCTGCTTTAGCTCCTCCCCTTCTCTCCTCTTACTCCCTTCATCTTCCTCCTCCGTCTCCTTCATATCTTTGTCTTTGTAGTCCTCCCCCCTTTCATTTTCTTCTTCCTTCTCCTCCATCATTTACTCTCCCTCTTCCTCCCCCCTCCTCCCCCTCCCGGTTACCAGGTGTTGATATTAAGTGACGGCCATCGCCGGCCCTTTAAGGACGTAAATCCTCCTCGGCAGCAGGTTGCTATGGTAACCATGGACCAACACACACACACACACACACACACACGACAGAAGGAGGATTTGTAGCGTTTGTGTTGCGTCAGCATTAAACGTCCCCAGCTGATTCCCGACATGAAGAGAAATATTTTTTTGTGAAACTTGTTTTTAAATATGCAAATGAGGCAAAATGCTCGACCGGTAAATTTAATCTGAACTCCACCTGATCGCTTCTCTTCCTCCGACCGAGACCTGCAGTGATTTACATCTCGTTGCCATGACGACCAGCAGCCAGCTGGACATGACAGCCAACAGCCAACAGCCCCGCCCCCCCACCAGCTGCCCTCTATCTGTCTCCTCTACCTGCTCTTCCTCTCATTCACTGCCCTCCCTCCTCCTCCCCCCTCTCTCTCCTCCTCCTCTACAAACCCAGTGTGTATATGAGGTTCAACATTAAATAATTCAGCATGTCTGCAGGTCGAACCGGATTAAAGCTGAAGACGCCAACGTTGCTTTTTTATTCGTTTATCTAAAAATGTTCACGATCATCAATCGTTCAGTAAAGATTTAATTCCATGAATGTACTAAATGAACATCGTGCTGGACTGAAGAAGAAGAGAGAGTCGGCTCGCTTTCCTTATAGACCTCTATACAATCAGAGGAGTCGTCCCTGGTGGCCAGCAGAGAGAATGCAGCTTTAAGGCACTTCAGCCTCGGCTTCACTAGTCTCTATAGACCTTAAGAGCAAACATTGCAGTAGAAGAAGAAGTATTAGACTCTACCTCGGCTGTTGGTCGCCAGGTCGGCCACCTTCTGGAAGGCGTCCAGGAAGGCTGCTACCGCGACGACCGTCGTCCTGGAGACAGGAGAGTCGGATCAAACATCTCTCATCATCGTGTGTGTGTGTGTGTGTGTATGTGTAGGTGTGTGTGTGTGTGTGTGTGTGTGTGTGTGTGTGTGGTGAGGAAGAGGAGGTTTTGGTGATCAGCTGTGACCTCCGGTGACCTCTGGAGCAGAATCTCTGGCAGCGGCGGCTCATCCATCTCACTGATAATGACTTTATGGTGACATCATTAATCTCTGCCAACCGCAGAAGGTTAATTGAGTTGTGTGTGTGTGTGTGTTAATGTTCATGATGAATTCATGTCTATGTGTATCTTTGCAGTTTATATGTGCAAACTTCTCTACCTGTGTGTGTGTGTGTGTGTGTGTGTGTGTGTGTGGAGGTGAGTCTGACATTTAAACACTTAATGAATCCGACTGATTGGATTTTCATGAGCTCAGGTCACACACACACACACACACACACACACACACACACACACACACACACACACACACACACACACACACACACACACACACACACACACACGTTTCATTTTAAACCACATCATTTATTTTTCTGTTAAAAAAACAAAAACCGGATCAATATTCAGAGAAAAAGTCACATCTGTGAGTTCATCACTTCATAGAGGAAGTAAACACGTTGTTTGACTGGATGTTTGCTGTTGCTATGACAACAAGTGAAAGCTACCACTAGCATCTTAGCCCAACCTCCCCGATCAATAAACACCCATAAGATGACAGTTTGTCCTCATATGAATAAAAGCAACAATAACATCAACATCATCACCCTAAGGACCTCTCTCGGTTTGTTTGCTCCTCCCTGACACGCCGTGGTAGAAACGTGATATTTAAACGTGAGGTCATGTGACGTGGATTACCTGAGCTGTGACTCAGACATGTGATATTTAAACGTGAGGTCATGTGACGTGGATTACCTGAGCTGTGACTGCAGCTTGCTGGCTTTGCTGATGAAGTCGTCCCAGACGGGGTAGCTGCCCTGAGGAAACCAGAGAAGAAGAAATCACAACGATGGAAGCATGAATAGAGAATAACAGAGCTCCCAGTACCTAATCACGCCACTAGATCTCCCACAATGCACCGGGTTACTTGTGTCTCCCGTTGAACCAGCGCCCGGTTTATCTGAACACTTAGGGCTGGCTCAGGCTTGCCTTGAACCGGCCCCCAGTGGAACTGCTGTAACTATTAATCACATCTCTATTAATAGGATGCAACTATTTTATGTTTTATTATTATTGTCATCATTCTATTATATCCTCTGCTGCTGGTATTATTATTAGTAGTTGTTCTTTTCTGATGCGAGGGTCAGGAGTTCACATTTCAAGTTAAATAACCTGAAATGAATGTCATTATTATGGAAGGTTTAATAAAATGGTGTCAGACTGGCTGTGACCTGGACTCATGTGGATCGACCCGTTAATGAGGTCTGTAGAAATGTGTCGGCCCTTGGTCTTCAGAGAACAGCACATTTACATTTACACTCGATTACAGGTCGCCCCGTTTTAAACATCACATGAATCCTGAGACGATCAATACGCCGATCCATACGCCCGACCCGGGAAGCCAAACCAGCGCCCGCGGGGCACCCCAATATACCGCTGGAGCACTGCATGCTGGGTAAAACGCTGAGCCGCTGCAGCTCAAACAGACAAAAGAATGTGGGGTACGTTGGGAATGTCAGCGGGAGTCCCCTGATGTGTTTGGGAGGCGGGTGGGGCTTCTTTTTATTTTACTGCAGTGAAGCATCCGAGGCTGCATCGTCCCCCGGAGGAGCAGAATACTTCAAACCATGTACATCTACATTCATGAATAGAATATACTTCAAACCATGTACATCTACATTCATGAATAGAATATACTTTAAACCATGTACATCTACATTCATGAATAGAATGTACTTCAAACCATGTACATCTACATTCATGAATAGAATATACTTTAAACCATGTACATCTACATTCATGAATAGAATATACTTTAAACCATGTACATCTACATTCATGAATAGAATATACTTCAAACCATGTACATCTACATTCATGAATAGAATATACTTCAAACCATGTACATCTACATTCATGAATAGAATGTACTTTAAACCATGTACATCTACATTCATGAATAGAATGTACTTCAAACCATGTACATCTACATTCATGAATAGAATATACTTCAACAGAAGGATTCATTCACAACTATAAAGAGAAAATAGTTACATGTATTATAAAAGTCTAGGTTTTTTATCTTCTTACAAAATGAATGACTTTATTACCATCTTTTTCACTCAGAAATGTGATTTTTTGATCTCAAGACTATATTTTAGTCTTTTGTGCGTATTTCTACGACTCATTATGTTCCTCATTGGGATTTTTGGTCTGAATTCTTTTTTTGGGTTGTTGTTGAAATGAGGTGTTTCTAATCTCAGGGAATACTCAGACATATGAACCTCCTCCTCCTGGAACACACCAGCTCAACTGAACTGGGTGTGTTCAGCCTCGTTGTGAGAGTGATGCCCAGCGTCATCGCCTGGCTACCGTTGCTATGGTAACGCTGTTGCTGCAGAGGTGCTTCAGACAGAAGGATATTTTGGTTTGGGGAGGGGTCACACATGCATGCATCGTCACCCAAACACACACACACACACCGTTTTCTTTCTGTCACACACTTTCTTTGTGTCTCATTTCATTCTCTCTCTAACACACGAGGGCAGGGCCGCTGCATCAATCAGTCACGGAGGACATAAATTGTCACCGTGGCAACAACCGGAGGCGGCAGCAGCAGCAGCAGCAGCATTAACAGCAGCATGAACAGCAGCAGCATTAACAGCAGCAGCATTAGCAGCAGCAGTATTAACAGCAGCATGAACAGCAGCACTAACAGCAGCAGCAGCATTAGCAGCAGCAGCAGCAGCAGCAGCAGCATTAGCAGCATTAACAGCAGCATGAACAGCAGCAGCATTAACAGCAGCATGAACAGCAGCACTAACAGCAGTTGCACTAACAGCAGCAGCATTAGCAGCAGCAGCATTAGCAACAGCAGCAGCATTAACAGCAGCATGAACAGCAGCACTAACAGCAGCAGCACTAACAGCAGCAGCATTAGCAGCAGCAGCATTAGCAACAGCAGCAGCATTAGCAACAGCAGCAGCATTAACAGCATTAGCAGCAGCATTTACAGCATTAACAGCAGCATTAGCATGAGCAGCAGCAGCATTAGCAGCAGCATTTACAGCATTAACAGCATTAGCAGCAGCATTTACAGCATTAGCAGCATTAGCAGCAGCATTAGCATTAGCAGCATTAACAGCATTAGCTTTAGCAGCAGCATTAACAGCATTAACAGCATTAACAGCAGCATTAGCATTAGCAGCATTAACAGCATTAGCAGCAGCATGCTGGTCCTCCAGGAATCCTCCGCTCTGTTGGTTTGGCTTTAAAAACCAGAAAGCCTCAATTTGTTTCTTCTTCATCGCTGATCCAACAACACAAATCTGATCCCCCAAAAGAAATGAAATCCTAAAGAAGGTCTGCATGTGGATCAACCTGGGCGTGTAGTCCTGAACCTCTAGACCACCAGGACACATCGGACACGTCTTCATGGATTCCTCACCGGAGGATCAGCTGGAGGGTTCATTAGATCATTTATTATATTCTAAAAATAAAAAAATAATATCCCAATCAATCAGGGAGGTGTTGTGCTACATTCTAAGCACCGCCCACTTGTGGAGCAGTCCAATCAGAAGTCAGAAGAAGATGATAACAGACGAGCATGTAAGTGTAAATATGGGATGTTTTCCACCAGATTGTAACTGTGATCAGCTTTAAGAACCAACGAGAGTTTCAACTACAGTATCATCAGGGTTCCTCCACCTTCTCCAAGGTCACATTCAAGCACTTTCCAAGCATTTCAAGGTGCTTTTCCAGCCCCTTCCAGCTGTGGTAAACTCCATATTTGTATCAATCCAATGGTCAGTATTCAGTCTACTTATTATGTCACTTGTTCATCACATTAAATGAGATGTTATTGTCCTCTAAACAACCAACATGATGTTTGGAGACAGCTTTTTACAGAAGGACCACAAATGAAAGGAAAACTAATTCCACTAACAGATCCACAGAAATATAATCACCAACTATTTTCATCATCTGTTCATCATCAAAAGGCATTTTTCATAAAGAAATGTCAGAAAATGCTGTTTTCAGTCCCTCAGATATGGAGATCTTCTTTCCTCTGTTCTATCATAGATGTCATCACATACAACACACATTTATACACCTTTAGTCTAAATTTCCAAATTTCATTTCCAAGCACTTTTCAAACCTTGAAAACACCAGACTAAAGTGTTTTCAAGGACTTCCAGCACCAGTATGAACCCTGTATGAATGATAAATAATTCTTCTGAGACAGAAAAAGGCCCGATGGAAGGATTTCACTTCCTGAATGATCAGATGACATCACAGGAAACGCATCACGGGGGTCAAAGCCGATCGACGCAAATAAACAACAACAAAGTGACCCATTTGGCCCGGAGCCAAACGCAAGCAGCTCTGTCCATGATGTTTCCATGACGATCCCAATACCGGTAGAGAGAGAGAGGGAGAGAGAGGGAGAGAGAGAGGTGATTAAGACGACGGCTCAGTCCGAGATAAATGGTGATTAGCATTCAGCTAATGTGCTCAGAGGCATTGCTTTAAAACAAACACACACACACAGCCTTGACCTCCGGCGTGTTTTCTTTGAAGTGAGCATCGCGGCGGTTTTCCAACACAATGCTTCGTCCTCATTCAGCTTCCTGTCGATTGTCCGACGCTCACAGGAAGTGAGGTTTGTTTCTGTCCCATGATGCATCACTTCAATATGGACTTTAGAGTCACAGACAACACAACACACACCGGGTTCAGCAGGTTCCTCAGCAGAAAAGTGTCATGAATCTCTTTCCGTCACACATGTGTTCGGTTCTACAGGATCCAGGATCCTGACAGGAACCAGGATCAGGACTGCTCCAGAGCAGCAGGTGTTTCAGTGTAATGAGCGACCGCGCTATCTGGTGACACTACGTTTACGATGTTTGTACGTTAGTGTTTTGTGTGAGAATGAGGAGGAGAAAGACGAGGAAGAGGAGGAGAAGGAAAGAGGAGGAAGATGAGGGAGAGGAGGAGCTAAAGGGCACTGGGATGAAAGACAAGCAGAGACATCAGATGGAAGTAAATGGACAGTAAAGCAAAAAAATAAATAAAAAGAAGGACATGAGGAACAGACGGGTAGAAGAGAAAAAGGAGGACAGAAGCAGATGAAGAGGAGACACGTGAAGGAGGAAGAGAGGAGAAGAAGGTGTGGCAGATCTCCCAGAATTCCCTTTGTGATCCAAGCTGTTAGAACCCACCTGTCTGTTATTATGTCACCGTGGAAACAGGTGTGTGTGTGTGTGTGTGTGTGTGTGTGGCGACACGGTGCCCCTCCCCCAACACACACTTTTCATCCCTGGTGATGACACTGCAGATACAACGTGCACAAACATAAGAGTTTACATGAAAGTCTTCATGAAAGTACAAGATCACCCCCCCCCCCCCCCTCCCACACACACACACACACACACACACACACACACACACACCCCCCCCCACACACACACACACGGTAGGTTTCAGCCGGCCACTGAATCAACAAACGTAACGTGTATTGACATGTGAACAACCTGGGTGGCATCCTCTGATTCAGAACAGTGAAGCCGACACTGAAGTGCCTAAAAGCTGCATTCTCTCTGCTGGCCACCAGGGGGCGACTCCTCTCTGGTTGTATAGAAGTCTATGAGAAAATGGTCCTACTTCTCTCTGCTGGCCACCAGGAGGCGACTCCTCTCTGGTTGTATAGAAGTCTATGAGAAAATGGTCCTACTTCTCTCTGCTGGCCACCAGGGGGCGACTCCTCTCTGGTTGTAAATCTCTAGTTTCAAGTCTTCGTCAATCCAGCATGATGTTCATTTAGACTTCTATCCAAGCAGAGAGGAGTCGCCCCCTGGTGGCCGGCAGAGAGAACAGCCTGTAGCTGTGGTGACCAGGATGGAGATGAGGGGGGGCTCAACATCCCCCCCCCCTCCAGGACAACCAGAGAATGAATGATGACCTCAGATGAGGTAAAAAGAACAAACATGTCCGCCTCGACGCAACAGTGTGCCATTAGATGGATGACGTCATTACCTTCATGTCCCCGATGACGGTCTGGAAAAGCCCCCCCAGCGCGCTGCACTCCCGCTCCATCACCGCCTCCATCTTCTCTGCGGGATCACTCGGAGCTGCGGCGGGCCATCGAGGAGGCAGCGGCCGGGTTCTTCACAGACAGATGGAAGGTAGAGGAGAAGCGGCTCGCTGTATACGATGAGGAGGAGAAGAAAGGGTTTCCCTGGAGACGGGTTGCCGTGGAGACGGGTTGCCGTGGAAACGCGCGGGCCCTATGTTCCTCCCGGGGCGGAGGAGCGCCGTGTCTGCGGGAGGAGGAGACGCATGTCGGGCGGAGAGACAACCGGAGAGACGCTCAGCACCGAGCTCTGCTCCACACTGACGGCTCTGCCGAGGGGGGAGGCGCGGCGAGGCACGGGAGCGCGCCGGGAGGGGCGTGAACGCGCGGCCGCCTTGGCCCCGCCCTCGGCTTTTTGTTAATGGAGAGAGAGAGAGAGAGAGAGAGAGAGAGAGAGAGAGAGAGAGAAAGCTTAACACAATAATAAGTAAAAAAAAATATATATATATATATATATATACCCAGTTGATAAATAAATGTACTTTAAATACATTTATACTAACAAAAAAGTATCAGATGTATTACCAAGTACAATTAGTTCAAAGAAGAATAAACAATAAAGCAAAATACTGCAGTCAAGAACATGAATAGAAAAAATTAGCATCATGAAAAAGACAAATATATATACATACATATACACAGATGCAGCCATACATACACCATATAATAATAATAATAATAATAATAAAAATAATAATATGTTCAATTTGACAAAAGTCTGCAGTATAAATTACAAACACACACAAACATGATACTTTAGTAGATAGATCTAAAAAAAAACAAAAAGCTGAACTATTTTCAGGATATTTGATATTTCTCACATTCACGATCAAAAGAAGATTATTTATTTCTACCCAGAAAAGCTGACGTGATGTCACAGATCTGTAAACCCGCATCGCCACCTAGTGGAGCTTTCACTGCGTTGCATTCTAGAAGGTGTTAGTTGTCCCTTTATAGTCATTTTGCATCTCTTTTATGCGGTTGTGCATCCCTTTTCAGTCGTGTTACATATTTCTGTGTGTCTTTATGTTGCTTTGCATTCAGCTGTTTGTGTAAAAAATACAGAGAATACCAAGCAAAGGCTAAAGCTGCTTTATGTCCATTTATGTAATTTTACATGCATGTTATGTTGTTGTTTGTCCATTTTTGTTAGGTTTACATGTATTTGATGTTGTTTTGCATAATAGATATTAAATTGAAGTCTCTCTGCTGACCTTGGTGTCGGTTGGGGGACATCTAGTGGTGAAACATGGTCGGGGCTGCCTTTCCACCCTCACACTCACTGTTTGATCTGTGTTGCACATCTCTGAGAGCGTCATGGGCGTCGCCACCATGTATTAAGGGGGGGTTTTAAAAAGCCTCTTTTCATTGCTTCACGATCAAAGCCGTTCCACTTCATCAGTAAGCGGCCCCTCCCAACTTGGACTGCTCTACTTGTTGTTCAGTCTGATTGGCTCAGCCTGACCTCGGCCGGGTCACTGATTTCACCCTGTGATATACACCGTGTCAGTCAGCTGTAGAACTACTGTTGTTTATTATAAAACATGTCAGTATAACAATGATATTTAATCCTCATTTTCATTTCTAGGAACAAGGGACATTAGATACAGAAGAGACATAATCTAAAAACATGTCAGAATGCACCAGAATGTGAGAACTTGCATCTACTAGTTTATGGGGGACCCCCAAACCCCCCATCTAAACAGGACCCCCCACATATCACATGCTGCTGACGGCCCTGGAGAGCATGCAGACTTTTATCCTAAACAAGTAACAGGTAACAATAATAATACAAAATAAAACATCTTATTTTTTTAAAGATCTTTGTTCATTTAAAAACATAAAATCACAGGAGAAGGCAGCTGGTCCGGTCCGAACCGGTTCATGGAAGCAGATCTGGGATCAGATGGTGAAGCTGGCAGAGCTGTGTCACTTTAACCACACACACCCGCTGCTTAATGACAGGGGGCCACACACACACACACACACACACACACACACACACACACAGTGATAGTCAGTGCACTGTGTGTGATTATGTGAGAAGACTGAGCTAATAACAGCTATCAGGACGAGGGGGAGAAAGAAGGGGGAGGGGAGACAGGACCAGGATCCGGAGGATCTGGATTCAGTGAAAATTAGCTTAGAAGGTATTTGAATCTCATTACCTTTTTTCGCCACCAAAGAGAAACTGTCTTGGAATAAATAAACGTCAAAAATATTAAATAATTCAAATAAAGCATATTCCACACCATTATATAAGCCGCTTTAGCAGTGGACAGAGAGGAAGCATGTGAGAGAGATGGGGACGTGACATGCAGCAAAGGACCTCCAGGCGGGATTTGAACCGGTGTCGTCTGCATATATGTTTACATGGGTAAATGGCTTACACTCTAACCACTAGGCCACCTGCCAGCCATGAACAACCCTTTTTATGGCTTATTTGGACTCACTTCACCCAGACTTTGATTGACACGCGATACACAAGCATATGTTACGGCTTTTAAATCATTTTTACAACATTTTATGAATTTTGTCGATTTTTCACTTTTTTTTCGACATGCTATAGTATGACTTTTTAAAGTAAACATACGATAAAAATAAATATGTTTGCAGCATTGCAAAAACCTTTTTGGAAGACTCGAGGAATTCATTTTTATATATGTTTTTTTCTTTTGTATGTAAATTAACATGTCTGATTTCTCGTTTACAAAGATCATTTTTTTCTTCCGTTTAAAACAAGAATACACACCTCTGAAGTCAGCCTCCGTGCTTTGGCTGCTACTTCCGCGTTGCTCAGCGAACTCACGTGAAGTCTCGCGGGATCTAATCGCCCTTAATGCGACAGCGTCTTAAAAAAAAAAAAAAAAAAAAAAAAAAAAAAAATTCAGCCATGAAACAAGTCACGTAAGAACCTTCATCCACATGAAGCTTCGTTAAAAACCCGGTTGTGTGTTTGAATGTCATTTCAGATGGAGATCCGCGTTTCTATTCTGGAAAAGAGCCTCCGATGAAACATCCTCATGATTCTCAGGTCAAGAAGGCACCCATGTCTACATGTATTTTACATTTCCACAACATGATCCAGCAGGGAAGGATCCTTGAAGACTGTTAAAATAATTTTCCCGTAAACGAATAAATTCACCTGTAGGAGGAGATCGGAGACAAAAGTAAAGTCGACGTCTGACTTTAATCTTGTACAAGAGGAGCAGTTACAGTGCAACAACGTGTGAGGATGCTACAGAGGAAGTGCTCAAATCAATGTTTTGACTTGAGTCTTTTAAAAAGGCACAGGAGATAACGTGTCATTAACATGTAGTACAAGACATATGCACAGGGCCCCTGATAACGGTTAGCCGTTTTACAGGATGGCTTTAGGGCCCGTTTAGGTCATCAGTGGAAATAGTCATTAACAGTTCTATATAAAAGAAATGGGTCCTCCTAAGACATGGGACCTCAGGTCACCGTGGATGCTAAAGTCGTAAAAATACTGAGACCCCTAAAGCTCTAACATACACAACACTAAATTATGTGGTTATACAAAATTCTTATAACTTTAGTCGAAGCCACCTTTGAACACAAACAGTGCAACCTACGGTGTCTTTTAGAGCCGTTTGCAGTTATAAAGCCTAAACTAGACTGCAGGTAAGATGGTTCCGTCCTGGAAAGGCAACTTATGGTAAAACCTACCATTTAGTTTGATTAAAAGGGACGGATGAGCAGCACAAGCAACACATTGCCAGTGAAGTGGATTTGATGGAACTGAAGTACAGTGAAATGCTAGTCATTAGTTATACATAAAGAGTCCAACCACAAACCGAGGCTTGAGATTCAGCTCCAGCATCCATCTGGACAGTTCTACCTTTAGTTCCCCCAAGAACAGGTTTTAATGCAGAACAAGTTCACCATCAACTGGGCTCCTAGTCACCACTCCCATGGAACCACAAGTTCAATTAAACTCATGAATGAACATTATCTCTTCTGTTGAGACGCAGCAAGTCACTGGCCAGAACTCCAGGTTTCAAATGACACCCACAAGAAAAATGTAGTTCAATTACTTTATTGAATTCACAGCAAGTTGATGCCAGGACACCCAGCTTCCAGAGAGTCAGGGACCTGAGGACAGAAATATCAGTAAGCAAATGTGCAACACATGGCAAATAAAAACTTCCCCCTCAAATGACAAATATTTAACACTAAATATTTTTAAAAAGTTCAGCCAACTTACATTTAGGATAAACGTCAGACGTTCATCTTACACGGGCACCAGTTGCTGCTGCCACCTGGGATGGTCCGGGGATGCCATTGGAATTGGTCTTGAACTTCTTGGCTGAGTCATTGGTTTTGCATAAGCAGGTCGGACTTCTGAGCCGGACTGCTGCTGGGGCTTGGATGGCCTAGTGGGGTCAAGCTCAGAATCTTCTGTCTGGCGAAGGGCAGAAACCCACATGTCTTTTTTGGTCTGGAAGATACCAGGGTTAGTTTGGGGCTTGGCTGGCTTGTAGCTGGATGGCTGGTAGCTGGAGGGCTGCTGCTGGGGCTTGGATGGTTTGTAGCTGGAAGGCTGGTAGCTGGACGGCTGCTGCTGGGGCTTGGATGGTTTGTAGCTGGAAGGCTGGTAGCTGGACGGCTGCTGCTGGGGCTTGGATGGTTTGTAGCTGGATGGCTGGTAGCTGGACGGCTGCTGCTGGGGCTTGGATGGTTTGTAGCTGGAAGGCTGGTAGCTGGACGGCTGCTGCTGGGGCTTGGATGGTTTGTAGCTGGAAGGCTGGTAGCTGGACGGCTGCTGCTGGGGCTTGGATGGTTTGTAGCTGGAAGGCTGGTAGCTGGACGGCTGCTGCTGGGGCTTGGGCGGTCTAGTGGAGTCAAGCTCAGAATGCATCTCAATTGCATAACTTGAAGCAATACCCGAATCAAAGCTGTCCTTCTGGCGAAGGGCAGAAGCCCACATGCCTTCTTTGGTCTGGAAGATACCAGGGTTAGTTTGGGGCTTGGCTGGCTGGTAGCTAGACGGCTGGTAGCTAGACGGCTGGTAGCTAGACGGCTGCTGCTGGGGCTTGGATGGTTTGTAGCTGGAGGGCTGGTAGCTAGATGGCTGGTAGCCGGACGGCTGCTGCTGCTGCTGGGGCTTGGCTGGTTTGTAGCTGGAGGGCTGGTAGCTGGAGGGCTGGTAGCCAGACGGCTGGTAGCCGGACGGCTGCTGCTGCTGCTGGGGCTTGGATGGTTTGTAGCTGGAGGGCTGGTAGCTAGATGGCTGGTAGCCGGACGGCTGCTGCTGCTGCTGGGGCTTGGATGGTTTGTAGCTGGAGGGCTGGTAGCCAGACGGCTGCTGCTGCTGCTGGGGCTTGGATGGTTTGTAGCTGGAGGGCCGGTAACCAGACGGCTGCTGCTGCTGGGGCTTGGCTGGTTGGTAGTCGGACGGCTGGTAGCTGGAAAGCGTGTGCTGGGGCTTGAACGGCTGGTAGCTGGAAAGCGTGTGCTGGGGCTTGGCTGGTTGGTAGCTGGATGGCTGGTAGCTGGATGGCTGCTCCTGGGGCTTCGATGGCTGGTAGCCGGATGGTTTGTAGCCGGATGGTTTGTAGCTAGCCGGCTGGTAGCTGGACGGCTGCTGCTGGGGCTTCGATGGCTGGTAGCCGGATGGTTTGTAGCCAGATGGTTTGTAGCTAGCCGGCTGGTAGCCGGATGGCTGCTGCTGGGGCTTCGATGGCTGGTAGCCGGATGGTTTGTAGCTAGCCGGCTGGTAGCTGGATGGCTGCTGCTGGGGCTTGTTCAGCTGGGTGGTGCGTCGCTCTGGTTTGTCATCAGAAAACATTCCATGTCCTTCTGTCTTAGGAAGGAACCTGTCCCACATGTTAGATTTGGTCTGGAAGATACCATCAGCTGGCTGTTGCGAGTCGTGCACAGGTTTCCGGGTGAGCCCAGCAGGCTTGAAACTAGACTCGAGGCCCTTTGGACTGGCTCGATCTACTTGCCTACCAGAAGAGCCACTGTGACTGCCTGCACTCGGTGCAGATGAAGCACTGGATCCAGAACCAACCAGAGACCCTCCTGGCAGCTCAGAGCTCTCGTGAGTGGAACCTGAAGCAGGTTTGAAGCTACGTGGATAAGCAAAGAGAGGTACGACCTTATTGGAGCCTCCACTTCTGTAGCTGATTTCTGCAAGGAAGAGAAAAAAAAAGTTAGAAACTTTAGTCTTGTGAAGAAGTTGAACTACAGTTGGAGGGACTCTTACCCTCCGCATGCTGCCCAGAAGTCAACAGTGAGAGCAGAAGCACTCTGAAAACCAAGAAAACAAACAGTCAACACCACATCAGAATCATAAAGCGTCAAACAAAGAAGAGGGACGTTACCTCACACAAAAGCCAAGATACATCTTAGAGGTAATGCTGAAGCCAAACAGCCTGTAAGTCGTGTGCTGATCGCCGTAACCCAACAAAGTCAGAAACCAGTGCTTCAGCTTCCTGCCCTCCAAACACACATCCCCCCTTTTCAAGCGCTGCTGCCGCCTGAGTCAACCAATCAGGGAGTGATTGGAATCAGGTGGAGTCATCCGTCGCTAACAAACCAATTCCAGTTGGTAGATCTGCTCCCAAAAAGGTCTGTCAATTAAAATGACAAACTTTTCGAGGTTATGAGATTTTAAAGCTCTCAGACGTAAATGTCTTTATCTGCTAACAATGTATTAAAAAAGAGATTTTAATATTAGTTCAAAAAGAAAATATCTGTATATCTTTTTTTTTTTTTTTTTTTATGGCTGGAGTGCCATGCAAGCCTTTTTTATTTTTATTATGAGAGAGACAGTGTGGAAAGGGGAGATAGAGGGGGAAGACATGCGCGAATGAGATTGCCAGGCCGGGAGTCGAACCACTGATCTCCGTGTCGAGGCTGAGCCTCCGTACATGGGGCGGCTGCCTTATCCACTGCGTCACCAACTGCCCCAAAATATCTGTATCTGTTCTTCACATTTCCTCCGTTTCTATTCTGGAAAAGAGCCTCCGATGAAACATCCTCATGATTCTCAGGTCAAGAAGGCACCCATGTCTGTGTATTTTACATTTCCACAACATGATCCAGCAGGGAAGGATCCTTGAAGACTATTAAAAGAATTTTCCCGTAAACGAATAAATTCACCTGTAGGAGGAGATCGGAGACAAAAGTAAAGTCGACGTCTGACTTTAATCTTGTACAAGAGGAGCAGTTACAGTGCAACAACGTGTGAGGATACTACAGAGGAAGTGCTCAAATCAATGTTTTGACTTGAGTCTTTTAAAAAGGCACAGGAGATGACACGTCATTAACATGTAGTACAAGACATATGCACAGGGCCCCTGATAACGGTTAGCTGTTTTACAGGATGGCTTTAGGGCCCGTTTAGGTCATCAGTGGAAATAGTCATCAACAGTTCTATATAAAAGAAATGGGTCCTCCTAAGACATGGGACCTCAGGTCACCGTGGATGCTAAAGTCGTAAAAATACTGAGACCCCTAAAGCTCTAACATACACAGAGAACACTAAATCATGTTATACAAAATTCTTATAACTTTAGTCGAAGCCACCATTGAACACAAACAGTGCAACCTACGGTGTCTTTTAGAGCCGTTTGCAGTTATAAAGCCTAAACTAGACTGCAGGTAAGATGGTTCCGCCCTGGAAAGGCAACTTATGGTAAAACCTACCATTTAGTTTGATTAATATAGACTGATGAGCAGCACCAGCAACACATTGCCAGTGAAGTGGATTTGATGGAACTGAAGTACAGTGAAATGCTAGTCATTAGTTATACATAAAGAGTCCAACCACAAACCGAGGCTTGAGATTCAGCTCCAGCATCCATCTGGACAGTTCTACCTTTAGTTCCCCCAAGAACAGGTTTTAATGCAGAACAAGTTCACCATCAACTGGGCTCCTAGTCACCACTCCCATGGAACCACAAGTTCAATTAAACTCATGAATGAACATTATCTCTTCTGTTGAGACGCAGCAAGTCACTGGCCAGAAATGACACCCACAAGAAAAATGTAGTTCAATTACTTTATTGAATTCACAGCAAGTTGATGCCAGGACACCCAGCTTCCAGAGAGTCAGGGACCTGAGGACAGAAATATCAGTAAGCAAATGTGCAACACATGGCAAATAAAAACTTCCCCCTCAAATGACAAATATTTAAATGTTTAACACTAAATATTTTTAAAAAGTTCAGCCAACTTACATTTAGGATAAACGTCAGACGTTCATCTTACACGGGCACCAGTTGCTGCTGCCACCTGGGATGGTCCGGGGATGCCATTGGAATTGGTCTTGAACTTCTTGGCTGAGTCATTGGTTTTGCATAAGCAGGTCGGACTTCTGAGCCGGACTGCTGCTGGGGCTTGGATGGCCTAGTGGGGTCAAGCTCAGAATCTTCTGTCTGGCGAAGGGCAGAAACCCACATGTCTTTTTTGGTCTGGAAGATACCAGGGTGAGTTTGGGGCTTGGCCGGCTTGTAGCTGGATGGCTGGTAGCTGGAGGGCTGCTGCTGGGGCTTGGATGGTTTGTAGCTGGAAGGCTGGTAGCTGGACGGCTGCTGCTGGGGCTTGGATGGTTTGTAGCTGGAAGGCTGGTAGCTGGAGGGCTGCTGCTGGGGCTTGGATGGTTTGTAGCTGGAAGGCTGGTAGCTGGACGGCTGCTGCTGGGGCTTGGATGGTTTGTAGCTGGAAGGCTGGTAGCTGGACGGCTGCTGCTGGGGCTTGGGCGGTCTAGTGGAGTCAAGCTCAGAATGCATCTCAATTGCATAACTTGAAGCAATACCCGAATCAAAGCTGTCCTTCTGGCGAAGGGCAGAAGCCCACATGCCTTCTTTGGTCTGGAAGATACCAGGGTTAGTTTGGGGCTTGGCTGGCTGGTAGCTAGACGGCTGGTAGCTAGACGGCTGGTAGCTAGACGGCTGCTGCTGGGGCTTGGATGGTTTGTAGCTGGAGGGCTGGTAGCCAGACGGCTGCTGCTGCTGGGGCTTGGCTGGTTTGTAGCTGGAGGGCTGGTAGCCAGACGGCTGCTGCTGCTGGGGCTTGGCTGGCTGGTAGCTAGACGGCTGGTAGCTAGACGGCTGGTAGCTAGACGGCTGCTGCTGGGGCTTGGATGGTTTGTAGCTGGAGGGCTGGTAGCTGGAGGGCTGCTGCTGGGGCTTGGCTGGTTTGTAGCTGGATGGCTGGTAGCTGGACGGCTGCTGCTGCTGGGGCTTGGATGGTTTGTAGCTGGATGGCTGGTAGCTGGACGGCTGCTGCTGCTGGGGCTTGGATGGTTTGTAGCTGGAGGGCTGGTAGCTGGAGGGCTGGTAGCCAGACGGCTGCTGCTGCTGCTGCTGGGGCTTGGCTGGTTTGTAGCTGGAGGGCTGGTAGCTGGAGGGCTGCTGCTGGGGCTTCGATGGCTGGTAGCCAGATGGTTTGTAGCTGGAGGGCTGGTAGCTGGACGGCTGGTAGCCGGACGGCTGCTGCTGCTGGGGCTTGGATGGTTTGTAGCTGGAGGGCTGGTAGCTGGAGGGCTGGTAGCTGGAGGGCTGCTGCTGGGGCTTCGATGGCTGGTAGCCAGATGGTTTGTAGCTAGCCGGCTGGTAGCTGGACGGCTGCTGCTGGGGCTTCGATGGCTGGTAGCCGGATGGTTTGTAGCCAGATGGTTTGTAGCTAGCCGGCTGGTAGCTGGAGGGCTGCTGCTGCTGCTGGGGCTTGGCTGGTTGGTAGCCGGACGGCTGGTAGCTGGAAGGCGTGTGCTGGGGCTTCGATGGCTGGTAGCTGGATGGCTGCTGCTGGGGCTTCGATGGCTGGTAGCTGGACGGCTGCTGCTTCGATGGCTGGTAGCTGGACGGCTGCTGCTGGGGCTTCGATGGCTGGTAGCTGGACGGCTGCTGCTGGGGCTTCGATGGCTGGTAGCTGGATGGCTGCTGCTGGGGCTTCGATGGCTGGTAGCCAGATGGTTTGTAGCCAGATGGTTTGTAGCTAGCCGGCTGGTAGCTGGACGGCTGCTGCTGGGGCTTCGATGGCTGGTAGCCGGATGGTTTGTAGCCGGATGGTTTGTAGCTAGCCGGCTGGTAGCTGGACGGCTGCTGCTGGGGCTTCGATGGCTGGTAGCCGGATGGTTTGTAGCCGGATGGTTTGTAGCTAGCCGGCTGGTAGCTGGACGGCTGCTGCTGGGGCTTTGATGGCTGGTAGCTGGATGGTTTGTAGCCGGATGGTTTGTAGCTAGCCGGCTGGTAGCCGGATGGCTGCTGCTGGGGCTTCGATGGCTGGTAGCCGGATGGTTTGTAGCTAGCCGGCTGGTAGCTGGATGGCTGCTGCTGGGGCTTGTTCAGCTGGGTGGTGCGTCGCTCTGGTTTGTCATCAGAAAACATTCCATGTCCTTCTGTCTTAGGAAGGAACCTGTCCCACATGTTAGATTTGGTCTGGAAGATACCATCAGCTGGCTGTTGCGAGTCGTGCACAGGTTTCCGGGTGAGCCCAGCAGGCTTGAAACTAGACTCGAGGCCCTTTGGACTGGCTCGATCTACTTGCCTACCAGAAGAGCCACTGTGACTGCCTGCACTCGGTGCAGATGAAGCACTGGATCCAGAACCAACCAGAGACCCTCCTGGCAGCTCAGAGCTCTCGTGAGTGGAACCTGAAGCAGGTTTGAAGCTACGTGGATAAGCAAAGAGAGGTACGACCTTATTGGAGCCTCCACTTCTGTAGCTGATTTCTGCAAGGAAGAGAAAAAAAAAGTTAGAAACTTTAGTCTTGTGAAGAAGTTGAACTACAGTTGGAGGGACTCTTACCCTCCGCATGCTGCCCAGAAGTCAACAGTGAGAGCAGAAGCACTCTGAAAACCAAGAAAACAAACAGTCAACACCACTTTAGAATCATAAAGCATCAAACAAAGAAGAGGGACGTTACCTCACACAAAAGCCAAGATACATCTTAGAGGTAATGCTGAAGCCAAACAGCCTGTAAGTCGTGTGCTGATCGCCGTAACCCAACAAAGTCAGAAACCAGTGCTTCAGCTTCCTGCCCTCCAAACACACATCCCCCCTTTTCAAGCGCTGCTGCCGCCTGAGTCAACCAATCAGGGAGTGATTGGAATCAGGTGGAGTCATCCGTCGCTAACGAACCAATTCCAGTTGGTAGATCTGCTCCCAAAAAGGTCTGTCAATTAAAATGACAAACTTTTCGAGGTTATGAGATTTTAAAGCTCTCAGACGTAAATGTCTTTATCTGCTAACAATGTATTAAAAGAGAGATTTTAATATTAGTTCAAAAACAAAATATCTGTATATCTGTTCTTCACATTTCCTCCGATTCAAGAAGAACCTCATATTCATTTTACCCCAAACAATTTTTTATTTCAATATTTTAGTTGCGTTGTCTTCTGTTCTGGTTCCCCATTTCTCTTCTGGTGGTACAGTCCATGTTTACCTTTTTTAATAATTAATCAGAGAAGGAAGCCCACAAAGATTAAATACATTTTTATTTTATATTTAACACCAAATCACAGAGAAGCAGCAGTCATGAAAACAGCAACCAGCAACCAGCAACCAGCAACCAGCAACCAAATCACGATGGCATAAATCCACATTTCATACACATTTTTTCAACTTCTGCTAGGAATTTAAATTCAGAAAAATGCTTTTATAAATGATGGGAAAGCACTCTGCACTGAGACACATCGGCCTTTAAACACCCACAGTGGCACGAGACGGGAGGAAACACATGACCATATAAGGGTGGGAGGAAGGAGGAAAGGAGCGAGCCGAGGCTCTGTTAGCTGAGCTTGAGGCCGAGGCAGAGAGCCAGCTCGTTCTTCTGGATCTTTCCGTCCCCGTTGATGTCACAGTGACCCATCAGCGCCTTCCGGAACTGGTCCAGGTCAGAGCCGCTGATGCTGGGCTGGAGGAGACGGTTGGACAGAGAGGTCAGAGGTCAAAACGTGGACGGGTGGGAACCATGACCACAACGACTGTTTTTTTTACCTTCACCAGCTCCATCATGTCCTTGACGAAGCCGTCGACCTCAGGGCCCTCCAACGCACCCGTCTTACTCTACACACACACACACACACACACAGACACACACACACAGACACACACACACGCACACACACACACACACACACACACACACACACACACACACACACACACACACACACACACACAGACACACACACACACACACACAGACACACACACACAGACGCACACACACACAGACACACACACACACACAGACACACACACACACACACACACACACACACACACACAGACACACACACACGCACACACACAGACACACACACACAGACGCACACACACACAGACACACACACACAGACACACACACACGCACACACACACACAGACACACACACACACAGACACACACACACGCACACACACACACACACAGACACACACACAGACACACACACACACACACACAGACATACACACACACGCAGACACACACACACACACACAGACACACACACACGCACACACACACACACACACACACACACACACAGACAGACACACACACACACACACACACACACACACACAGACACACACACACACACACACACACAGACACAGACACACAGACACACACACACACACACAGACACACACACACACACACACACACACACACAGACGCACACACACAGACACACACACACACACACACACACACACACACACACACACACACACACACACACACACACACACACACTTTATTTCTGTTGACAGTAGTTTCAGATTCATGGAGCAATTAAAAAATAGTTTGTAAACATCGGTTTTACGTAATAAAATCAAGTTTAATCTGACTTTTTTTTTTATTGCAGCGGCGTTCACTCCATCTTTGTTTTGAGCAACCACACCAGGAAAACACCATCTGGTGGACTGGAAAAACAACTGCTACCAAAAGGCTTTAACGTGTATTTGCAGTATTAATAGTTTCTAGAATAAAAGATTAACACTTAGCATCCGTGTGTTGACACAATATTACCACCTGGGGAAGTTTCCTGGTGAATTAAGTTTGAACCAACTTTGATTTTTCTTTGATAATCGAATATGAAACCATTTTCATGAAGATAATCAAGCATTTTAAAGGATTTGTTTGGGACGAACCTTCCTGCTGCTCGGACACAAACTTACAACATCATAGTGAGCAAATATCTTCTCGAAGTCTCTCTTCCGGTCCTCCTGACTGCAGGCCTGAGATCAGATACAGCAAGTCATTCATATTCACTGGAAACATCACGCTGAGTCATAAACACATAGAAACACGTATCATTTAAACTCTTCAAACTTACGTCCATCTTAAACTTCAGGAGGAAGTTTTCTTTCAGGGCCAAGATTCTTCAGATAACAAGAAACAATTTACAGACATTTAATTGACTGTACTTTTAAATCCTCCTGGTCACGTGACCCGGATCCACGTACCTGGCCAGGTCATTGAGGTCCAGCCTGCCGTCCCGGTTTCTGTCAAACATCTTCATCTACGGGAGAAAACAGTTTAAAGCGTGATGGACTTATTCTGTTGGCGACAAGCGGATGTAATATGGTCGCCACGGTTACCATGGTGACGGTGTACTCCTCCAGTTTCTCTGGGGCGACGGACTTCCTGTGTTGGAGGAGGAGGTCCCGGAGGAAACCCTGGAGGGACAAATCAAGGACGATGACGCTAATTTAAACTTTTTTTTAACAAAGACGACATTGTTGCAGGGGGAACAAGAGGACCAATCAGGTTAGAGCAGACCGCAACCTCCGGTTCTGAGAAGTGAAGCCGGGGTGCTGAAGTGCCTATTAAAGCTGCATTCTCTCTGCTGGCCACCAGGGGGCGACTCCTCTCTGGTTGTATAGAAGACTGTGAGAAAATGGTCCTACTTCTCTCTGCTGGCCACCAGGGGGCGACTCCTCTCTGGTTGTATAGAAGTCTATGAGAAAATGGTCCTACTTCTCTCTGCTGGCCACCAGGGGGCGACTCCTCTCTGGTTGTATAGAAGTCTATGAGAAAATGGTCCTACTTCTCTCTGCTGGCCACCAGGGGGCGACTCCTCTCTGGTTGTATAGAAGTCTATGAGAAAATGGTCCTACTTCTCTCTGCTGGCCACCAGGGGGCGACTCCTCTCTGGTTGTATAGAAGTCTATGAGAAAATGGTCCTACTTCTCTCTGCTGGCCACCAGGGGGCGACTCCTCTCTGGTTGTATAGAAGTCTATGAGAAAATGGTCCTACTTCTCTCTGCTGGCCACCAGGGGGCGACTCCTCTCTGGTTGTATAGAAGTCTATGAGAAAATGGTCCTACTTCTCTCTGCTGGCCACCAGGGGGCGACTCCTCTCTGGTTGTATAGAAGTCTATGAGAAAATGGCCCTACTTCTCTCTTGATGTATTATCTCAGTAAACATTGTAAACATGAGTTTATGGTCTCAATCTCTAGTTTCATATTTGTTTTAAAGTCCTGTCCACAAATCCAAGGTCCAGATCCCCGCTGTGAGGACTGGAAGGGAAGTCCCATTACCTTGAGCTCGATGGCTGAGATGTAGCCGCTGCCATCCGTGTCGTAGTTTCTCCAGATCTGCACACAAACGACAAAAGTAACAACGTGAGGCAACGATCACGACCCTGAAGGTGGCTTATTTTTTTCCTACAGCGGCCCTGATACGCTGTTGTTGCGTTCACCACGATGACCTGCGAGAAAAAAGTTTTTCTTCAAAGGATTCGAGGCAACGCAGCGTGAGTAACCACTACAAGACTAACATGTAACATTCCCCGTGTTGACCTTTGACCCCTCACCCTCATGAACTCCACGCTGTTATCCAGCGGCGTCTCTCTGCGAAACAGAAGCAGGAAGTTCTCCTCCTCCGGCAGCATGATGGCGGCCAGCTGGGGCGATAAAAAAAACAATAAAATTAAATTAACTGAAAAACATGTCGATGTTTCCAGAAGCTCCGAGGAGTCGGACGAACCTCTTTGATCCGCAGACGTCCGTCAACTGCGACGTCGTACGCCGACATGAACCTGCCTCTCAGTCTTCGGATGTCCTCCGTTATCTCCTGCTCCTGAACACAACACATTAGATTTCCTGTCGTGATATTTTCGGACTGCAGTGCCCCCTGGTGTTGACGAGAATAAAAACTCGAATTGATCACCATCTCATTACCTTCGTCCCGAACTTTCCCAGCATGTGTTGAAAGAGGGCGTCCAGCTCGTTGCCGTCGATGAAACCGTTATCTACGAACACAATCGGGGCATCGCGTCAAATCAACGGAACATCGGGAGTTAAAAGTCGTGCTTTTTTAAACGTAGCAGCCATTTTCTTTGGATTCGTGACCATGGAGAACTCGCATTATTTCTACGACATTTCCTTATAGCAGAAATAAAACTGTGTTCATTCACATGCAATTACATTCATTTAATTACATGTGAGCATAAATCAGATCCTCTGAAAATAAAAAACATTTTTTTAGCTTTTTAATATTTTCAAATTTGTGATCTGACATGACCTTTAGGACGTGAACCATCCAGATAAAAACACGGTAAAATGCAGCAGAACACAACACACGTAGGTTATTTTCAACCGCGGTAGACGATGGATGGATGTTGGCAACATGTTGCAGTAAAAAACATCTGACAAGAGCAAAACTAGATCCTCCTGCTCCTCATTACTCTAAGTTCATGTCTCAGATCAGCTGTCAGGTCATTTACCCACAAGCCCTAGCGTGGTGGCATAATTAATGTCTTATTATTTAGTTGAAGACGTTGACCTCAGAGTCATGGGAACGCTTCTCACCATCAACGTCAAAATGTTGCCAGATCTGAAGGAAACCTGCAGCATCCAGGGTGCCGTCCAGGGTGTTGTCCAGGGTGCTGTCCAGGGTGCTGACCAGGGTGCTGTCCAGGGTGCCGTCCAGGGTGCTGACCAGGGTGTTGTCCAGGGTGCTGTCCAGGGTGCTGTCCAGGGTGCTGTCCAGGGTGTTGTCCAGGGTGTTGTCCAGGGTGCTGACCAGGGTGTTGTCCAGGGTGTTGTCCAGGGTGTTGTCCAGGGTGCTGTCCAGGGTGTTGTCCAGGGTGCTGTCCAGGGTGCTGTCCAGGGTGTTGAAGACAAGTCCAGAGGTCGAGACCGTGACGACAAAATAAAGGAAACGCTTCCTTCAGACAAACAGTCCAAAAGTTTCAGAGACGGAAATAAAAATGTGTTCAGATTCCTCCAGAAGTCACGAAATGAGAGAAAAGACGGATTCAACAGCTTGTATATGAGGGAGGGAGGGAGGGGAGGGAGAGAGAGGGGGGAGGGAGGGAGGGAGGGAGAGAGAGGGGGGAGGGAGGGGAGGGAGAGAGAGGGGGGAGAGAGACAGAGGGGAAAGACAGAGGGAGAGAGACAATGAGTCTGAACAGTAAAATAGCATTTATTGGTAAAAACATACAAATAAAGAAATATTTGACAGCTTGACGTTTCATCTCCAGACTTAAAGGTCGGCTGGCACATAAACAATAAAACACCATTTTAACAGAATACTCTATATATATATATATATATATGTATATATATAGTATTTTTTTTAATATATATATATATATATGAAAAGAAAGACAGATATTTCCCGGTAGAATCAAACCCACCACCGCTACATAATCAAATATCAAATATAATCCCCAGAGTTTGTGCATTAACTCCATATAAAGCTTTATGAACATAAACAGGAAGGAACGTCATATTTACACACAACGTCACTAAGTGCAGAATACGTCGGCCATGAGCCGGTTGCTACGGCGACGACACAGCAGTCCTGTCGTTAACAGTAATAACCCCAGCTGTTAATCACAGGGAACTCCAACGTGACCTGAACGCACCTCAATATCTCACCTTTCATTTAACGTATTGCTTTTTATAATATATATTTGTATTTATTGAAGGGAACATTTCCCATTAGCCCCGTTTCCTCAGCGTTGACGTTCCTCTGAAATAAAAAGGTAACAAAATAATAATTTTGTCATTTTAATGAGCCTTGATGTTGGATTAAACTACAAACTAACTTTGGTTCCAGCAGCAGAGAGCTTTCTTTGGTTTCGGACGTCTCATCTACAGAAAGACTAACTGAACCCCTTTTAGACCTGGACCTGGTTCCTCTAAGCAGCCCCAGACCAGATGTAATGTCTGGTCTTCATGGTCCCCATTAGTGCTGCTGAGACGGGCCTGATCCGAGGTCAGGGAACTGTTTTATACTCTACAGTTGTTCCCTTGGCCCCAAATACTAAAGAAAGTGATGAAATGTCTCTGGACTGATGGGGTTGGGTTTACAGTCCCGTCAGACTAGCTCCTCGTCTGATTGGTCATCAGACTTGAGCTCAACGTCCGGCGAAGGAACCGCCACGTCAGCTGGACTGAGATCAGCGTCGGCCAGAGAAGGAGGCCTCACTGAGGAGAGAGAGAGAGATTTAAACATGCCAGTGGAAGTGAGACTGATCTATTAGGTGGACTGTGATTGGTCGAACCGTAAGCCGGGAGGGACTTGGCTCGCTCGCGGTCGTCCTCGGCAACATTAGCAGGACTGGCTGGTCTCTTCAGGGACGACCACAGTCGGCCGCCGGCGCCCGGTTCTCCCACTGGACTGGGCGACTCGAACGCATCACCGTCCACGAGGAACTCCCCTGAAGGAGACAGGAGAAGTAGGACCATTTTCTCATAGACTTCTATACAACCAGAGAGGAGTCGCCCCCTGGTGGCCAGCAGAGAGAAGTAGGACCATTTTCTCATAGACTTCTATACAACCAGAGAGGAGTCGCCCCCTGGTGGCCAGCAGAGAGAAGTAGGACCATTTTCTCATAGACTTCTATACAACCAGAGAGGAGTCGCCCCCTGGTGGCCAGCAGAGAGAAGTAGGACCATTTTCTCATAGACTTCTATACAACCAGAGAGGAGTCGCCCCCTGGTGGCCAGCAGAGAGAAGTAGGACCATTTTCTCATAGACTTCTATACAACCAGAGAGGAGTCGCCCCCTGGTGGCCAGCAGAGAGAATGCAGCTTTAAGGCACCAAATTAATCACACATTTAAACTGTTTGAAACAGAGACGTTCTTCACGTCTCAGAAACAGAAATCACAGTAAAAGCCTTTAAATGTTTCTTCTCTCACCATGCTCACAAAAGACAAGTCGCCTTTTTGATTACACAGAAGAAAACGCCGTTTCAAAGAAAAACACTGTTAATTACACAAGAGTTCAATGACACACACACACACACACACACACACACACACACACACACACACACACACACACACACACACACACACACACACACTCTTGACACTTGGACATGTCAAGTACAGGCTAGGACCTTTGCTGTGTTGCTTCTGAGCGGAGGCGTCCTGAAAGCATTCATTAAACGTCACCTGGTAAATTGACTGTTGTATTTTCAGCGCTGAGTCATGAAAAAAAAAGCTTCATCGTTAAGAATATAAACGGAATGAATTGCCACAGCAACCAGGGCTTGGATATTTAATTTGCCTATGCAATAGGGGAAAAATAACGCAAATGAGCTTAATGTATAATTGTATAATTTAACACACTGCGGATCAAAGATTATGACACTAACACCGACTCGGACGACGAGGTCAGCTAATTATTTCATTGGTCCTCCTGTTCTTTTTGATTTTGGCTGATATCCACCCGGAGTCACGACTACTGCATTGTGGGTACCGACCCTCCAGTGGAGACGGGGGTCCTGCATGGTTCCTGCCGGGGCTCTCTCTCTCCTGCTCCGACGGCGCCCTCTTCAGGCGAGGAGCAGGAAGTGGTCCTTTGGTGGAGGAGCTGCCTGCCGGAGTCTCAGAGGAGTCGTCTGAGGAACAGAGATCAATAAATGTTATAGAACACACATTTCAAGCACTTTATTCTAAATCCAAGCACTTTTCAAACCTTGAAAACACCACACTAAAATTCAAGTGTTTTCAAGGATTTCCAGCACCGTACGAAGCCTGTATAAAGTCTGCCTACCGAAGACGTCGGTGCTGCTTGGTCCGGGACCGGCGGGACTGAGGGGCTCAGAGGTGCGGGGTCCCAGCGGGGGTTTGGTGGGTCTGGGGGTCACGCTGGGTGGTTTGGACCTGGGAGTCGGCTCTGGTCTGGACTCGTCGGCGTCTGCTGGAAGGGCGTGATGGACGTCTGACTTGGCTACAGGAAAACCACGGAGATACTTTAGAGTCGTGGTCTTATTTTGGAAGACTCAAATAGTAGTATTATTATAACTAATGAAACGGCTCCATTTAACCGTTGAAGTATCACTAGAAAATCCAAACTCACCTTTGTCTTCGTCCCCTTTGTCCAACGACTCGGACTGAAAACAGAGACGAGAGAAAGTTATTTATCATCACACATACAACTATTAAAGAAATAATCATTGATTTTCTTAGATCGCAGCCTCCCTCCAACATTGCTAAATTATTAATCTGAGACATAAAATAAAATATATAGATTAAAATTGCACATACAACACAACACAATAATAATAATAATAATAACGATGAACATATAAAGATCATTTTCTTTTTCTTTAAAAAGGCCAGGAAAAACCCAGGAGCTCCGCCCACCTGCTTCAGCGCCATCTTCTCCTGTCTGGCCTTCATCTCCGCCAGCAGGTCCATGCCCATCACAGGGACCCCGATATGTCGGGGAATGTGGGGGTTTTCCTTCTTTTCCAGGTTCTCCTCCTCCTCCTCCTCCTCCTCCTCCTGTTCCTTCTCCTCGTCGGCAGATTCAGCGGCGGTCGGGGTCGACTCCATTTCAGAATCCGTGTGGTCCGAGGATTGAGCCCTGTGGAGTTCCCGATGGGGCGGGTCCGGGAGCGTCGCCGTCGTTTCCTCGGTCACCGGGGTGATGGAGGGGAAGGGTGAAGCCGGGGTGGTGGAGGAGGCCGGGTGGGGCGGAGTGACGGAGGCGTGGCTTTTCTCTGAGCGGGACGTCCGGGATTTGATGAGGTTGAAGAAACCGCTCTTCCTGGATTCACGCTTTTTATCCGGAGATTCCGGCGTGCTGGAGGACGGACCCCTCACAGATGGAAGTCTACATGAGATTAAAAAGAATTCAAGCTTTATTCACACAACATCTCACAGGTTTACTTTTCTTTGCAGACGACACACCAGTGTCTTTATCCTATTTTTACGGTTATCTTTAGCACAAATCATCATCAAATGACGGGCCGCTGAAGGAATTCTGTGTTTAATACTTGAGTCTCACTTGAAACCGAGTTTAATGACTTTCTTGGAGAAGAAATCATCCAGGCCCTCGTCAAGCTTTCCCATGATGCTGTTCTGCTCGGCCTCTTGTGGCACCGAGCTAGCGGCGGCGGCGGCGGCGGCCTTCCGCTGAACCGAGGCGGACACAGAAAGATGACAGTCAATTATTATTTTAGGTATTTAGCCAGTTAACGACCTCAGCAACAGAACTTTACAGGGTGAGATGAGAGAGTCTAGACTTCCCAAATCTGACTCTTTACCCATCAATGCGAAGGTCAATAATTAAACAATAATTCAGCTTCTATTCGCTACGTCATCAACATTTACGTTAGCAATGTCATAGATATTTTATTGATAACAGATTCAGATGCTGTCAAAACAGAAACATTTGGTGTCACCAACGATTAACCCGAGCCCTTCCCTGAGGGACACCTACAGGCGGACGGCTGGGTTTGGTCCTCTTCTTGGGTTTCGGACGGAGTTTGGTGTGATGCTCCAGCAGCTTGTGCTCCACGGGCGGCAGGTCAGACAAACAGATGGTCCTCGTGTCGGGTGGAGTCGGGGGAGGATGGAGGTCTCCGTAGTAGGCTGAGGCTCTGTCCAATGGCTGTGGAGGAGGAGGAAGAGGCGGGTCCTCCACGTGGATGGGAACCTCTTCGAGGGCCTTGTCCAGGTCGAACTCCATCTCTGTGGGTCAAACAGGAAGAAACCGAGTTATATTTTATGATGTATGATTTATGTTTACTGATCATAGCAACGGCAAACATCCGGTGTTAGCGGAACCAAACAACTTGTTTATATCCGCTATGACAAGTGAAAGATAGCCGCTAGCATCTTAGCCCACCTGCCCCAATGATGTATTGATTTTTTTTTTTTAAATACGCCGTCGTAGTAATACTCTGGAAAAAAAACCATCATCAAAGTCCCAGTTGGGAGTTTCGGACGCTCACCGAAGGCCACGGAGACGGGACGCAGCATCCTCACCAGGATGCTCTTCCTCTTGGATTTAGGAGTCATCTAGGGAGGAGAGAAACGGGGTTTTTATCTTTGTATCTAAAAGAATGAAACTGATACGCAGCGTGAGAGTGTTTTCTCTAACAATGCACGAGTCCGGATCCTCCAGTCCATGGTTCTGGTCCCGGTTGGGTCTCTCCGGCTGCAGGACCACCTCGTCCAGAACCTCAGTCTCCGTCTGGGCCTCGTGATGCACCAGAGGCTGGCTCTTCCTGATCACATGGTCGCCCTGGAGACAAAGGGAGGGATGAATGGACGGATAGAAAGACAGGCAGGCAGGCAGACAGACGGGCAGGTAGACCGACAGACACTGACCAGCGTGTGCTGTGATCGGGACAGAGACTCCAGGATCTCGTCCACGATGCGATCGGACAGAAACGATGCCATGCTCAGCTTCACTTCACTGGAAAAACAAAAGATGGTCGTTCTTACCTTTCACAATAAAAGCCCCGACACATACCCATCACTGCTGCTTACCGCGGGAACTCAAATCAGCATTTCAAGGTGCATTCCCATGCTTTTCCAGCCCCTTCCAGCTGTGGTAAACTCCATCTTTGTACCAATCCAATGGTCAGTATTCAGTCTACTTATTATGTCACTTGTTGATCACATTAAATGAGATGTTATTGTCCTCTAAACAACCAACATGATGTTTGGAGACAGCTTTTTACAGAAGGACCACAAATGAAAGGAAAACTAATTCCACTAACAGATCCACAGAAATATAATCACCAACTATTTTCATCATCTGTTCATCATCAAAAGTCATTTTTCATAAAGAAATGTCAGAAAATGCTGTTTTCAGTCCCTCAAATATGGAGATCTTCTTTTCTCTGTTCTATCATAGATGTCATCACATACAACACACATTTCAAGACCTTTAGTCTACATCCAAGCACTTTCCAAACCTTGAAAACACCACACTAAAACTCAAGGATTTCCTGTTAAATTCCCGTGGGGCGTTCAGATAAGAGGTCAGACCTGATCTTGTTGGCGATGTCGACCCCGGACTGCTCCAGCAGCGTGGAGGTGATGAAGCTGCGAGGGACCTCCATCCTCCCGGCTCCGCCCTTCAGCAGCTCTGGGCGGAGGCTGTTCCTCTTCATGGCGTGCGGACACAGACCCTCGGCGGCGTCCACCATGGACACCAGCATCGTCTGAGGGAGGAGTGTGAGCGCAGCTTAAAAACCTTCCACATCGCACAGAACAGAAAACGGGTGCCCCGCGGGTTCGAATCCCGGGCAGCTCAGTACCTGCAGCTGCTCCTCCATCACCTGGGCAACCTCCCCGGCCATCGACTCCAGTTTGTCCTGAATGGCTCCGACACAAGCGCCGCTGGACCCCCCGCTCCGCAGGTGGTACAGGTTGGGCAGCAGCTGGAGGGAGAGAGAGTGAGAGATTCATTTTATGAAGCTTCTCAAAGGAACTTTAAGTTTGTGTTGACTTTGGCCCCCTCTTGTGGACGATCATATTAGTGTTTCCCAGCACCAGAGTCCCTTCAGAAAACCTCTCGTTTTACTGCAGCAGGCTCTGACACTCAACAGAGTCCTGGTTCTGGTCCTGGTTCCGGACTGAGACTCATCTTCTCACCGTCTTGGAGTTGCGGGCGTCCTTCATGATGCTCTCCGCCACCTTCATGTCCTCCTGGACTGATGCGGTCTCCGTGAACCTCAGGGAGTTCAGGTGGTCCTGCACCTTCACGCACATGGTGTCCATCATCTGGTCCCAGAGAGGTCAGAGGTCAGTGTTACCCGTGTGATGTAGTGTGATCTACTGTGTGATCTAGTGTGTGATGTAGTGTGATCTACTGTGTGATCTACTGTGTGGTGAAGTGTGTGATCTAGTGTGTGATGTAGTGTGTGATCTATTATGATCTACTGTGTGAGATGAAGTGTGTGGTGTGGTGTGGTGTGTGATCTACCGTGTGGTGAAGTGTGTGATCTAGTGTGTGAGATCTACTGTGTGTGTGTGTGTGTGTGTGTGTGTGTGTGTGTGTGTGTGTGTGTGATCTAGTGTGTGATCTACTGTGTGGTGTAGTGTGTGTGTGTGTGTGTGTGTGTGTGTGTGTGTGTGTGTGTGATGTAGTGTGTGATCTAGTGTGATCTACTGTGTGATCTACTGTGTGGTGTAGTGTGTGTGATCTACTGTGTGATGTAGTGTGTGATCTATTGTGATCTACTGTGTGAGATCTAGTGTGTGGTGTAGTGTGTGATCTACTTTGTGGTGAAGTGTGTGATCTAGTGTGTGATCTAGTGTGTGTGTGTGTGTGTGTGTGTGTGTGTGTGTGTGTGTGTGTGTGATCTAGTGTGTGATCTACTGTGTGGTGTAGTGTGTGATGTAGTGTGATCTACTGTGTGATCTAGTGTGTGATCTACCGTGTGGTGTAGTGTGTGATCTAGTGTGTGATGTAGTGTGTGATCTATTGTGATCTACTGTGTGATGTAGTGTGAGGTAGTGTGTGATCTACCGTGTGGTGTAGTGTGTGATGTAGTGTGTGATCTACTGTGTGATCCAGTGTGATGAAGTGTGTGATCTAGTGTGATCTACTGTGTGATCTACAGTGCGATCTAGTGTGTGATCTAGTGTGTGATCTAGTGTGTGATCTAGTGTGAGGGTGCTCCTGCCTGCTGCGTTGTCGTGGTAACGATCCCCTGCTGCAGCCGGTACGCCTGCTCCTGCAGGTATTTGCGGGTCTCGTGGTTCCTCAGCAGGTACTGCTCCATCTTCAGCAAGGCATCCTCCGTCTTCTCCGGGCTCGTCTTCAGGGCCTGAGCGGCATCCATGATGGGCATCGGCATGAACCGGATGGTGTAGTTCCTGACGGGGGAGAGGAACAGTGACATCACTTCCTCCATCATACTAAACCATGTGACCCCGACCGGCTGCTTCAGACTCACTTCTCCAGAGCGGCGGCGACGTCCTGCAGACCCTGAGGGCTGACGTTGTTTCTGTCCCACACGATCGTCCTGCAGACAACATGAAAGGGTTAACGCTGTGGTGGAGACCTGTCAATCAGCAGGTAAGCCCCGCCCCCTAAAGCATCCCCTGCTTTCTGGTCTGGTGGACTCTAAATGGACCATAATGTACTAAATGAACATCATGCTGGATTGAAGAAGACTTGAAACTAGAGATTGAGATCATAAACTCTCATAATACATAATACATCAAGAGAGAAGTAGGACCATTTTCTCATAGACTTCTATACAACCAGAGAGGAGTCGCCCCCTGGTGGCCAGCAGAGAGAAGTAGGACCATTTTCTCATAGACTTCTATACAACCATAGAGGAGTCGCCCCCTGGTGGCCAGCAGAGAGAAGTAGGACCATTTTCTCATAGACTTCTATACAACCAGAGAGGAGTCGCCCCCTGGTGGCCAGCAGAGAGAAGTAGGACCATTTTCTCATAGACTTCTATACAACCAGAGAGGAGTCGCCCCCTGGTGGCCAGCAGAGAGAAGTAGGACCATTTTCTCATAGACTTCTATACAACCAGAGAGGAGTCGCCCCCTGGTGGCCAGCAGAGAGAAGTAGGACCATTTTCTCATAGACTTCTATACAACCAGAGAGGAGTCGCCCCCTGGTGGCCAGCAGAGAGAAGTAGGACCATTTTCTCATAGACTTCTATACAACCAGAGAGGAGTCGCCCCCTGGTGGCCAGCAGAGAGGATGCAGCTTGTGTGTGCTGGAGGACCTGAGTTTGGTGTTGATCTGCAGGGCCTTGGCCAGCATCTTGGCCCCCATGTCCCCCATGGCGTTCCCACTGATGTCCAGCCTGGTCAGGGAGGCGTTGCTGCCGAGAGCGTTGAGGACGATGGAGAGGTCGGCCTTCAGCCTGGAGTCGGCCAGAGACAGCGAGGTCAGCGGCTGCAGGGGGAACGATAGTTCATAAATAATAATAATAAATACTGATATGATAGAAGAAGTAGAAGTTTGACTCACCGAG
Source organism: Eutrigla gurnardus (assembly GCF_963514095.1). Lineage (NCBI taxonomy): Eukaryota > Metazoa > Chordata > Actinopteri > Perciformes > Triglidae > Eutrigla > Eutrigla gurnardus. Next base: position 23,691,359 of record NC_139928.1, on the reverse strand, counting down.
TCCTCTTCTTGAATCATGTGGACCAGGTTGTCCAGGACCTGAGACACATTTCTGGAGCAAAACCAGCAGATTGTTAACATTTTAAGGAAACAGATACAAACCTGGTCCATTACTGACTTTAAGACTATTATTTCTTAAATTGTATTGTATTGTTTATATATGCAAATGAGGCATTAGCTTATTGAATACGTGCTAACTGACAGACATTTCCACAATCAGGTCGTTAATATTTTTTTACATTATTATTATTTTTTTAATTTTTATTTATTTCATTGTTTTTTAAAAAAAGAAAAAGAAAAATGTTTGTTGTGCTGTATAATTCAATTTAATCAATAAATAAATGAGTAATTATTATTATTAATAATAATAACGTATTAAAATATATATTTATTATTAATTATTATTATGATTAATAATAATTTTCCATCACAGTGCTGTACAACAGGAATAATAATTCCTAATAAACATAATTGCTTCTTTAAAGTCCAGCTTGGATGGAGGTTTGAGGACCCACTTGGA
>NC_139928.1:23683340-23685840 GCF_963514095.1 Eutrigla gurnardus | reverse complement strand
CTCTAAACAACCAACATGATGTTTGGAGACAGCTTTTTACAGAAGGACCACAAATGAAAGGAAAACTAATTCCACTAACAGATCCACAGAAATATAATCACCAACTATTTTCATCATCTGTTCATCATCAAAAGTCATTTTTCATAAAGAAATGTCAGGAAATGCTGTTTTCAGTCCCTCAGATATGGAGATCTTCTTTCCTCTGTTCTATCATAGATGTCATCACATACAACACACATTTCAAGACCTTCATTCTAAATCCAAGCACTTTTCAAACCTTGGAAACACTGAAAGCGTCCGGGTCCCGACTTACCGCAGGGTCCCAGGTCTGAGGAGCCCAGGTCCTCCCAGACCGCCTGGAGGGCCGCCATCCTCTCCGGAGGCTTCAGACTCAGCTTCTTCATCACCTTCCTTCCTTACAGAGGGGGGGGGGGGGTTACTACCTCCTACATTATGGTAACCATGGTGATGCTCCTCCCTCGGTACCTACACAGGTGAGCCGGCGGGGCAGATCCGCTGCAGACAGCCTCCGATGTGAGCGATCACCTCGTCCACCTCCTCCACGGAGCCGAGCCGGAGGCTCCACGGGCCGCGGTCGTACTCCAGCACCAGCTGCAGGGGGCGACACACACAACTACAACTACAACGCCTATCAGGGCCATCAACGTATACAAATACATGAACAAGGACACCGGGAGGGGCAATACTCAGAGAAAAAACCCTCAACATTTTCAACGTCGCAGTGGTTTAAACTCACAAATGTACAAAAATAGACTCAAATTCCCCAGAATAAAACCCTCACCTGCCGTGTAAGACGCCGTGGGATTTGTGGGATTTGTAGTCCACTAAAATCTCAAACTATATTTATATTTCTTGTAAATGTAGAACAGAATAAACTTTATTTAGACAATTAAAAAAAAGTAATGTTCAATAAAATAAATTTTAATGAATGAGTTTTTTGTCTGAATATTGATTGTGTGACCTTTGACCTTGTGTGTGTGTGTGTGTGTGTGTGTGTACCTGGGTGGGCTTGTTGCTGCTGATTCCCTGGATGTCCAGGTAGCTGAACGAGTGTTCAACCTGAAACAGGAGGCAGATGATGAAGTTGAGCTCAGAGGAACCAAACAGAACGTCGGAGAACGTAAAGGAGAACTTACAAAAACAAACCCTGAAGGGGTTAACTTGACTCTTCCTGAGAACCGGAGATTGTTGTTGTAATGGTATAATTAAGTACTCGGTATCAGCAGAGCATTGATATGTGAGTAATTGTACTCATATTCTGTCATGTTTCTGTTCCCACAACGATATACAGAAAAACTGCATTCTTCAGGTACATTTACCAGTAAAGACAGAGGAAGTGTGTGAAAGTGAATAAGAGAGTAGAAATGTTTTTTATCTCCGGAAGCAGAACGAGGGCATAGCGCCCCCCCCCCCCCCCCCCTCCTTTCCTTGCCAGCTGTTAAATTCCTCCATTGTCTGTCTGGACTCTGCAGTCGGACGGCGAGGAACAAACCAGCCTCTGTTTCTGTCTCCAGTTAGAAAACCAGCAGCCCACACTGGAACAACAGGTCAGAGGTCAGCTGGCTCCGGTTCCACGCTGGACAACATTCCCATCGCCACGTTATTCATCTTCACATCATTATTTCATTCCTGCTCAACTCATTGATTACTGGTGTTGCATTTCTTTGTATATTTTGGTATTTTTTCTATTGTATGTTGTATTTTGCACTACTTTGTTATTTGCACTTTGAACCCTGAGATGTCGACACTGTGGGACTCATTTGCCAAATGAGTGAGTTTATTATGATGGTAACAACCGGTATCTATGCTAGCTAATGTACGTATTTATGTTTGTAATGAATCATCCAACATGTGGCAACGCCTCGTTAAGGTCCTTAGGGTGATGGTGTTGATGCTGATTGTTGGACACGTTGTCATCTTATGGGCGTTTATTGATCGGGGCGGTTGGGCTAAGATGCTGGCGGTAGCTTTCACTTGTTGTCATAGCAACGGCAAACATCCAGTGAAGGCGGGACCAATCAACTTGTTTATATATCGGTTATGACAAGTGAAAGCTACCGCTAGCTTCTTAGCCCAACCGCCCTTCCCTACAGTCTGTCTGTCTGTCTGCCTGTCTGCCTGCCTGCCTGTCTGTCTGTCTGTCTGTCTGCCTGTCTGTCTGTCTGTCTGTCTGCCTGCCTGTCTGTCTGTCTGCCTGCCTGTCTGTCTATCAGTGGCTCTGATACGCCGATATGTTTCTATTTGTTTCCTCATGTTTGCTCTTTATCACGTCTAAAGTCCTCCAGATATAAAGATATAAAGATATCAGATATTCATTATAGGTTCTTCTTCACCGGTTTACTATTTCAAGCTCTCTCTCCCCCTCTCTCTCTCTCTGTCTCTCTCTCCCCTCTCTCTCTCTCTGTCTCTCTCTCCCTCCCTCTCTCTGTCTCTCTCTCTCTGTCTCTCTCCCTCTCTCTCTCTCTCTCTCTCTCTCTCT
>NC_139928.1:23590507-23683140 GCF_963514095.1 Eutrigla gurnardus | reverse complement strand
TGACCTTACACGTAAAAGAACACTCACAGTCACTTCCACACAGTTTATCAACTTTAACTCAGACCAGATATCAGGACTGGAAAGACTGGAAAGGGATCCACTGGTCCGGGACACAATCTGCATTTCATTTGGTGTTTCTCAGAAACGATGGCATCAGTTTCTAATCTGCTGGTCTACAGCTGTGGAATGTGTGTGTGTGTGTGTGTGTGTGTGTGTGTGTGTGTGTGTGTGTGTGCTTCAGTCAAGTCCAGACAGGAGTTGCAGTCGCATTCTGCAGCGTTATGCGGTCAAAGGAAATGTGAAGTTATATTCTTTTCAGAGTTAGATACACTTTTCAAAGCTTTTCAAGGTGAATTTCCATGCTTTTCCAGCCCCTTCCAGCTGTGGTAAACTCCATCTTTGTACCAATCCAATGGTCAGTATTCAGTCTACTTATTATGTCACTTGTTCATCACATTAAATGAGATGTTATTGTCCTCTAAACAACCAACATGATGTTTGGAGACAGCTTTTTACAGAAGGACCACAAATGAAAGGAAAACTAATTCAGCACTTTAGTCTAAATCCAAGCACTTTTCAAACCTTGGAAACACAACGCTAAAACTCAAGTGTTTTCAAGGATTTCCAGCACCGTATGAACCCTGTGAAGGCGTCAGGACGGTTGCGGGTTGAAGTCTTTGAGTGTTGTTGTTGAAGCTGGTTTACGTAATGTTTGCTGAATTGTCCCTTTAATCAAACAGAAGCCTATTTAATACAAATGTTATGTGTTAATTGTGACTCCACCTTAAGGAGGTCTCCACCTTAAGGAGGCTCCTCCTCCTCCTCCTCCTCCACCATAAATCATTGCACCCACATTTGCAGAATCTCTGAAAGGAGTTAGAATCAGAACTACTAGAATGTTTACTTCAATACATTCTCAGATTTCCTTACTGAGTTGTTTAATTTGCACCATCAAGAAAATTTTAAGAGAAAACACAGAATTTGGGAGAAATAAAGGTGATTTCATGCGGCGCCGTTTGCCTGTTGGAGATCATTTACAGAAACGACGGTGATGGTGGCCAGGAATGTTCGTTGTGAACTGGTCCTGATGGTCGTTTTTAAAGCTGCTAACAAACGACATGATGTCACTCACCAGCACTCTGTTCTCCACCTTGTCACCTTTGACCTCCAGCTGGACTTTGCGCCTCAAGGTCAGCTTCACCCTCCGACCCACCGCCTCCCGCACGCTCTCTGCAACACACGGTCACATGACACCACGTTACACCTCCTTTTCTTCTTCCCCTCCTCCCCCTCCCCCTGATGAGGTCATGAGGAGGATGAAAACATTACAGCAGGAAGCAGCTGATCACAAACACATGGACGAGGAGACTAATTACTCCACATGTTTGACAACAAGCCGTCTACAAACCCGCTGTGACCCCCGTCACACTCGTCGCCATGGATACGAGGGTCAGAACTAGACTGGGATGGTCCTTTAAAGGGGGTCAGGACTAAACTGGGAGGGTCCTTTAAAGGGGGTCAGAACTAGTCCTTTAAAGGTGGTCAGAACTAGACTGGGATGGTCCTTTAAAGGGGGTCAGGACTAGACTGGGATGGTCCTTTAAAGGGGGTCAGAACTAGACTGGGATGGTCCTTTAAAGGGGGTCAGGACTAGACTGGGATGGTCCTTTAAAGGGGGTCAGAACTAGACTGGGATGGTCCTTTAAAGGGGGTCAGGACTAGACTAGGATGGTCCTTTAAAGGGGGTCAGAACTAGTCCTTTAAAAGGGGGTCAGAACTAGTCCTTTAAAAGGGGGTCAGGACTAGTCCTTTAAAAGGGGGTCAGAACTAGTCCTTTAAAAGGGGGTCAGGACTAGTCCTTTAAAAGGGGGTCAGAACTAGTCCTTTAAAAGGGGGGTCAGAACTAGACTGGGATGGTCATTTAAAGGGGGTCAGGACTAGACTGGGATGGTCCTTCAAAGGGGGTCAGAACTAGACTGGGAGGGTCCTTTAAAGGGGGTCAGAACTAGACTGGGATGGTCCTTCAAAGGTGGTCAGGACTAGACTAGGATGGTCCTTTAAAGGGGTCAGAACTAGTCCTTTAAAAGGGGGTCAGAACTAGTCCTTTAAAAGGGGGTCAGGACTAGTCCTTTAAAAGGGGGTCAGAACTAGTCCTTTAAAAGGGGGTCAGGACTAGTCCTTTAAAAGGGGGTCAGAACTAGTCCTTTAAAAGGGGGTCAGAACTAGACTGGGATGGTCATTTAAAGGGGGTCAGGACTAGACTGGGAGGGTCCTTTAAAGGGGGTCAGAACTAGTCCTTTAAAGGTGGTCAGGACTAGACTGGGATGGTCCTTTAAAGGGGGTCAGAACTAGTCCTTTAAAGAGGGTCAGAACTAGTCCTTTAAAAGGGGGTCAGAACTAGTCCATTAAATGGGGGTCAGGACTAGACCTTTAAATGGGGGTCAGGACTAGACCTTTAAATGGGGGTCAGGACTAGACCTTTAAATGGGGGTCAGGACTAGACCGGGGTAATTAGTGTTATGTTTGATAGAGAATGAATCTTCTACGTTGCAACAAAGTCCAAATAAAACAAAATAAAAAAGTTTGGCCGCCTCCGTTTACTTTTACTGCTTTTGGACCCTGAACCTAAACCTCCACCCAAACCTCCACCCTGAACCCAAACCTCCACCCTGAACCCAAACCTAAACCCTGAACCTAAACCTCCACCCTGAACCCAAACCTCCACCCTGAACCTAAACCCAAACCTCCACCCTGAACCTAAACCTCCACCCAAACCTCCACCCTGAACCTAAACCTCCACCCTGAACCCAAACCTGAACCCTGAACCTAAACCTCCACCCTGAACCTAAACCTAAACCTCCACCCTGAACCTAAACCTCCACCCTGAACCTAAACCTCCACCCTGAACCTAAACCTCCACCCTGAACCTAAACCCAAACCTCCACCCTGCACCTAAACCTCCACCCTGAACCTAAACCTCCACCCTGAACCTAAACCTCCACCCAAACCTCCACCCTGAACCCAAACCTCCACCCAAACCTCCACCCTGAACCTAAACCTCCACCCTGAACCCAAACCTAAACCCTGAACCCAAACCTCCACCCAAACCTCCACCCTGAACCTAAACCTCCACCCTGAACCCAAACCTAAACCCTGAACCTAAACCTCCACCCTGAACCTAAACCCAAACCTCCACCCTGAACCCAAACCTCCACCCTGCACCTAAACCTCCACCCTGAACCTAAACCTCCACCCTGAACCTAAACCTCCACCCTGAACCTAAACCCAAACCTCCACCCTGCACCTAAACCTCCACCCTGAACCTAAACCTCCACCCTCTCTCTCTCTCGATAAAATCTCACAATCCAGAGGAATGTCCCAGGCCACGCCCCTTTTCCCAGAGCCTGTATTATCAGATCAGGAAGTGAGGAAGAGGAGGAGGAGGAAGCTCTCAGGTAGCAGCCCAGCCCTCAGGGCACGAAAATCACCCATTTACTCACAAAACGAACGAACGAACTAACAACGCGGAGAAAAGTCGGCCAACAGTTAAAAACACGCGTTACTTTAAACTTCTGGTACAATATATTTACATGGATTTCAAAATAAAATGCTTAATCTAAAAAATAAAAGACGTGATATGTTTTACAGTCCTACGTATAAACGGTTCGTTTTAACGCGTTGTGACGTTCTACACGCTAATTAACGAGTTTCCGGTGGTGTAACGAACTTGACGCGTTAAGATAACTTCGTGGTTTGGGGTTAGCTACAAGTTACGCCAAGTGTTCTTACCGAACAGCTCGTCGGGAAACTCCGTGTTTTCCTCCATTTCTCCTCGCCGAAGTGAAACCGAAGAGGAGGGAGGAGGAGGGGGGTCTAACCGGGGGGAAGCGACGTTAAAAACCCCCGGTGGAGGTGTAGTCCCGGTCTAGTCCCAGTCTAGTCCCGGTCACCTGTCGACGCCCGGATTAGCTGCCCGTTACCGTCCCTACATGCCGGTACGAGCTCGGTAACATCTGCATCACGCTGGCTGTGTGTGCGTGTGTGCGTGTGTGTGTGTGTGTGTGCGTGTGTGTGGGCGTGTGTGTGTGTGTGTGTGTGTGTTCTCCCTCCTCCTCTCCTTTGGTTTGTCCTGAAAACAGGAGTTTTTCTCCTGCTGCTCAAATAAAACTGTGGCGAAGTGCGACCCCTGGTGGCCGCGGAAGCATATAGCAGCTCACTGTAATTTCTGATTTATTGTATTTTAAATACGAAATAAGACACAAAATAAAAATCTTATTAGAAACAAGTGACATATAATAAATTATAAATAATGTATTGCACAAAATAAGATGAAACCAGTGAAGATATTAAAAAGTATTGCACAAACAAAACATATTTGCTGTTAATTATTATTATTATTATTATTATTATTATTATTATTATTATTATTATTATTATTATTATTATATTTGATTTATTTTAACTTTTAACCCATACTCGCGAATTTAAACAAATATCTTTCCTTCCTACTACCCATGTTTTCAAAAACAGGGTAGTTACTTTAGTTTTAATTTAATTAGTAGACGTGAACAGTTAGCCTTGAGTATCAGAGTACTTTTACACTTTCACCAGAGTAAAGTTGAATCAGATTCTTTCTGAACACACGTGTCTGTAATTTTACTTGAGTAATAATTATAATAATAAATGCATTTATAAATCATCAAAGCGCTGTACAACAAGAAGAATATAATATAAAATGATACATTAAAACAGTTTTTCAGAAAAAAAAAATTCACAGTAAAATTACAATAAAAATAAAATATGTCTAAACTCTGTCTAATTACAATTTTGAAGCATTTTGACTTCACTGAATTTCACGTTATACTAAATGCCTTTAAAAATCTTGCAGCTGTAATAATAAGAATCAACTTCATTGGCACATCCACATCTCCAGAGAACCAGGAAGATGAGGAAGGAGTTCTGGTCGGCCACTAGATGGCGCTATGGAGCCGTCGGTGTCACTGTGGATCCAAGTAGACCAGCTGCTGGATTCATGGACCAAACCGTTTCTTTCTGGATATGTTTGAACCAAAAACGATCTTTGATGCTGCTGCTTTCATCCGTATTCATAATATATATATATATATATATGTTTCTATGTTTCTATGTATATATAAGTTTACAAAGCTGTTTTACACATCTCTGTAAAATATTGCAATGATTGGTTTTGTCCAGAAGGTGGCGACGTTGAGTTTTAGACATTTTGTGATCTCTGTTCTCATGCTCCTCCAGTGTGCAGCTGGTCTCAATCCATGCAGACTCTCAAAGTGGGGGGTCCAGGGTCTGGGATCTGAGGGTCTGGGGTCCAGGGACTGGGGGTCCGGGGTCTGGGATCCAGGGTGTCTGGGGGAAATGCGGATCACTTAAGAAGCATAATAGGACCGTAACTCCCACGTTAGCTTTGGGCCAATAGAAACGAAGATGCTGCAATTAATTAATTTCATAATTGTTAAATCAGATTCATGCCTGGACTCTCGTTTTCTGAAAGCTTTTGAGACCAATTATTTGAAATTAAATGCAGTCAAATTGATTTAGAATGGAATGCTTTTAATTACTTATCTAACTGTGATTTATCCAGGATAATCCCACATGACAATAAATATTTAACAAAATCCATAAAACCACAAATGTAAAAGGCTTTAAACTGTTCCCAGAGTGACACTGCTGATGTCATCGATGACATCATGACAGTATGAGAGGCGTTTAACAGCCTTCTATCTGTTAAAAGTAATCAGTAAACTCAAGAAGTCGACTAATTGGCAGCGGGCACAGGAGAGACGGCTAATTAGAACGCGATAATTAGGATTCATCAGAAACATAAATGTACATTCATGTGAAGCTAGCTAGCATAGATGCCGCTTGTTGTCGCTGAATATTGCCCCCCAGTGGTCGGAACACGCCGTTGTACCTAAAACCCTTAGCGTTGGCATTATTTTAACGCGTTGGAGTGAGAACATGCTGCCCAGGGGACACTAAAAAGCGGCGCACACTGCTGCGACTGCTGAGACACCGGTCATTGCCATGGTTACTAGCTAACGAAGTTATCGAAGTTGGTGTCGTGATCCTAAAATAGTTTTTTTTTCTTCTTTTTGTTCTATTTCAACATAGAGATCACAGGATTCAGCTCTCTGCTGTTAGCTTAGCTTAGCCTAGCCCGTTGCTAGTTGTATTATTAGCCAGCCACTTCAAATAAACGTTTTCCCACGGTCCGCGGTTTGATATATGACAGCTGCATCAGTCGCTGCTAGCCGTTAAAGAAACGGAGGCGTCTTTATTTAGCATGTGAACATGTTTGGGTTGTTTTTATTTCCTGGGCATTGAATCATAAAACATCGTAAAATGCTTCGCTGGTGAAAAAGAGGATGCTTGTTTTGGTGATAACGGCAGGAAGTGTGTGCTTTTACATCCGCTATAAAACGTCACGCTTTTATTATTTAACAAGGTGAAGTTAAAGTGAAACTACTCGAAAAGATTTACAAAGACATGTTTCCATTTGCAAATAGTCATTTATTGCAGCAACGAAAAGCTTGCGGTCTCACCGTCTCCTGGTTACAACCAAGCTTTTATCTTCAGTGGAAAGTTTCCATTCAATCGACGCCAGTAATGTATTGTGGAGTTTCTAATCTCGGAGATAAGATCGTCTCAGCTGCTGCAAACAGGATGTAGATATGTTGACACGCAAACAATATCATGGCACAAATGAATGCAAATCCATTTCCTTCGGTTTGCATGGCGGTCATGCAGCTGTGGGAGCGAACAATGCCGGGCGACTGAAAGCACCTGGAACTGGAACTGGAGGGATCATCTGCTTTGTAGTTTTAGTAAAAACAGACAGGAAAAAGACATCATTGGAAAGTTCTAGAAATCTGCAGAAAAAACAAACAAAGAAAATACAGATTCCTTCATGTATACGGCAGTATCAGCCCAGAATAAAGTATTGATCTGTGATTTAATATCAATAACCAGATGAAAGGATGCTGAAATAACTCCATCATGATGGTGATCAGTAAAAAGTGCTGAGTCATGCTTTGTTAGGTCTGTCTGCAAGACCACAAGATAACTCCTGTTAAAACGCTGGTTTTCTGAAACTACCAGAGTATACGGTTTATCAATGTGTTTTCACGTTGGCATGGGAGTGACGGACCTCTAGCCTTATTCCAACCAGAACCAGAACCAGACGGACCGCATGAAGCCGTTGATCTTGATGTCTGGCGGGGACTCTCTTCACCCAAACACATACTTAGTCATTCTGAGCAAATCTCTCTGCTGACAGTGCATCTTTATTTAGCTCCATTTGCTTATGAATACGTCATTATTGATTATATCGTGAGGTTTATGCTCTGACTCACCACAACTGTCTTGCTCATAATTGTCATGTGTTTGGTTTGTATGATGATGATGATGATGATGATGATGATGATGATGATGATGATGATGATGATGATGATGATTGAGCAGCTGATTGTTGCCACCTGATACTTGTTTTTTTGCTTCTGTTCCCAAAAAAGGAAAAAAATCAATTCTGATTACTGACCTCCAAAATCCAATCCTCTAAATGTAAGATGATAACGTTCTACTGGACACTCTGTCACAAAGCCACATTTCATTGTTTACGTCAGTCCTGGAAGCTGCACCATTCTAATTCTGTTCTTACCTTTCACAATAAAAGCCCTAAACCTACAGTACACACTGTCCAAGTGTTTCCCAGAAGGAATGTGGAGCTCAAACTCACGGGGGCTTCGACTAGCCTGAGGTCAGCTGGTCAACGGCTGATCGATTGGCATCAGTCGATTCAAATGTCCACACATCTGCATCATTTCCGTTTTGGGTTTTTCTACCAAGCCGTCAGCCAGCGTTCAATGATTTACTGACTCATATCAGCGAGTCCCAAAATAGGCAGGGAACAAAAACAAAATACGTAAGCAGCTGATAAGCAGATGAGACTGGTGGGGATGAGGCAGAAAGGTAGACTAAACCATGACACAGTTCATACTTTGGTGACTTTAAGGGCCGTAAGCCGGTCGTGGAGGGGCAACCAGCTCACCTGTGTTCTTCAAACTATTCTATCTTCTATCTCTTCTTTAACACTTTTCCTGAAATGAAAGCGGTTCCCGTAACCGATGGCCGCTTTCATTCGGTTAGAGGTCGAGCTGTTTCTTGTTCAGGAGGATTGGGCAGAGATGATGACGTCAGCTTGGATAAGCTGATTATCACCCACGTTGCTCAAGGCTCCTCACGCTATCTGTTCTTGTGGAACAAACTGGAAAAGCTTGTTTGCAGGGTTCATTGTCCCACTGTGCCGAAAGTCAAGTCAATCATGTGTCAGCTTGAAATCTTACAACATCAGCTCAGTCAGACTCACATGATGGGAAACGTTCAGTTCAGGCACGTTAACAGCTTTCAATGAAGGCAAGGTCCTGCACCCGGGGTCCTGTCTGGTGTGGTAGACCCGGTCCTGCACCCGGGGTCCTGTCTGGTGTGGTAGACCCGGTCCTGCACCCGGGGGTCCTGTCTGGTGTGGTAGACCCGGTCCTGCACCCGGGGGTCCTGTCTGGTGTGGTAGACCCGGTCCTGCACCCGGGGCTCCTGTCTGGTGTGGTAGACCTGGTGGTCCTGCACCCGGGGGTCCTGTCTGGTGTGGTAGACCCGGTCCTGCACCCGGGGGTCCTGTCTGGTGTGGTAGACCTGGTGGTCCTGCACCCGGGGGTCCTGTCTGGTGTGGTAGACCCGGTCCTGCACCCGGGGGTCCTGTCTGGTGTGGTAGACCTGGTGGTCCTGCACCCGGGGGTCCTGTCTGGTGTGGTAGACCCGGTCCTGCACCCGGGGGTCCTGTCTGGTGTGGTAGACCCGGTCCCGCACCCGGGGTCCTGTCTGGTGTGGTAGACCCGGTCCCGCACCCGGGGGTCCTGTCTGGTGTGGTAGACCCGGTCCTGCACCCGGGGGTCCTGTCTGGTGTGGTAGACCCGGTCCCGCACCCGGGGGTCCTGTCTGGTGTGGTAGACCCGGTCCTGCACCCGGGGTCCTGTCTGGTGTGGTAGACCTGGTGGTCCTGCACCCGGGGCTCCTGTCTGGTGTGGTAGACCCGGTCCTGCACCCGGGGGTCCTGTCTGGTGTGGTAGACCCAGTCCTGCACCGGGGGTCCTGTCTGGTGTGGTAGACCCGGTCCCGCACCCGGGGGTCCTGTCTGGTGTGGTAGACCCGGTCCCGCACCCGGGGGTCCGGTCTGGTGTGGTAGACCTGGTGGTCCTGCACCCGGGGCTCCTGTCTAGTGTGGTAGACCCGGTCCTGCACCCGGGGTCCTGTCTGGTGTGGTAGACCCGGTCCTGCACCCGGGTTCCTGTCTGGTGTGGTAGACCCGGTCCCGCACCCGGGGGTCCTGTCTGGTGTGGTAGACCCGGTCCTGCACCCGGGGGTCCGGTCTGGTGTGGTAGACCTGGTGGTCCTGCACCCGGGGCTCCTGTCTGGTGTGGTAGACCCGGTCCTGCACCCGGGGGTCCGGTCTGGTGTGGTAGACCTGGTGGTCCTGCACCCGGGGGTCCTGTCTGGTGTGGTAGACCGGGTCCTGCACCCGGGGGTCCTGTCTGGTGTGGTAGACCGGGTCCTGCACCGGGGGTCCTGTCTGGTGTGGTAGACCCAGTCCTGCACCGGGGGTCCTGTCTGGTGTGGTAGACCTGGTGGTCCTGCACCCGGGGGTCCGGTCTGGTGTGGTAGACCCAGTCCTGCACCGGGGGTCCTGTCTGGTGTGGTAGACCCAGTCCTGCACCGGGGGTCCTGTCTGGTGTGGTAGACCCGGTCCCGCACCCGGGGGTCCTGTCTGGTGTGGTAGACCCGGTCCTGCACCCGGGGGTCCGGTCTGGTGTGGTAGACCTGGTGGTCCTGCACCCGGGGCTCCTGTCTGGTGTGGTAGACCCGGTCCTGCACCCGGGGGTCCTGTCTGGTGTGGTAGACCCGGTCCTGCACCGGGGCTCCTGTCTGGTGTGGTAGACCGGGTCCTGCACCCGGGGGTCCTGTCTGGTGTGGTAGACCGGGTCCTGCACCGGGGGTCCTGTCTGGTGTGGTAGACCCAGTCCTGCACCGGGGGTCCTGTCTGGTGTGGTAGACCCAGTCCTGCACCGGGGGTCCTGTCTGGTGTGGTAGACCTGGTGGTCCTGCACCCGGGGCTCCTGTCTGGTGTGGTAGACCCAGTCCTGCACCGGGGGTCCTGTCTGGTGTGGTAGACCCAGTCCTGCACCGGGGGTCCTGTCTGGTGTGGTAGACCCAGTCCTGCACCGGGGGTCCTGTCTGGTGTGGTAGACCTGGTGGTCCTGCACCCGGGGCTCCTGTCTGGTGTGGTAGACCCAGTCCTGCACCCGGGGCTCCTGTCTGGTGTGGTAGACCCGGTCCCGCACCCGGGGGTCCTGTCTGGTGTGGTAGACCCGGTCCTGCACCCGGGGGTCCTGTCTGGTGTGGTAGACCCGGTCCTGCACCTGGGGTCCTGTCTGGTGTGGTAGACCCGGTCCTGCACCCGGGGGTCCTGTCTGGTGTGGTAGACCCGGTCCTGCACCTGGGGTCCTGTCTGGTGTGGTAGACCCGGTCCTGCACCGGGGGTCCTGTCTGGTGTGGTAGACCCGGTCCTGCACCGGGGGTCCTGTCTGGTGTGGTAGACCCGGTCCTGCACCCGGGGGTCCTGTCTGGTGTGGTAGACCCGGTCCTGCACCCGGGGGTCCGGTCTGGTGTGGTAGACCCGGTCCTAGAAGCTAGCTTGAAACACAATGCCGTATTCTTTGTGCACGTATGTTCTTGTTGATATTCTGTCTCTAATTTAGTTTTCACTTTACTTCAATCGAGATCAAATCAAGTCGATTACGATTATTTAACATCATTAAAAAAAAGGAAGGCAATTCCAAAATCTGACATTATTTTTATTGCTGGTTCGGAACCCTTTGGTGGGCCAGTTTGGACCCCTTTCACAGGCTGGTTCAGACCCCTTGACAGGCCGGGTTGGACCCCTTTGACTTTGTGCAGGACTTGGACACAAAAATGTTTTTTTCTCTTGGGATATTTCCATAATGTTGTCAGACACTAACAAAAACATCTCAGCCGTGTTTTTAAGTGCGTTCTAACTCCTTTTTATGAGTTTTTTATAAGCCTTCCCAAACTGCCTCCTGGTTACTAATTGGATCCGTTCTTCCTGGACTAAATAATGAAAGGCCTTTAATATCCAGTCATGTTTTGACATCAGTGTTTCCTGATACCTGCCCTTCCTCGAGCTGGAAGGATGAAGGATGCTTGACTCTATTATGACACTAGCATGGTTTCTTTAGAGCCGGCGGAGTATCATTACAGTAGCAGGCGTCATCAGATGAGCAGACAGGAATAACAAGCTCCCACGGGAGCTGGCGGCCCTTCAGGAGCGATGAGGTGGAGCGATGAGGGCACCGGAGGTCAGAGTGATTTCCTGTAAGAAGCAGACGGAGCCTTTCCCCTCAGGCTGCTGCTGCTGCTGCTGCTGGAATACAGGAAGCAGGGATTACAGGATCTGAAGAAGATCAGAAGATCACATGAGTGGCAGGAGGTGGCGGGGCCCCGCTGGGGCCTACCGTCCATATGCAACAATGCATCCTGCAAAATGAAAAAGCAACAACAAAAACACTGCAAACATCATAGTTAGGTTGAGGCAACAAAACGAGTTGGCTAGGTTTAATAAAAAACGGCACTGATGATGTTCCTCCTGCGGACTGAAACTAGAAGATTCTTTGTGTGGGAACGTTATTTGGGAATGAGATGAAATGGGAACATATGAGTCAGCAAAACATAACCGAGAAGTAATTTAGTGCTCTACCAACACGCCTTCTATTTCATATTTAAAGTGGGCCTTTTATGTGCACGGAGAAGTAAAATGATTCCTTGTTTCCTAAATGGAAGAAATAAATGAGTATGACTCAGCTGGACTGGAACTTCAGCTCATGGACATTATGAAGAATTGAATATGTGGTGTTATGAGAGGAGAGAGGACTCTCATGCCTTCATAAACCATAGAGAAATAGGAGGACAATGATGTCTGTCTGCTTTCCTGGAAACTATTTTCTAAATGCCAGTGAAACCATCAGGATGATTTAAGGTTTCCAAGGAACGTTCACTTCAAGCCCGACATTCAGTCTTTCACTAGAAGACGTCGCTGCCGTCGGCCTCCATGTGTTTATGTTGGACGGTCAGTCTCAACATATACATATGTCTACGGGTCAGTAAATGGGCTTCCACCCAGAAGGATTCCTTTCCTCACAACCTCCGACATTAAGAATCCAGAGAACTAGAATCTGTCATCGTGTTGCTGTGCTCGTGCAGAGGTTTTAAGAGTGATAACACGTTCAACACAAGATTTTAACGACGCAATAATAATGCAAATGACGCTTGACAAGATTAATTATTTTTCTTCTTTCACAATAAAAAAGAAACCCAAACAGAAGTCAGTTTTCTTTCTTCCTTTAAAACCTCGGTGAGATTTTTTCAATCTGGTTCCAACGCCAAAAAAGTTATTTCAAGATATTCTTCAGCGTTTTTCTTTATTATTAACATTTCTAGAATTTGAATTAGTTTATTTTAAAATCCTTACATGCTGAATGTGAGTGCAGTGTGTTGTTGTGTTGCAGCATTCAGGGAGGAACCTCAGAAATGTGATGTTTACTGGATACTCAGTATTACGCAAGAGTTTCATGATCGCAGAAGTTCCACCACGTTAACCTCAGACACACACACACACACACACACACCTTCCTCAGTGTGTTTTACCAGGGCAGGAGGTAAAACAGGAACCTTCACAGTTCCATCAACATATCTGGATTATAAAATCTCCCTCTTTTTTTCATTTTTCTGTTTCAAATTCAGATTTGACGAATGTGTATTTCCATTGTCGGGATTATGAATATCATCACAGGGGACTTGATGTCTAGCTCGCTTTCACGCTAAGTGAAAGACAGAGCCTGGTTTTACAACTCTAGAAGTTACCTTGTATTTATGTATCCTTTATTTATGAAGGGGGACCTTATGACTTATGAGTACCGTATTCAAGATTATTTGTTTTTTTGCTTGGTGCGTTTCTGTGATACTTTCAAAGGCCGTGCAGAACATGAAGTATTTATCCTGGTAATCTAAGTCAGGACTCGTGTACATTCAGACCTGATTACAAAGAAATGTACAGTTTAATGGTACTTTTATTTCGACAAATAGAGACAGAATATCAAAGAAGAAGAAGTCCAATATAAGTCCGTATAAAGAATGAATTAATTTGCCTCCAAGTGAACAAAATGAAATGATAAAATATTTTGTTTGCTTGAATGCAAATTAATTTTTAACTTTATATCATGTGTTTTTTCTGGACTTCTTAGTTGATATTCTGTCTCTACTTGTTACATTATAAATGTACCATAAAACTGCTAATTTCTTTGTAATCGGGAAAACTATCTAAATCAGCAGGGGATCAAATAATTATTTCCCCCACTGTTTATGTGGAACTCAAAGTAAATAAAGTTATTTTGGTGGTGGTTTTGGTGAAGATCAAATCCTTGTGATAGCTCAGGAACGACTTGAGCAAATGTCGTCAAATTTGGCACAAATGTCCAAGTCAAAGGTCTGAAGTCTGAAGTCAAAGGTCACTGTGAATTTTTTTAATGGATTTTATTATTCTTATAATTTGTGTTATTGATGTATTGTTCAGTGGATTTGCAGAGAGAATTGGATGTCATCTGCATGTTGTGATATGGGATTTAAAGTTGTGTATGATTGGAAAATGTTGAATAAAGAAGGCCCAAGGATTGAGCCTTGAGGAACTCCATATGTAATGTTAGTCCACTCGGGTACATGGTTGCCACATGTGACAAAGTTACATGGATGGTGTTAGATAGTAATGGTATGGATGGTTCATAATAAACTGAACTTAAAAAAAAAGGTGAACAATGATTACATTTCTGATAAAATTTATTTGAGCATTGTTCAAGCAGTCACGCATGCTGCAGCTTCACCTGCACCTACATTTCTACGCATTTTTAATCTATACAAATCATGTCAATGTCAAACACAAGAACTCCAACTTGTACCTCATAGGATGTAACTGACAATCTTATATTTCTATAAATAGCAAATAAATTAATTCGTACATAGGAAGAGGTAGATATCATGAAGTCCAACACTTTTTACTCTTTAAAGATGAATACCGGTTTTAGTTAGTAAAAGTTAGAATTGTCAGTCCTTCAGGTTCTCTCTCTGTTTTCAGCCCCACAAATAGCAGAATCTTGTGTTTGAATGCTTGTTGCTTCAAGAACCCAGGTGTATCTCTTAAAGAGTACAGTTAAAACCCAAAATGCGATCTCTATTCCGACTCAACCGGTATTCTCCTTTCATGAATACAAAGTAGAAAAGCCTGCATTGATAGTGCATTTTGAATAGGGCAGCAATTTTTAAACTACATGAAAAATGTTGGACTCAAACTCTTTGGTCCCTAGAAGTCGATATGTTCTCCTTCAGCCTACTCTGACATCACAATCACATCCACCTCATTCCTCAGATCACACAGCTGATTCACATTGGAGTCGATTCTCTGCAGCTTGTTTTGGAGTCTCTCGCCGGTGCTGGTCACCCCGGTTTTGGTCACGATCCCGGGAAGCTGCCGGATCTGACTCGCCGTGGCAGAAGCGACCCATGCGTTGATCCGTAGATGCAGATCCGAGAGGTTGAGTTCTGAAGCTCCTTCCTTTTTGCCGTCCTCCGACGGGAGCTTGCTGACGATCCGACGAAGACGCTTGATGTTGATTTTATGGTGAACGAAGAAAGCTGGGATGATTTCTCTGAGGTAGTCTCCCCCGTCTGCAAGAAATAAAGAAGATAATCGATCAGAAATGTTGGCCTGAGAAAGAGACAGAAATGAAATTAAGTGTGTTGAATTTCAGAGGGTCTTTGAATGCAGCCTTTCTTTGTAACTGCCTCAGCAACACGGCGATAATGTTATAGCAATAATTATCGAATCTATCTGTCTGGTTGCTGGTAGTCTTTCACATCTCTATGGAAGATCCCATTATCTCGACCCTTTTCATATCCCGAATATTAGACTCAAATTACATGCAGCTTCTTTTAATATCACGGAAAACTGAAGAGATGGTGTTTGACCCCAAGGTAGCAGGAGACACGATATATTGCATCGCTCATGTATATCTTATCATATCGTTTATCGTAATATGATTTGTTTATTGTATTATGTATCGTATCTTATTATCAGGATCGTGCCGTATCGTGTCACATCGTATTGTATCATGATACATGATAGCGTGTATCATGCCGTAGCGTGTATGGTATCTTGTATGGTATCATGTATCGTATTGTATCACGTATTATATCGCGTATCGTATCGTGTCGTGTATGGTTTTGTGTTTCGTATCATGTATCGTGTATTGTGTCGCGTATCGTGTATCATATTGTGTATTGTGCCACGTATGGTATCGCGTATCATGTATTGTGTATGGTATTGTGTCGGGTATCGTGTATCGTGTATCATAGCGTGTATCGTGTATTGTGTATGGAATTGTGTACTGTGTCGCATATCATATCGTGTATGCTATCATGTATGGTATCGTGTATCATGTATGGTATCGCGTATCGTGTATTGTGTATGGTATCGTGTATCGTGTATGGTATTGTGTATCGTGTATTGTGTATGGTATCGTGTATCGTGTATCGTGTATTGTGTATGGTATTGTGTATCGTGTATGGTATTGTGTATCCTGTATTGTGTCAGGTATCGTGTATCGTGTATTGTGTATCGTATTGTAACACGTATCATATCGCGTATCGTATCGTGTATAGTGTATCGTGTATTGTGTATCGTATTGTAACACGTATCATATCGCGTATTGTATCGTGTATTGTGTTGCATATGGTATCGTGTATCATATCATGCATCGTGTAGCGTATCATGTATCGTGTATCCTGTATTGTGTTTGGTATGGTATCGTATATATCATGGGTGTTTTCTAACGAACTTGACTTGTGCGTTTCTTCTAGTAACTGGGACATTGAAAAGCTGACGTCGTAGCCGGGCTTCCTCCACCGGCAGGTGAACTGACCTTTTGACCTGAGCTCGTGGCAGCTTCTGCACACGGCGTCGTGCCAGCTGGATCCCTTCAGCACCAGCTGCTGCCCGGCGGCGGCGCAGCTCCTGTGCAGCGTGCAGTTCTTGTGGGTGGAGACGGTGTTGGAGAAGGTGTCCGGGGGACAATCGCGGCACACCGTGTCCTTCTCGGCTGTACCTGAGGAGACACGGTAAAGGCTTTCAGTGGTCTGTACATGTGGTGTCTTCTCTCTACGCATTTGAAAAATCACATTTGATCAGATTTATAAAAAATACAGCAACACAGTGTGACAGATTTCTATCCTGTGATGCAGTTCCAGTGATTTGCCTCTAGGTGGCAGTGAACTACAGTCTCTGAAACGTGATTCCTAGCTCTCAGCCAGGCTTTTAAATCCAGGCTTTGTTTCTAAACTGCTGTCGCCATGGTAACAGCCTGAGATCGTTTGGTTGGAGGTAAAATGTGCCTGTGGAGTTTATAGGCTGACAAGGATCACATCTCCCATGGTGAGTCATGCTTAGGATTAATGAATTAACAACATAATAGGTCCTAAGTATAAACAGCAACAGGTATTAAAAAGCCAGCTTGTCAACTACATTTTAAATAGTCAAATAACAGCCATTAGTTCAAATATGTATTTATTATACATTTCATTTCCTTGACTTTTAAATCTATATTTTTAAGAAACATTGAAGTTCATGATTTTCTACAACACTTTTAGTATTGAGTGTAATGAATTACCTTCCGTCAGCACCTCCTGGCCGCTCGGACACGCGCTGTGGCGGAAGCACGTGTCGTACCGCTTCTGGAGGTAGAATCCCGCTCTGCACTCACACTCGCAGTCGCGGTCCGCGGAGCACGGCCTCTTCACCACCTGGTTGTGGGCGCACACTCCGCACCTCAGACACTTCGAGATATAGTTCCACAGCGCCGTGTACGAGCCCGACGCGCAGGGCGCGCACTCGCTCTTGCGGGTCGCCGTGCAGCTGGCGCGCAGGTGGGTGCCGGGCGGGCAGCGGTCGCACTCCACCGACGTGCCCGTGAGCGGGTCCGTGTCCGTGAAGGTCGGGACCGGCGCGGCGACGCGCAGGCAGAGGAGCAGCAGCGCCAGCGGGAACAGCGGTGCCAACATCTGGATGAGACCAGGACAAAGACTGGGATCAGGACTAGGACTGGGATCAGGACGAACTGGGACCAGGACAAACTGGGATCAGGACGAACTGGGATCAGGACTAAGACTGGGACCAGGTCGGTGCGTAAAAGTCAGAGGGATGCGCGTAAAGAAAGCCAACAACACATTTAAACATAGAAGTGAGGATCCACATACCGTCGTGCTGCTGCAGGCTCGGTCGGAAGGATGGAGGATAGAAGGATGATGGATGGATGGATGATGGAGGGATGGTGGAGGGATGGTGCTCTCTCTCCGCCTCCACCGCGCTATTTATGAAGATGCATGTCTGAATCTTTGATTGGACTGCCGTCATCATGACGAAGGTAGAGTCATCCCCGATCACAAACAGACAGGCTGCCAAGAGTGCCAGGGTACTTATTTCACACATGAATATTCCTTTTAATTTTACCACCATCATTATTTATTTTATTTAATACAGAAATCTTCTGTTTGTGTCTGTTAATAAGAATATAAATTGTATTTATTATCATAATGGTTATTCCTATATTATAAAATAATAATTATTAATATCAGTATATGTAAAGTTTAAAGTGGTATAATCACACATCATGGCCCTCTGTGGTAAATATTGTCTAATTTTTATTCATTTCAATACTTAAACAATCATTCTAATCAGTTATTTGTCTTATGGACAGATTTGTGAAAAGACAGAAAAGATTTGTTAGTAAATGATGATTAATAATAGTTATAGTGGTCGTGTTGGCTGAGCAGGTGTTGATACCATCTCTTCTGTTAATACTACTACTTCTGTTAATACTACTACTATACTACTAACACCAAACACAGGGTCTGGGCTGCACCAGGTTTCTGCCTAAAAGCCTATTAAGGCAGTTTTTCTCTCCACTGTCGCTGTAACGCTCCTGGTGATGTTGGGACTTTGAAGTTGTGTTGACTCTGGAAATCTTCAGCGTATTCTAGTCCTGCTCAATGTGTTAGGTGTCCTGAGATGACTTCTGTTGTGATATGACGCTATAAATAACATTGAATTGAATTGTTTGTCTCGATCATATTCATATATTTAATCAATCAAATAACAGCTTATCAATTAAAAGATGGGTATCAGTGCTGAAAAAATATAATGTGAATTATGTGAATGATGTGATTTTCCAGCAGTGAAGCATCCTGTATTATGTTTATGTTTGTTTATAGAAAACAGACTGCTGACATCTTGTGGACAAAACACACCACTGCTTTAATATATAAGGGTTAATATAAGGGGTGATATATAAGGGTTTAGAATATATAAGGGTTAATATATAAGGGTTAATATAAGGGTTAATATATAAGGGTTTAGAATATATAAGGGTTTAGAATATATAAGGGTTAATATATAAGGGTTTAGAATATATAAGGGTTAATATATAAGGGTTAATATAAGGGGTGATATATAAGGGTTAATATAAGGGGTAATATATAAGGGTTAATATAAGGGGTATTATATAAGGGTTAATATAAGGGGTATTATATAAGGGTTAATATAAGGGGTAATATATAAGGGTTAATATAAGGGGTGATATATAAGGGTTAATATAAGGGGTATTATATAAGGGTTAATATAAGGGGTAATATATAAGGGGTGATATATAAGGGTTAATATAAGGGGTATTATATAAGGGTTAATATAAGGGGTATTATATAAGGGTTAATATAAGGGGTATTATATAAGGGTTAATATAAGGGGTATTATATAAGGGGTGATATATAAGGGTTAATATAAGGGGTATTATATAAGGGTTAATATAAGGGGTATTATATAAGGGTTAATATAAGGGGTATTATATAAGGGTTAATATAAGGGGTATTATATAAGGGTTAATATAAGGGGTATTATATAAGGGTTAATATAAGGGGTATTATATAAGGGGTATTATATAAGGGTTAATATAAGGGGTATTATATAAGGGTAGTAGAACACGGAGCCAAACAGGGTTTCCCCTCTTGAGTCCCCTGCAGCAGGAAGCAGGAAACCCCGCGGTTGGCGTTTCCTCATTCTCAAAGACAGTTTGATTTTATGAGCCGAACTCTGTTAAATAAACAAACCCTTTGTTTTCGATATTTTGCTCTAAAATCACGAAAGTCAGCGTCAAAAATCTTCAAAGTGAGTTAGCTTATTCTTCTTGGAACATCGGAAACAAATTTAGTGGAAATTGTTGATATATTTAACTCAGAATCAAACCTCATGGCAGTGCTACTTATCACGAGTTAGCAAACTTTTCTTTCTTAGGAACAACTCATGACCAGCTCACAAGCTGAGTTTTACGAGGTTTTACCAGATGTTACGTTTTTTGTCAACATCCTGGGAAACAGCCGTGGATGACGTGGCTCAACGAGGGATTTAAGAGGTGTCATCGGGAGAGGACGAATACAGACAACCATGTGTTGGCGATGGCGATGGCAGTAGACGTTGCATGAGCAGCTGCTTTGTGTGTGTGGACGGACGCGGTGGGATTAGTGACGCTTCAATCAGACTGAGCGAGGAAGAGGCGGTGATGGCATCCGGTGATGTCATCCGCAAACAGGTGTTGGGAATACAAGAGGCCACAAAAAATGAATGGGTAATAAATTAATTTTGAAAAGTATATATACATATACAGTATATATATATATATATATATATATATATATATATATATATATATATATATATATATATATATGATCACAATAATGTTTTTATTTGAATTTATGCCCATATAAATATCTCAATGTAATTCAATATCAAAATGAAATCATTAGATTAAAAAATATATATTTATTAATTTATGTGATAACTTTATGGTACCATATATATATATATATATATATACAGGGTCGCCCATAGAGGTGGCATATATCTTGTCTTTTATAGCATCAAACGGATGTTATGCATTAATTCATTTCACCTGGTAATTTGGAGACATGGTCACAAGTGTGATATTTAATAATAAGTTAGTGATAGTACTTCATCAAAGTAATGTATATAATATTTAGTATGCAATATGAAGTTCTACTGCAAGGAATGTTCATACAACATGAAGATATAACTTACTGTATATATATATATATATATATACACACACACACACACACACACACACACAGAATATTGATATATACTGTTGTACTACTTTCTGACAAATGTACTTATTGTAAGTCGTTTTCGGTAAAAGCATCTGCTAAATGCCCTAAATGTAAACGTAAACGTAAATGTTTTACTAAATTAAACCTACTTTTACTTTTACTGCAGACTTGAACTTGTAATTGTGTTTCCACAGTTCATGAGAAAGTGATGAGGACCAGATGATATCATCGTGATATCATCATGATATCATGATGATATCATGATGACAGTCCCGCTGGGTGTGTTGGTGTTTTTTAACAAGTCCACAGGTGAGGTTTGGTTTTAATGCTGTCTCACCTCCACCCCTGTCTCACCCCCCCGTCTCACCCCCTCCCCCCTGTCTCACCCCCACGCTGACGCAGAAAAGTAAATACATAACTCAACGAGCGTTTCCTGTTGGTGACTGGAGCACCACTTCTGGTCATGCTTGACCCTGATCCCTGGTCCCGGACTCAGGAAGACCAGGGTCACTCAGTCTGGGACTTTCCTGCTGCATCTCTTATTCATCCAAAGATAGACGTCGGAAAATGTTGCTGTCATGGGTTTACTGACAACCGCAATTCTGTTTCCCTGCAGCAACTACAGCATTTTTCTTTATCTTTACGTTCTGCAACATTATTTTATCGTATCGTTATTTATTTTGATTCCTATTCTTTAGTTATTTTTTATAACTATAATAATTATTTATTGTTTGTACATTTTTGTTCATCATTTTATTTATTTATTTATGTATTCATTTTCTCAGTTTTAAGAAGAGATTTTTTTTTTTTAGCAATTAGCATTAGCATGAGGACCGGCAGATGAAAGATTATTTCAGAGACTCTCTTGCAGCCGACGGCGTGTGGAACGGACGTATTACACAGAGACGGCAAACCTTATTACGGAAGCGCATTCACTTGAAAAAAAAAACTCCGGTTTTTCTGAGTAATTTATTTTTTGGTTTGTTTTTCGTGGTAATTATTTCTGTTTTCTGAATATTTTTTTCCCTGTTTTTCTGATTACATTTTCCCTGTTTTTCTGAGTAATTTTTTCCCTGTTTTTCTGATTAATTATTCCTTGTTTTTCTGATTAATTTTTCCCTGTTTTTCGGGGTAATTTTTTTCTGAATTATCGAGATACTTTGAAATCCCAGGAGAACATCCAACCTGCAAGTGACTCCTGTGGATGTATGGCGACTCCTGCCCCACACATACATGCCCCATCTTCAAACTTCTACCGGGTCAATAAAGGTAACGCATGTAATGATACTCTTGTTATGTTTTAGACTTTATACTTCTATTGTAAGCCTATTGCTCAATGTAGCAGGTAATGAATGGACGAACATGTCTATGGGCATGATTTCAGTTGTCAGGTAAGCTAACAGTAGTGTTGCCATCATGCTGGACATTATTGCTCATCAAAAATGAATCGCCTTTCTTTCTTGGCTTTGTACAAATAAAACGAGCCATTCGTCATAACATTAGGTTATATGCTAATAATATACACTAACACTGTGGAGACATACTAACATAGAAGTTGTTTAATATAAACAAACAGAACGTTGCCAGTAGACTAGTCACTATATTGACACCATTGACGGACCATGACGAGTGTTTTGAGTTGCTGAGGTTGCTGTGGTTTGCTCATGGGCTCCCTCCCCTTTGCTATTTCCTATGTATTTAATACATGCATGCATACCTGAAACACACTGAGGAAGGATCCTGCATGAAACGTCCATGCACATAATTATTTGAATAGGCCATATGTTGAATAAAACAATTTAGAATGTAAAACGTTTTTGCACCTGCTTACTGGTAAAGTACGAGTTACTCTTACCCTATGTTACAAAGCTCCCAATCTAGTAATCATAATAATAACAATAATACTACTAATAAAAGCCCACTCTAAGCAGTCTTCTGTACTATCAGAGTAAAGTTATGTTTTATGAATAACAGTGAAGGCTTTCATCACTAAAGGACACGATACAAAGCAGTGTTGGTGGTGATTTGAGTAAGCGTGTTATAGGTCAACAGTCAAGACATGAAACATCCATTTTAAACAAAATGATTTATGCTTCCTGATACAATTGGCCGTGGCAATTTTAAACATGTTCATTGTTGGTGCAACAACATTTTTAATATAGATTCTGCCTTTTTCCTACATTTTTGCAGTGCCAGCATGGCTACATCCTCAACCCTCCCACGAGATGATGGTCTGTGGACTTTCTTCACAACAGAGGTGTTCCTGAGGAGAGTATTCAGAGAATGCAGCAGGATCATGCAAGTCATAGCTTCAAAAGCTGTTTTTGTTATCATCTGCCTTAGGCATTTATAATTGGTTGTCCTGGAATTTAGCACAGAAGTAACTAGTCTTGGAGATAATATAGTTCAAGCTTTGTCATGTCTAATGTATACTTTTTGTTTTTGTTGCAGATTGACAGCTGGGTAATTGGAGAAATAGACGATGGCTTCTTACAGTCCAGCCTGTGGTGACAGGATTGGATGGTTTCTGTATGGAAAAACAGAGAAGAAAAGACTGTCCTCATTTAAGAAACTGAATCTGCTCGTTACACTAAAAACGGTGTTTTTTTACAAATAGAATCACAGCTTGCTGTCTGGTTTTGTACAAATGTCCTCAAACAGATCGTGTCTTTACTGTTGAGTCATGTAGTTCAGGAGTCATGAGACGTGATATGTTTCCATCCACAATCATAAAATTGGACGTGTTCCTTTTATTATGGGGTGCTTGTATTGTGAAATGTTAAAGTTATCAAATAAAAGATAATCCTATGCTTCATTTGCTGAAAGTTTATTGATAACTGCATTTCAACATAAATCTATAGAGTGACATTTCATTCAAATACATAACAATAGTTGATCTGATCTGTTTATATGTTTAAGAAATGACATGATAATCACCAACTAATTTTAGATAAACACATATTCACCAAATATTGTTACATGTAATTGTTTGGCTGCAAATGACATACAGTAACTTCATGAGAGAAACAAAGAAACAGGAAGGTATATTTCCTAAATGCTACAATAAACAATAACTAAATATCCAAAGAGAAAACGGTTTCACTGCTCAGTATTAACAGGTCTGTAAGAGCTACATCTGAAATTCAGTATACTCACCATTAAGGACAAGATATTAGAACCTGCTTTAGTTATCATTGATAATGACTCCTTTGTGTTTTTACAATGCACACAAGATTTTCCATTTTTTCACAACATGTAACATGTGATGCGATATTTCATATGCAGCTATTGAAGTGCCAGCACTTATTATGATGTGTAATTTTTCCATAATGAATAGAAAGAGGATATACGAACCACAAATGGGAGATGTCCATTCGTAAAGAGTTCACACAGAGATGCATGGTCCATCAGACTTTCTACCCTTATGTGGAGGCTGACATCCAGTCATCTGATCCAGCAGAGCAGGTTTGAGCTCGTATGTGAGGGCTTCATCTGGAGAGGTGGGTGGATGAAGACCATGGCTAGGCAGCAAATGTCAAACACTGTATCGTCACAGGTCCTCTCTGAAGGCTTCTGTCTTCTGTTGGGATCCCTCTTTCAGGTACTCTCTGTCTCAAAACGTTGGGTAGGGTGTACATCATCACTGGGCGCCCACCTGGAGACACAGCCTTTCTGCATGGGCGGATTCTGTGAGTGTTCCAGAGGTGAACAACTTCCTGCAGTTCTCTCTAAAGATGTGGGAAAATCAGTTCACACATGATCATTAAACTAGCCAGTAATGGAGTTCAAGTCAGCTCCAACTTAAACATCTGCAATAATAAACTGTATTATGCAATTAAAAGCATCAAAACACTGACAGGAACATTTCATTGCATTTTGTACTTTAAGTACTTTGAATATATACTGCTGATAATACTGTCCTTTCCCTGTACTGAGGTTTTGAATATAGCCTACATGGAGTGAGCTCTTTTTCACTAATATCAGTAGACCCTATGATATTAGTACCACACTAAAACTAACCCACTACACAGGCTGGTACTACTGCTTTTTGTGAAGTAAAACATCTGAATACTTTAACCACTAAGCTAAGCAGGTGTCACAGTATTATTCTGACATAATATAGCACTATGGGGAAAAAACAACATAAACGTATTGCAGTTCTTACCTCTATTATTTCAAGACATGTGAACTGAATGAGACTTTTGTCCAGGAAGTCACCAGACAAGGAGTCTTTTAAATCTGGGAACAGGTTCATCCAGAACTGTGCGTGATGCATACAGATAACATCTGTGTGAAAAGTAGTCCAGATGATCAAGAACATCTGCGTTTGTTCAATGTAACCTCGATGACACCTCATCAATGAAGTATTCTGCAATGATCCTGGGGTCACTGTTTGTAGAGTAGGCGTGTAGCCATATCACCATTCGTGAAAACCCATCTATTGCACCATTGATGCAGATCCCGTACGGTTTGAGTTTATCATACCAGTCTACATGCCACAAAAGGTTTGGGCCTGGATTCTGGGACGTACGCTGCCGAAGGCGATTCCGGCACCTCAGCTGCACACCGTGTGGATCCAATAATTTCAGCAGTCTCCTGATTGTCTCTTGAGTCACCACGTAGCCAGCCTGAATGCATTTCAAACGCACCATCTTGTACCCATGGAGCATTCCATATGTCCAGCTGATCCTGGAGAAACATTGCTATGTCTAGGAGATCTGAATGCACTTTCCTTCTGAACAACCGCAAAGTCTTCAGGTGCCTGCGTAAAGTCGACAAACTAATAGTAATACCATCTATATGACTTAAAGACAGGACTATCTCCCAGTGTCTTAAACCCAGATCAAAGTAAAACTGGATTAAACTGGACAAGCTGGCCATGTTTGCTTCCATTCCAAGTATCGCGATAATTCAGAAAAAAATTACCACGAAAAACAGAAAAGTAATTACCCTGAAAAACACACCAAAAAATAAATGACTGCTTCCATTCTTACCTTTCACAATAAAAGCCCGTGATATGGAGGTGAACACGAAGTCACTCGAGAGCAGAGGCCTTCCACGGACCCCCAAGGCCTCTAGAGACCTGGTGGAGGGACCCCCAAGGCCTCTAGAGGCCCGGTGGAGGGACCCCCAAGGCCTATAGAGACCCGGTGGAGGGACCCCCAAGGCCTACAGAGACCTGGTGGAGGGACCCCCAAGGCCTCTAGAGACCCGGTGGAGGGACCCCCAAGGCCTATAGAGACCCGGTGGAGGGACCCCCAAGGCCTCTAGAGACCCGGTGGAGGGACCCCCAAGGCCTATAGAGACCCGGTGGAGGGACCCCCAAGGCCTCTAGAGACCCGGTGGAGGGACCCCCAAGGCCTCTAGAGACCTGGTGGAGGGACCCCCAAAGCCTACAGAGACCTGGTGGAGGGACCCCCAAGGCCTCTAGAGACCCGGTGGAGGGACCCCCAAGGCCTCTAGAGGCCCGGTGGAGGGACCCCCAAGGCCTATAGAGACCCGGTGGAGGGACCCCCAAGGCCTACAGAGACCTGGTGGAGGGACCCCCAAGGCCTATAGAGACCCGGTGGAGGGACCCCCAAGGCCTACAGAGACCTGGTGGAGGGACCCCCAAGGCCTATAGAGACCCGGTGGAGGGACCCCCAAGGCCTCTAGAGACCTGGTGGAGGGACCCCCAGGCCTCTAGAGACCAGGTGGAGGGACCCCCAAGGCCTATAGAGACCCGGTGGAGGGACCCCCAAGGCCTCTAGAGACCTGGTGGAGGGACCCCCAAGGCCTATAGAGACCCGGTGGAGGGACCCCCAAGGCCTACAGAGACCCGGTGGAGGGACCCCCAAGGCCTATAGAGACCCGGTGGAGGGACCCCCAAGGCCTACAGAGACCCGGTGGAGGGACCCCCAAGGCCTACAGAGACCTGGTGGAGGGACCCCCAAGGCCTACAGAGACCCGGTGGAGGGACCCCCAAGGCCTACAGAGACCCGGTGGAGGGACCCCCAAGGCCTACAGAGACCTGGTGGAGGGACCCCCAAGGCCTCTAGAGACCCGGTGGAGGGACCCCCAAGGCCTACAGAGACCCGGTGGAGGGACCCCAAAGGCCTATTGAGACCCGGTGGAGGGACCCCCAAGGCCTCTAGAGACCCGGTGGAGGGACCCCCAAGGCCTATAGAGACCCGGTGGAGGGACCCCCAAGGCCTATAGAGACCAGGTGGAGGGACCCCCAAGGCCTACAGAGACCTGGTGGAGGGACCCCCAAGGCCTATAGAGACCCGGTGGAGGGACCCCCAAGGACTACAGAGACCCGGTGGAGGGACCCCCAAGGCCTACAGAGACCCGGTGGAGGGACCCCCAAGGCCTATAGAGACCCGGTGGAGGGACCCCCAAGGCCTACAGAGACCCGGTGGAGGGACCCCCAAAGCCTACAGAGACCCGGTGGAGGGACCCCCAAGGCCTACAGAGACCCGGTGGAGGGACCCCCAAGGCCTATAGAGACCCGGTGGAGGGACCCCCAAGGCCTCTAGAGACCATAGAGACCCGGTGGAGGGACCCCCAAGGCCTACAGAGACCCGGTGGAGGGACCCCCAAGGCCTACAGAGACCCGGTGGAGGGACCCCCAAGGCCTACAGAGACCTGGTGGAGGGACCCCCAAAGCCTATAGAGACCCGGTGGAGGGACCCCCAAGGCCTACAGAGACCTGGTGGAGGGACCCCCAAGGCCTACAGAGACCTGGTGGAGGGACCCCCAAGGCCTACAGAGACCCGGTGGAGGGACCCCCAAGGCCTACAGAGACCTGGTGGAGGGACCCCCTATTACATATCATATAATGTTCCTTATTAACCAATAATAATGTGTAGTGCAGCCTATAGTTCATGAATAACAGGACTTTGTAGTGATGGATGGATACGATGCTAAGACATTAATGTTGCAGAGTGAATGCATATCACTGCTGCATTAGAGGGCTGCGCCCCGGAACCTTTGTCAGCGGGCTCGTGTAACCCCGCCCGGGAAAAAGTAGGCACACCTGTTGTGTTGCACATGTAATGTTCCGCCTACTGGCCGATGTATGTATGCTGCTCGGAGTGTGAGTAAACAAAGCAAACACGGTAACCGGCGTCTGCGTGTATTATTGCTAAGAGAGCAACCACTCAGGTTACTACACTGGCGACGAGGATTAAAAACGCAAGTCAAGCCGAGGATTTATGCCGAGTAGGTAAAGTTACCGTATGAGTCGAAGAAGAAGTTGGCGCGCAGTTAACAGTAATGGCTACCGTCGGTTCGCTCACCGAGTTTGTCGAGGAGGACGGCGACTGGGTGGAGTATGTCGAGAGACTGGAGCACTTTTTCCTCGCCAACGACATCGAAGACGAAGGAAAACAGCGGTCGATTCTCCTCAGTGTGTGCGGGGCCAAGACGTACAAGCTCATCCGCAATCTTGCCACGCCGCGGAGACCGGGAGACATCGGCTTCAAAGAACTGGTGACCATGGTGCAGAATCACCACAACCCAAAGCCATCTGTAATTGTTCAGCGCTTCAAGTTTCACACTCATTCACGCAAGCCGGGAGTGACAGTGGCTGCGTTTGTCGCGGAGATGAGACAGTTGTCGGAGCACTGTGAGTTCGGTGCTGTGCTGGAGGACATGCTGCGGGACAGGTTAGTCTGTGGGATTAATGACGACGGCATGCAGCGCCGTTTGTTGGGAGAAGCCACGCTAACTTTCAGAAGAGCGCTTGAGATCGCCCAAGCTATGGAAACAGCAGCTAACAACACTAAAGACATTAAAAATGCTAACGGCGGTGCGCAGCCATGCGCCGTTCATCTGGTGTCAAAAGAAAAAAGAGGCAAGCCATTAAAGTCCGTGGAGTGTTATCGTTGTGGGGGAGCTCACTTCGCAAATGACTGTGGTTTTAAGGATTCGGTTTGCCATAACTGTCAGAAAAAAGGACACATTGCTAAAAAGTGCAGGGGAGCTAAAAATAAACAAAGGAAAGAATGGGGAAAACCAAAGCACAAGATGAACACACATCACCTGCAGAGTGAAGAGCACGAGGAGCAGTGTTCATTCAACATGTTCAATGTCACTGGTCAGCCCCGGGCTGAGCCCATCTATACAGCACTTCAGGTAAACGGCAGTAAACTGAAAATGGAAGTGGACACTGGTGCCTCAGTTTCAGTGATTAGTCAAGGCACTTTCCACAAGTTGTGGAACTCAGATGGTGCACCTGAACTAAAAGAGACTAATATAAGACTGAAAACATATACGGGTGAGTGCATTCCACTTGTGGGCGCTATAGATGTGGACATTGAGTATCATGGACAAAAAGCTAAGGCTACACTGCTAGTAGTTGAGGGGGAGGGGCCTAGTTTGTTGGGTCGTGATCTCCTGCAGAAAGTTCGCCTAAATTGGGGGGACATTTGGGGGGAAGTCAAAAACATCACAGTAGTACAAGACATTCTAGCTAAATATGCAGATGTTTTTAAAGATGAACTTGGCACCCTCAAGGGCACATCAGTGAAGTTGTGTGTGGACCCCGAAGCACAGCCACGCTTTTTCAAACCACGCACTGTGCCATATGCCATGAGAGCTAAAGTGGAGGCTGAGTTAGAGAGGCTGCAGCAAGCGGGGGTGATTGAACCTGTTGAGTTCTCTGACTGGGCAGCCCCAATTGTGCCAGTTGTAAAAGAAGATGGTGGAATACGCATATGTGGAGACTACAAGTTGACAATTAATCAGGCCTCACAACTCGACACCTACCCCCTGCCTCGTGTGGAGGACCTGTTTACCATGCTAGCAGGTGGAAAAACATTCACAAAGCTGGATATGAGTCACGCGTACCAGCAACTGCTGCTGGACGAAGAATCAAAACAATATGTGACTATCAATACACACAAGGGTCTATTCAAGTACAACCGCTTGGTTTTCGGTGTCGCATCCAGTCCAGCGATTTTCCAGCGTACCATGGACAATTTGCTTCAAAACATTCCCCATGTCGCTGTCTACCTGGACGATATCCTGGTCACTGGCAGGACAGAAGAGGAGCACATGCGAAACCTCGACCAGGTGCTGAAGAGGATGTCAGACGCTGGACTGCGTCTGAAGAGCAGTAAGTGTGTTTTTCAAGCTCCAAGTGTCACATACCTGGGCCACCGGATTTCAGCTCAGGGTCTGTCACCTGTGGAGGAGAAAGTGAGGGCGATAAAGGAGGCTCCAAGTCCAAAGAACGTAGCAGAGCTTAGGTCGTTCCTGGGCTTAGTGAACTACTACGGAAAGTTCTTACCTGACCTCTCTACTGTGCTCGCCCCACTCTACCAGCTCCTGCATAAAGACAGTTCATGGAAGTGGCAGCAGGCTCAGGAGAAAGCTTTTCAGCATGTTAAAGGACTGTTACATTCAGCACGACTGCTGGTGCACTTTGACCCCAGCAAGGATGTTATCCTGTCTTGTGACGCCTCCCCGTACGGCGTGGGGGCGGTGCTTTCTCACCGTATGGAGGACGGAAGTGAGAAGCCCATCAGCTACGTGTCACGTACTCTCACTGCAGCAGAAAAAGGGTACTCACAGTTAGAAAAAGAAGGGCTAGCTATAGTTTTTGCTGTAAAACGCTTCCACCACTACCTGTTTGGTCGCCCCTTTACCATCTTTACAGACCATAAGCCCCTGATGGGTCTGTTTAGTGAGTTAAAAGGCATTCCTGCCATGGCATCAGCAAGAATACAACGCTGGGCGTTAACCCTGTCAGCATATCAGTATCGTATAGAGTACAAGGCAGGTAGTGAAAATGCAAATGCTGACGCCTTCAGCCGCCTGCCTCTCCCTGACACGCCAAGCCACACTGGCCTGCCCCCAGAGACTGTTTTTCTGATGGACAGACTGTCAAATTCCCCAGTGACAGCAAAACAGATCAAACTATGGACTGAGAGAGACCCAGTGTTATCACAGGTTAAGAGATGGATAATGCAAGGATGGCCTGTGACTGTACAGCAGGAGGAACACAAACCTTTTGTCAAGCGCAAACTGGAGTTGAGTGTGCTTGATGGTTGTCTGCTCTGGGGCTCCAGAGTGGTTGTTCCTCCTCCGGGGCGAGCACAAGTGATGGAGGAGCTACATGATGCCCACCCTGGGATATCGCGTATGAAGAGCCTCGCCAGGTCGTTTCTGTGGTGGCCTGGGATGGACTGTGCCTTGGAAGAAAAGGTAAAAGCGTGTTCACAATGTCAGCAGAACCAAAAGATGCCAGCGTCAGCGCCGCTCCACCCATGGCAGTGGCCAGGCCGTCCATGGTCCAGGCTTCATCTGGATTTTGCTGGTCCATTTATGGGTCGGATGTTCTTGGTGCTAGTGGACGCTTATTCTAAGTGGCTCGAAGCCCATGTCATGTCAAGTATTACTGCCCCAGTTACTACAGAGACACTTAGAGGCATATTTGCAACACATGGACTGCCAGACATGATTGTGACAGACAATGGGCCCACATTCACCAGTGAGGTTTTCAAAGAGTTTATGGTGAAAAACGGGATCCGTCATGTCTGTTCTGCTCCCTACCACCCCGCCTCTAACGGCTTAGCAGAAAGAGCTGTTGGGACTTTGAAAGAGGGACTAAAGAAAATGTCGGGACACTCTCTGGAAACCAAGCTTTCCCGTTTCCTGTTCCAGTACAGGATTACGCCTCACACTGTGACGGGAGTGCCCCCAGCGGAGATGTTGCTGGGACGGAGACCAAAATCACATCTGGATCTCCTCCGCCCAGACGTCGGAGCAAGAGTCGTCAGGTCGCAGGATGTGCAAAAAGCGCGACGGGACCAACATGCTAAAGAGAGACTTTTTCACCCAGGGGACTGTGTGTATGTCAAAAACTTTGCCACAGGTTCGCCCTGGCTGCCAGGAGTCATTCACCGCCGGACGGGTCCAGTGTCTTTTGTGGTGGACTTGTCTGATGGTCGGCAGGTTCGCAGGCACCAGGATCACCTGCGTATCCGCCATGATGGGGGAGGGAAAGGTCCTCAGTGTGTTTCGCACAAGGACAGTGTGAGCAGCTCTGGAGACTATGTTGTGGTGCCAGTGACACCAGAGCACACTGAGTTGTCACATGAGGGACTGTCAGAGCTCACCAATGTGGCACCTGATGGACTGTCTGTGCAGGCTGCCCCACCTGCCCCTGTTCCCAGGTCTGGAGACCTCACTCCAGAACTAAGGAGATCAAAGAGGGAACACAAGCCTCCAGATAGACTGACGTGTTGAACTGTTAAAAATATGCAAAGAAAAAGAAAAGGGTTCAAAAATGTTTATTAAAACAAGATACAGTGGTTTTGTTGTTGGTTAAGAAAAGGAGTTTCTATCTGCTGCAAATGAAAATGTTTATTGTAACAAAAGGAAAAGTAATGCAGTTAAATGATAACATATGCTTTAATACTTTATAACCACTGAGTTAACAAGTCTATGTTCTAAGTTGTGCTCTTAAGGTTTGCACTTAAAGGGGGAGAAGTGTTGCAGAGTGAATGCATATCACTGCTGCATTAGAGGGCTGCGCCCCGGAACCTTTGTCAGCGGGCTCGTGTAACCCCGCCCGGGAAAAAGTAGGCACACCTGTTGTGTTGCACATGTAATGTTCCGCCTACTGGCCGATGTATGTATGCTGCTCGGAGTGTGAGTAAACAAAGCAAACACGGTAACCGGCGTCTGCGTGTATTATTGCTAAGAGAGCAACCACTCAGGTTACTACAATTAAAATAATCATTGTTGACAGATTCATATTTTAATTCTATTTTATCACAATTTCTCAACATAAAATTAAACAAACAGGACAGTTTGCTTATTAAAGGTTGTATTCATGTTAAGGTGGATTTTTGGACATATTCACATTTTTTGAAGAAAATAAGTTTGGGATCAAATAATTTGAGGACCCCTGCAGTAACTCTGTGGACCTTCTAGGGGTCCCGGACCCCCTGTTGAAGACCGCTGGTCTAGAGCGTTTAAAAGGAGGATGCTTCCAGCGTTCCTTCGTGCTTGTTTTTATAAGACTAGATAAGTGTTTCCTGTTTTAAAGCACTTCATCAATGCAAGCTGCAGCTTTTACATCTCCCTTCTTTGTTTATTGTTGCTTCACGTTCATTCTTCATCAAACAGATTTTACATCACGTACAAATATTAACACCAATGATTAGCTTCAGGTGGAAACAGAATGACGCACAGATGTCGACTTTGTCTGGAACGGTGAAGCAGATTTAATCTTTACAGGGAAATCCCAGAAAAAAAAGTTTCACCACATAACAACCAAGAACACAATAAAAAAGTAAACAAAGACATAAATAATTCCCATTAAACAGACGACAGAGTTAGATAGTGGCTTTTCTTTTTAAAAGCTTACTGAAAAGGAAACATGAGCAAACAAAACTAATTATTTATTTTAATGATTTTCAAGCAAATGTTTAATTTTCACATTCTTTTGCCCTTTTAACCCTTTTTGATCACATCTCTGGTTTTTAACCAATTACAAACTCAAAAACCAACATGGTTTTCTTCCTGGAAAACAAACTAACAAGCTCATTGTAAACACATTTTTATTGTGTTTCCATGATTTTTCTATCAATCCTACAACGCAGTGCGGCTGTACTATTAAACTTAAGGGAACGCCATCATTTCAAGTCTGGACATCTTTGCTGTCGGCATGCGGTCATGTGAATGATTATTATTATCAGTGGTGTAGTGGAGGGTATACGCAGGTATACGGGGTATACCCACTTCTTTTTCTGGTGGTTTACAGTATACCCACCTATCAGCCAGAAAGCCATTGGAATATATGGGAGAGTATACCCACTTCCTCCTCTGTAACCTACCCATCTACCTAGCAGTACACCCACCTCATCAACTACCACCACACCACTGATTATTATGCTGTGAAACGCCTCCTCCCGCTCTCAGGAAACCATCATCGCCATCTGAAAGCAGTATTTCAGGTTTGCTGCGAGAGTCTCTTTCTGAATGGACAGAAACGATTCCATGCTTGTGTCTGGTTTTCCTTCAAATGTCTTTAAATCTGAGTTTTGTTGCCGAAATCTGACCGATCGTTTTACCACCCTTACAATGTGGAGACTGGGTGTGAAAACAAAGAAAGTTGCTGAGGTATATAAAACATATACACATATATACACACATATATATGGTTAATAGGCATCGACTCAAAACCTGCGATGGCTGATGTTTTTATTCACAGTGACATTTTTCCGGTTCTGTCTCATTTGGGCTTAAAAAAGCCACTTAAATACAGATTACAAAAAACAAAATCAACAGGATATAAATCATGAAAACATGAATATAATAATAATAATAACAATAAGAAGAAGAAATAATAGTTTCAAATTGAAAATAAAATAAATAAACAACGTCTGTTGGATTGTTGATACCTTCAGTGTTTAAACAACACAATTTAAACAGATATTGAATATTAATATTGGTGAATTTCTTTCTTTTCTTTTTTCGCGGAAAAGAACAATTTTATAGTTTTCTGTGAATGGCAGCTGTGGGGCGGGTCTTCATCCTCAGCAGCTCTGTGATTGGTCGGTTGCTGCCCTGGTAAAAGTCCAACCCGGTGATCCACTCAACGTCTCTGACTCGTGATTGATGGAACCACATGAGATCTTCCACCCAATGAGATTCGGCCTCTGCAGCCTGTCGATGCAAAGTATAAAAAAAATGACAACGCAATATTTTAAAATTGTACGACAGCGAATCAGAGCCACTGTAGTAAAAAACGGAGCCGAGAGAGGAGCATATTCAGCAAAACAAGTCACAAATGTGAGTTTATCACGATGCTAACAATCGGCATCTATGCTAGCTAACCTCCCATGAACATACATTTATGTTTCTAACGCCTCGTTAAGGTCCTTAGGGTGATGATGTTGATGCCGATTGTTGCTTTTATTCATGAGAATAAATTGTCATCGTATGATTGTTTATTGATCGGGGCGGTTGGGCTAAGATGCTAGCGATAGCTTTCACTTGTTGTCATAGCAACGGCAAACATCTGGTGTTAGCCTAACCAAGCAACTTGTTTATATCGGCTATGTGTAAAGTCTCAAAGAATGCTGAGTCGTCTCTGACGCGGCGGTTTCTTACCTGGCAGCTTTCTGAATTGTCCGGTCTGTGAGGCAGCAGGAAGGTCACGGTCTGCAGCTCGCCGTCGCAGGCGCTCACCGGCAGCGCCGCGTCCCTGCAGCTGGTCAACACCGCGTAGTAATGGGTGGGGATTGGGATGTCGGTGCCGGACACGAACCTGGAGTCGCACGGGATCAACGCAACCCTTTATTGTGAACACTACACCGCAAACATCACCACTACTGCTGCTTCATACAGGTTGAAGTCCCAGATCCACCAGGAACCCAGACCCCGTCCTGTCTGGATTCATGACATCATCCAGAGGTGGATTTCACCAAGCTGGATTCACTGGATCCAGCAAGACCCACGTGGGTTGGAGGACCCAGAAGCAAGTATTGATCTGTGATTTAATATCAATAACCAGATGAACAGGATGCTGAAATAACTCCATAATGATGGTGATCAGTAAAAAGTGCTGAGTCATGCTTTGTTAGGTCTGTCTGCAAGACCACAAGATAACTCCTGTTAAAACGCTGGTTTTCTGAATGGAGTCTGGTTGATGGTGCTAGGCTACGCTAACATTGTAGCTGCTCCATCAACACTCCAAATAAGGTCATCTAGACATAAATACAGCAGAGACCTTGTTGTTTGGACCACAGACAGTCTCTGGTTCCTCCACATAGTCTGGTCTCTGGACTAATGTGAGCTACTATCTAGATCTCTGGGGGACCACAGACAGTCTCTGGTTCCTCCACATAGTCTGGTCTGGTCTCTGGACTAATGTGAGCTACTATCTAGACCTCTGGGGGACCACAGACAGTCTCTGGTTCCTCCACATAGTCTGGTCTGGTCTCTTGACTAATGTGAGCTACTATCTAGACCTCTGGGGGACCACAGACAGTCTCTGGTTCCTCCACATAGTCTGGTCTGGTCTCTGGACTAATGTGAGCTACTATCTAGACCTCTGGGGGACCACAGACAGTCTCTGGTTCCTCCACATAGTCTGGTCTGGTCTCTGGACTAATGTAAGCTACTATCTAGACCGTGGGGGACCACAGACAGTCTCTGGTTCCTCCACATAGTCTGGTCTGGTCTCTGGACTAATGTGAGCTACTATCTAGACCTCTGGGGGACCACAGACCGCTACGATGCGTTGAATCCAAAAAACAGGCCTTAAGGTGCTGCTCAGACTTTCCACCAGATATTGGAAGCAGAGGTTGGCTCCGGGCCGGAGCGTCATGGGATTGAGGTCTGGGTTCTGGGCAGACCAGTGAACGTCTTCCACATGTGAATTCTGTGTAATGTGTCCTTGTGAAGCTTACTGCTGGATCTGCTCTGGGCCGTCGTACCGGCCGTCATAGTTGTAATCAAAGGCGGGGCCGTTCACCACAGCAATACCGTTGTACACATGGGCGTATTTCTTCAACAGGGTGTTGTGAAAGTAGTCCCAGATCCCTGAAAGCAGAGCAGAGAGGACTTTAAAAGCAATCAAATGAGTAAAGTTGTGCAGTAGTTTTGCCATGATATCGGGGTGTTCCATATGACCATATTAGACAATTTTACCACATTGAATTTCATATATATAATATATAATTCCCAAGCACAGTCTCAGGGCAGTTCAGGAAAAAGGATCCTGATTATCCATTCAGCATCATTTTCGGAGCGACACTAAACCAACCATTGCAAAATCGTCTTAAAAACAATTGAAAAAGAAATATTTGTAATTTTGCCCTAGGTGATGTGAGCCAGAAACTTACTCTTAAATCCGGGGTACATCGGCACCACGTTACTCATTAACAGAGCGTCGTACTGCTGGTCTGCTGATGCATTCAGATCTGCAAAAACCGGTTTATGGATTAGTGGTAACGTGTCGTGGAACAGGTGCACCGAAGAATTCATGGTGCATCCGGGTTCAAAGCTGGTTATCACCTGCTCTTTTACATAAAGTGATTATCTCTGTATTCGGTGGGCGACGGCAACACTGCTCACACACCAAACTCCATTTTGAACTACGCCGTGTGGACTTTGAGAGTGGAGATACCACAGAGACTAGCAGCATTTCCTAAATTGAACCCAGGCAACTATTTGCTCTCAATTTACTGCAGATGTTTGACCTCACTGGATCTTGTTAAATTATCCTTTAATGCAAATACGGTAACAAAGCGACAGTGTAATTTCCCAGCAGGAGATGAAGTCACGGCGAGGGAATGGAGGAGGGAGATGATGCACTTTTAATTTCTAAGTCAAAATATCATGCCCTAAGAAACTTGTCCCAAAGTTCAAATCACCATGTCGATCCATTTTTCCATTCCTCGCCGTCAGCAGGAGGTTGGTGATGGTTACATTTAGGCAACAGAAACACTTTTGGTTAAACGTTAGGAGAAACACTTTGGTTTTAAACTCCATGAAATTTCTCAGACAGTAGCTGCAAGTGCCCTAAACGTAACCCTAAAACTGGAATACTTGATAAAAGGCGCGTGGTGGAAGGGTGGTGATTCTCTAGAAAGTGAGGATTCAGAGGAAGTGAATTGTGCTAGAGAGACGGAGGAAGTGAGTGCAGCAGATCAGGTGACGCTCACGTCTGTTTGAATAGCGAAACAAAACATCCTTGTTTCCCTGAACATCTCTGTTTGTGGTGGTGAGACCTCAAAGTCCCGGCTGACTCAGCACTTTGTGAAAACAGAACTCTGTTGAGTTAGTGTCCGGCGGGTGCTGATGCGTACTAGGTGGGTACAGGAAGCCGTGGGTCAAGTTCCCCGAGCTGTGGTACTGGTCACACCTGGGACTCCGGGACGCCGGGACTCTGACATCAGCCCTCAGACAATCC
The DNA here is from genome assembly GCF_963514095.1 of Eutrigla gurnardus. NCBI lineage: Eukaryota > Metazoa > Chordata > Actinopteri > Perciformes > Triglidae > Eutrigla > Eutrigla gurnardus. The sequence goes on along the minus strand of NC_139928.1, from coordinate 23,645,840 downwards.
GGCGTCACCGGTGGCAATGGGTCCGAGTTCAACTACAAGGATGGAAAAAACAATGAGACGCAGTAAAAACAATTTTAAAGACAACAGTTTAAGCAACTTCCCTCGAGGCTCTCTTTCTTTATGATCTAGTTTCACTGGAAATTATACTCTGAATACTTTACGAGAACCAAAGCTATCTGCGTCATGTGATCCCACTACAGCAAGAAGGCTGGATAACCAACAACAAGGTCCTTAAAGTGCTCAGGATGAACTGATCCCAACATCTCCATGGCAACTGAAAGAAACAATGAAGATCCCATGATGTCCTTTATGTCCCTTTATGTTGTATCCTGTCACTATCATTGCCTCTGACTGAAGGCCCCGACCAGGAAGAACCGTGTGTCTGCGTATGCATATAGTGCCCCCATGTGGTCATTTGGAACTCGGGGGGGGGGGGGGGGGGGGGGGGGGGGGCATGTCTAATGTCTCCTCACAGGCTTGTCCACGGTGAAGGCGCTCCACAGAGGCATCAGGGCGCCGCCGGCGTAGCCGCTGACGAAGCCCTCCTGGTGGAGGACGCAGAGACTCTGGCCGGCCTGCAGCACCCGCGGGCGACCGAACAGAAGGTGCTTCTTCTCGGCAGCCGCCTCTGAAAGAATCCAACAGGGAAATGTACCCAAATGTAACCCGGCAACGTGGAACGCTTTGTGAAAGGACACTCGAGGTGCATTCACTTGTGATATTATGTCTAAGAAGAAGACAGAGAAGTAGGAGAAGAAGTAGGAGAAGCAGACGAAGCCTCCTCACCTTCCTCAGCCGTCAGGTTCAGACAGCTGTTGATGGCGTTTCCACTCTGAGGAGAAAAAGAAGGCAAAGCTTTTGAAGTTTGAACCCCTCCCGCCGTGACTAATACTTCTGATATGTTTTGCCATGGATTCATTCTGAGTTTATTAATGATGAACATGTGGTGCATCAACATTTCACCACCTTGCACACAGAGAACATTCCATGAAGAAGAAACAACTCAATCAGGACTTGTGCATTCATGAGGACTGTATTGTGGTTGAGGTGGTCCCGGGATCGGGGGTACCCACCAGGGCAGGACAGGAGCATCCCAGGGGGTCCTCGGGGTCCAGGCTGGTCAGCAGACACTGGTCTGGAAGGCTGTTCTCTGCGGGGGGCTCCGGGGTGTAGGGGGGCCGCCTCAGGAGGTGGTTCATGCTGCCGTGGGTCCCGTTGTTGGCGGTGGGAGTGATCTGCATTACGTCTGGATGGAACGGTGGTTTAGTTTTGTGGATCACACAAATGAAAATGGATGGAAATCGTGCATTACATGAATAATCTATCACAGGTACGATGCGTGGCGGTATTGTGTCGTAAAGGGCCGATCGCACCAACGGTGCTGCTAGAAAAGCCTGCCGTCGATCCGATCCTTCTATCGTTATTTAGGCGTTTAAAGTTCAAATATGCTGAACTTGTCAGAGCCAGGCCGCTCGTAACATCCAGGCAGCCAATCAAATCCCGGCCCACTGCACTGTTGATATTAATGGATTTTAACTACGACGAACTGTAAGTTTCTTTCAATATATCTGACTTCTTCTGAATTAAAGTGCTTTCCATTAAAGTCCCAGTCGGCAACATGTTGTTGATCATATTCACTGAAGCCGACACTACGCTCCGATAGAACAACATAAATCATCTGGTTTTAGAAATAAAGTGTGCCTCTACGTGCACATAGAGCCTGTTGTTTGTTTTGCAAAGATCGACAGCGCCCGGATCATCCTGTCCAATCAGCACGCAGGGCTATGTTCGTGCACACACAGAGCCCCTCCCCCCTCAGGTCGTTCCACTATCACAGGGGGGAGGCGGAGGGAAGTAGCAACAAGCTTCTAATTCCTCGTTAAAAACCCAAACGAGGAGGTCCAAAACAACCAAGGAGAAGAAAACACCGGTGGAAAAGAAGGAAAAAAAGAAAGATGGCGACGGTGCCCGTGATAAAACCAGAGTCAACATCGGACCATTGCCATTTTCCGAAAAAGGCTCAAGACTCACCTGTTCAGACTTCACCTCGACTAGCATGACCTCCCCCCCGCCCCCCCCCCCCCCAAAAAAAAAACAAAAAAAAACACCCTAACCTATAGCACTGATCGTAGCACTGTTGCTCTTGAACTACTAGTTTACTCAGATGAGGACCTAACACTTGTTCTATTTTTAGCTCTTACTTTATCGGCAATGATTCGTTGTGGTTTCCTTGTTTCCTTCTTTTGACAAATGTACTTATTGTAAGTCGCTTTGGACAAAAGCGTCTGCTAAATGACCTAAATGTAATGTAATGTAAATGGACCCACGTTTCAAAGGTGGCGTGAACTTAGGGATTTCAAAGGGTACGACGTCAAGGGGGAGGAGCTCGGGGGTCGTGGGGGAGGAGCTTGGTGATCGTGGGGGAGGGGCTCGGGGGGTCATGGGGGAGGAGCTCGGTGGTCGAGGGGGAGGAGCCTGAGAGTTGTAAACATTCAAAATCTGACAGAGTGCCCTCCATCTGCCGGACTTGCCGACTGGGACTTTAAGATGTTGGCAGCATTTAGCAGAGAAACAGTGAACTCACCACACATCAGGTTGTACAGCTCGATGTTGGAAAAGGGTTCGATTTCTGTTCTGTCGTGAAACTTGGGTCCATAACTGACAAACATGGCCTGCAAGGAAAGACAGAAGGATGTATTCAATGGTGGCCATGTTGGCCAAAAAGGTGTTTAAACTGAACGAGTAACGACAATAAAAGGTACAAACAGAAACATTTCACAGTTAATTCATATTATCCAACATCAATGTTATGATGGAGCATATTTAGAAAAGGTCAAGAGATTTTCTGATCCTGTTCTATCTTTGACAAACATAATATGTGTGTCTCCCTCTGTATGGAGGTCCACAGGGAGGAGGGGGTCTCGGGAGCAGAATGCTGACTAATAGAACAGAGTAGGGTAGAAAGCCTCGGTGCTCACGTGCATGCTCTCGACGTCGTTGTCGTAGCCGTGCGCTCCGCCGGAGCAGAACGAGACTGATCCTGGATATCTGTGGGAACACATCAGGGCTTTAGGTGGAGGTGTGAACTGCTGAGCCTGCAGAGCTGCAGGGTGAAGTGGTTTCAGGAGGTCTAGGAGACGCCGTCGACTGGTTTCAATCAGTGCTCTGGAAACTTCTGCAGAGATTTCTTAACCACTGATACCTTTCAAAGAGCCATTTGGGCTCGACCAGGACATTGACGTCTTCTATGCGCCGGCTGTTGGCGAAATGGAGGCGCTTCGGCAGGTTGGCCTTCAGGTACGGCGTGATCTTCTGGTCCGGCTTCTTACACTGAACCGGAGATCCAGACAAAGATTTAGATTTTTCTAACATTTCACTCTAAAGGACACGTATGCGGCGATGAGAACACTTACAGTCAGGTTAGCGACGAGTTCGGCTGAGTCCACTGTCGAGATGGGAAACAAATAACCAAGTCAACTTTTCAGCCATTACAGCAAAAAAATAACAATTATAAAATGTAACGCCAAATCAAACCAGTCTTATTTTATTTATAAAAGCTGCGAATACATCTGCAAATACGGGTGAAGTCAGTGGGGTGTGTGTGTTGGCTAGTCCGTGTGCTTGAATAACAAACATGTTGCTGTTAAAAAATGACGAAGGGAGATCTTATCTTGTTGATGCTCTAGGGGGCAAATATGTCGATTAGCATAACATGTGCTGGTGTTTTGCACCAATGGAAAAGCATGCGTTGTCCCAGAAAACCAGCTGCAGCTTCAAGAAACCGCACATGATCCTCTAAAGTCCTCTATTATTATGGATTCTGATTTACATTTCGACAGTCACGTTAAATCAGTAACAAAATCAGCCTACTATCACCTCAAAAATGTAGCAAGACTTAGAGGGCTCATGTCAGCTCAAGACTTAGAAAAACTTGTACATGCCTTTATTACTAGTAGGCTAGACTACTGTAATGGTCTCCTTGCAGGTCTTCCAAAAAAAACTGTCAGGCAGCTACAGCTTGTTCAGAACGCTGCTGCTAGAGTTCTTACAAAGACCAAAAAATGTGAGCACATTACACCAATTCTTAAATCCTTACATTGGCTCCCTGTATGTCAGAGGATTGATTTCAAAATCCTCCTGCTCACATATAAATCACTACATGGTCTAGGACCGAAGTATATCACTGATATGCTCCCACTACATAAGCCTTCTAGACCACTAAGATCTTCTGAGACCAATCTGTTAGTGATTCCCAGAGTAAACAACAATCACAGGAGAGCATCATTTAGTCACTATGCAACAAATGGCTGGAATAAACTTCCTGAAGATGTAAGACTTGCCCCAACTCTGACAACTTTTAAAACTAGACTGAAAACTGTTATGTTCACCATAGCTTTCTGCTAAATCTTTTAATGTCTGCACTGTTTTTAATTATTGCAAATATGTTTTTATTCTATTTTCTTTCTGTAATGCATTTTTAAATTTTTTATTATTTTCTTTTAATTCTTCTATTTTTTTTCTTTTTTCTTCTCACTTTGTTTTATGATGTGAAGCACTTTGAGTCTGCCTTGTGTATGAAATGTGCTATACAAATAAAATTGCCTTGCCTTGCCTAAAGTGACCAAACAACACGGTGCTGTGTACGCTGGATGATTACGGTGTCTCAGCAGTAGGACTGCACCAACACTCCCCAAAGTCAAGACAGCAAGACAGGACCGTGTCCTCTTAACTTGTTGCTATAGTATTGACTATTGACATATTAGCCTTTTTTAACCAACACCTGTGTCCTAAAGCAAGATGCCGAATCACTCTTAGCTCCCGAAGGCGGATCCGGGCTTGAAGGTGCTTTAGTTTGGATCCCGAAGGCGAGACGGCACCTTGCATGCAGCCTCTGCCGTCCGTGTTTGGACTTTTTCTGGATCAGTGTGTCAGGAGTCAGGAGAGCAGCATGTTTACTTACACACCGCGCCCTTTTTGGCTCGGATGCGTCCGAAAGGTCCCTCCGTGACCCAGTAGTTACTGATGTCGCCCACCAGATCCTGGAGCACCTCCTTCCTGTCGCAGTTTGTGTCCTCCATACCTGCAAAAACAATGAGCTGTTATATCATTCCTCTGATGCTCCACTGTGCTACATCAGGGTTTTTACATGTTTTTCTTATTTGTTTTTATCCATTTCATATCCGTTCCACTATGATTAGTTTCACATCTGGTTCCTGAATTTGAAAATGAGATGCTTCTTCAGCAGAAGACTCTCAGGTCTCTGATGAGTAATATTTTTGTTGAAACCTTCCTTGTGACCTCCAACCATTTGAATCCATGCAGTTGGCCGTGATGAATGATGTTGGAAAACTGTTGCATGTCGTATCACAGCATGTGTTCTCCGAGCCACGCCGGTTAAGGTTTGGTCCGTGACTTCCTGGTGATCCATTTGTTTGAAATGATGTGCCGTGTAGTGAGCGTTACCGTGATCGGCCACGATGATGACGTTGAGGCAGCGGTCGAGGCCGATCTGCTTGAGGCCGTTCATGAGCTGTCCGATGATCTTATCGACACCCTGGATGGCTTGGATCAGCTGCAGGACGCAGACAGATAATCAGCTCATCTGTTCGCTTAGGAGAGAACACCATGTCAAAACATACGAGATAAGTCATTCTGATCGCAATAAAATGCATTAATTACAAGGAAAGTTTGTTGATTTTTATTGACATTTAATCTCTGTTGATATTCACTCATTGTATTCCCTCAAACCTTCTTGAAACCGATCTGATCTCAAACCCGACGCCCCGATAATGACGCCAGGGCCGACGCTTTGCAGAGCATCTTAAAGCAGAAGGTTCGCAAGTGGTTCACGTTGGAACACATGGCTAACATCGAGACGTGGTAAAGGTCGGGAAGCGGAAGTGGTTAACCTTGTAACACGTGGTTAACGTTGGGAAACGTTTGTGCTTCAGGTTGTAACAGGTGCTACAACAGGTGGAATGTTGTAAAACATGATGAAGCGTGGTTGACGTTAAATAGCATGAAATGTTAATGTTTGTTATTGACGCATTGAAACTACATGGTGTTAGAAAAACAACATCATGGTTGGACTTAAACCAAAGGGGCCACCGACCGAGGTCTGTATTGTGAGACCCGGACAGGAGTGAGACCCGGACGGGAGTGAGACCCGGACTACCATGAGCCTGAAACAGTCTACACAGTGGATATTATAAAAGAAAAATGAGGGGAAGAATCAGTCTTTCAGCCTATCTTTGTTTGCTTTACAGCATTCCAGCCATTGAGCTCCTCACTGTTATGGTAGCTGTCAAACATTCGACAACTAAATGACTGTTGGACGGGAGTGCAGCGTTGATAGCTCCAGCTGTGATCCGTCAAAAGGTTTTGTCTTTTGTTTTCCCACGTGAAGCCAGGATGGCTGGAGGCATCTGCAAAGAGATGCAGATGTCAGGTCAGGTCACTTGGAATTCCAGGTAAATTTGGACAAGCTCCTGCAAAGCTCCACGGTTTGATTAGTATTTGTTTGGTGCACCTTTCAGGTGTCAGGATGCCCAGAGGGCAAGAGTAAGCATATGAAAAGGGCTAAAAAAAAGTGTTAAAACAGATATTATCACTCACGGATGTGATGATAAACACAGATGATTGAGATTGGAGCAAATGAACGATGATTCAGACGGAAGCCGGAAGTCAACTGAGTCATGAGGACCCATCCTCTGGTAAAAACCTGTAGAGCCTCAGGTGTCCTGACATGTATCGTTTAATACAAGTGTCTGCAGCAGAGAAACGTTCAGATACCAAATGTTTCCCGAGACGTCGAGACCTCGTGTCCTATAGAGGGCGCTCTCCCTGGGACCAAGGACTTATCTGAACAATAAAACAGCCATTCGTACAGCCACGGGAAGCAAACAGCCAGTAGTCACAGACACATGTACATTCTAAACTGGAGATATCTGAACACATCATATCATACTAGATTTGGATATCTGCACCAAATTTCACATCCAATGGTTGTAGAGAGTTTTCCGTCTGGACCAATCAAAACGCCATGTGGTTGGATGGTTGGTGGCGTTTTGGACCAGCTGGGCGACTTACTGCACGCTTGCCTTTATTTTTAGAAAGCTAGCGCTCCTAAATGAGACATCTGGCACTAGTATTCTGGGTTTGTACCCCTCTGAAACACCCTGGTCTTCTGGACTACTTCTGGAATACTTTCGCAGCATTCAGTATCAAAAGGCAAACTGTCAATTTGAAAAATGACAACAGCTGTATTCTCTTAAGACGGTGAAAATGAATGGCAGATGGCAGTTTTGTTTTGAATTTTTCCATCATTTTAGATGTTTATGTGAATCACATCGGATCCATGTCACTTTCAAAGAGTTGCATTTTTTTCAAGTTAAGTCCATCCATCTCGCGGCGTGGGTGTGCGTTGACTCCAAAAATGGTTCCAGCGGGTCGACGCGGTCAACACATGATGTCAATGTTAGCGTGAACGTTGGTATGAATGGCGGATGAACAGAGACTCCGATTACAGTCAACAACGCTGTCGTGTTTAATTTGGTCTGATGGCTAACTAGCATGCTATAGGTTATCTGAAAAGCACCATGCCAGTCTAGGTAGGTATGTGAAGGGTATGTGAGGATTTGGATTTTATTTTAACTCCAAAGGCCCAGGTGAAAAAGAGTCCGAACACTCTAGTTCCGGCTCGAAGGATCATGAGAAAGAGTGGGAACACTTCAGGTGAGGTGAGTCAGTTGGAGTCACTTTCTTTTTTGTCTTTCTTCCAGAGTGAGGGTAGTACAGGGGTGTGTGGTTGTGGGTGGTTGCATGTGTGTGCTTTAACAAATAAGAGAATTACATGAGATCAGATACAATCACCACATGCTACTTAGTCATCAGCACATAAGATCAGATATGCTGGCGCACTAGCAGTTACGTCAGCGCACAGGCCGACGCTGGAGAATGTCAAATACGGCCAAGATCAGAGGCCGGAGAAGATGGGAACCACACTCATGTTTCCGATGACGCACACAGGTTACGTTTGCCGGCCAGGAGAAAGGAGACGTGTTGTGTTCTCGGGCATATGATCTGGATGCGAACCATGGCTTACGGCGACAGGTGTTATATGGCAGTGTTAATGAGCTGTGTGTTCTGTGAGCTGTGGCGTGGTCACGTGAGTGTGTTCTGGGTGGGGAGAGCTGGAGCAGCGCGATGATGAGCCGGTTGTTAGTGGGAATTTTGTACACCTAGATGACTTTATCAGAATGCATAGTATCCTGGATCCATGTAATAACTGGCCTTTAAAAAGAAAAATCTGCCTGCCTCTATGGGAGTTTAACAGAGGGGTGCCCATACATACGATACATTATTCATTCACAAAGAAAATTCACCTCGACTCTACATAGCATGACCCACTAACCCCCCCCCCCCCCCCAAGAAGAAAAGAAAAAAAAACCCTTACCTATAGCACTCTGATCGTAGCACTGTTGCTCTTAAGGTACTACTTTACTCAGATGAGGACCTAACACTTGTTCTATTTTTAGCTCTTACTTTATCGGCAATGATATGTCGTGGTTTCCTTGTTTCCTTCTTTTGACAAATGTACTTATTGTAAGTCGCTTTGGACAAAAGCGTCTGCTAAATGACCTAAATGTAAATGTAAATGTGTCCTAAAAGGAGAGTTTTTATTCCTCTTTAGAATAACTTAGGCATGGTGCCTAAACTTATGCATAGCACTGTATGTATGTATGTATATATATATATATATATATATATATATATATATATATATATATATATATATATATATATATATACATACCGGTATATATACATACATATGTGAATGTGAGTGTGAATGGTTGTCTGTCTCTACATGTCGGCCCTGTGATAGACCGGTTACCTGTCTGTCTCTACATGTCCCCCTGTGATAGACTGGTTACCTGTCTGTCTCTGCATGTCTCCCTGTGATAGACTGGTTACCTGTCTGTCTCTACATGTCAGCCCTGTGATAGACTGGTTACCTGTCTGTCTCTACATGTCTCCCTGTGATAGACTGGTTACCTGTCTGTCTCTGCATGTCTCCCTGTGATAGACTGGTTACCTGTCTGTCTCTACATGTCTCCCTGTGATAGACTGGTTACCTGTCTGTCTCTACATGTCTCCCTGTGATAGACCGGTTACCTGTCTGTCTCTACATGTCCCCCTGTGATAGACTGGTTACCTGTCTGTCTCTACATGTCAGCCCTGTGATAGACTGGTTACCTGTCTGTCTCTACATGTCCCCCTGTAATAGACTGGTTACACCTGTCCAGGTGAACCCTGCCTTCGCCCAATGACAGCTGGGATCGGCTCCAGCCCCCCCGTGACCCTGAATACAGGATAAGCGGTAGACGATGGATGAATGGATGGATCTATATATCCTCTTGTGTATATGTGATCTCCATGTATCCTGATCAGAGAACACCTTGTACAGTAACTAACTGTAAAATACATGCATATTGCATCAGAGCACAAGTCTTATGCAAATCTGAAATTCTTCAGAAAAAGTCGACTCAGCTCCACCTCCAGCCAGCCGCAAGGAAAACACATTGGCTTTGATCTTTCAGCACACAACGGCCACATTGCATGTTTTTGCATGTATAAGAATGATATTTGAGGAGTTGTAGACAGGTCCAACACACATGGGGGACTTTGTGTTTGTGTGGTTTTCCATAATTTAATGTTTTTTAACTGCTGTTTTCTTTCCGTTTCTTTCCTCTGATCCGATGTCGTAGACAGACAGCGACATGTAAAGTTAATCAATGAAACGTCCGGCTGGCAGGTTATTCATTAAGGCTCATGGAGAGTCTGACTTTGCTGATGTGAACTTAATGACTTTATTAGCAATCTCACCTTTATCTTCAGATCTTTGATCCGTCCATTAAAGGACTTCAGACCGTTTCTTTACTGTGCTGTAATCAGACCGATCTGTGATAATGTCGTCCATTAGCAACAATGAAGGAGGGAATGAGTGTGATGATGGGATTCGTTGATAATCGTTGTAACATCTTTTCGAGTGCTTCTTGTGGTGGTTGAACTCACCCCCCCGCTCACAGGGCCGTAGCTGTGTCCAGACTTATCAGGTTCCTCCAGATACAAGGTGTAGAAATCTGGTCTGGAGGGGAAATGGAAAGCTTCATTTTTTAGTAGAATTTGCTCATTGGATGTGTCATGGCGCTTTACTACATAGAGGAAGATCGAACCTTTCATCATCCGGCAGCTGCAGCCACTTCAGCACAGTGAATACTCGTTCTTCAAAGGGCACTTTACTGGAAATAACAAAGACAGAGGGAGACCGTATGTCTTTAAAAGTCCTTCTAGCAAGACAGAGACGTAACGCTCCTTTGTTAGACAGAAGTGGAAAAAGCTTTTCAGGACTTGTTTTGTTTGAGCAGAGCACATTTCAATAAGACTGAAAGGGCAGGGCGGGGACACAGTTAGACTTCTGTATGACCTTTCTACAATATTCTCTTTTTGGTTGCATGATATTATTTCATCCCTGCAGCGTTCCACGAGTCTGCAACTGCTAAGGGGGTTCTTACTGATAGACCTACACAAGTGTCAGGGCCCCCCTTCTGGCTTCCCCTAAAGATATGTTTCTAGGGCGACACGTACCATCTAGAAAGAGACACACAACGACTACAAACAGACACTAAACGACCACAAAGAGACAGAAAACGACTACAAAGAAACACATAACGACTACAAAGAGACACTAAACAACTACAAAGAGACACATAACGACTACAAAGAGACAGAAAACGACTACAAAGAAACACATAACGACTACAAAGAGACACTAAACAACTACAAAGAAACACATAACGACTACAAAGAGACACTAAACAACTACAAAGAGACACAAAACGACTACAAAGACACAAAACAACTACAAAGAGACAAAAAAACAACTACAAAAAGACACAAAATGACTACAAAGTAACACATAACGACCACAAAGAGACACAAAAGACTACAAAGAGACACAAAAACACTAAAAAGCGAGTCGGTAAAGTCAACCAGGCTCTTTTCCTAAACCTAAACTAAGTAGTTTGGTGGCTAAACCTAAACCATTTTCCTGTGGAGATAGAAGTTTATTTTGAAAAGAAGATTATGTATGTAGGGGAGGGGGATGGGTCAACAAACACAGGACTTTCATCAAGGAGGCCGCTGTTTGTGTCCCTCGTGAAACCAAAAGTATGTATTGACTTTTTAATTCACACTACTCATGAGTCACGTGTTAACGACAGCCACGCTGTTTTCCTAAACCGAGTAGTTTTGTTGCTCCTCCTAACTTCCTGGAAGTTTATTTTGAAAAGACACTGTGCATGTAGGTGGAAACTGATGCATCCAATAATTGTGTACGACTGAATCGGTAATCGGAATAGTATTTTTTCTAAGGAAACATATGCTGTATATCTGTGGATATGGATTTAAAAACCTAAGCAGATGTGATGACTTCTCTGGCGTCGGCCGAAGGAAAAGTCACTAACAGCTCAGTCGGTGTCCTTTGTGTTACGTGAGAAGCCGCAGGGACAGAATGATACATTTTCCCACGGAGAGCGCCATGTCATCGTCAAAATAAAGCACAAAAACGTTAGCTTAACTTTAGGTTTTCTACAGCTGTTCCAGAGTCAAATTCAAACACTTTTCAAGCACTTCCAGATGCATCTCCATGCTTTTCCAGCTGTGGTAAACTCCATATTTGTACCAATCCAATGGTCAGTATTCAGTCTACTTATTATGTCACTTGTTCATCACATTAAATGAGATGTTATTGTCCTCTAAACAACCAACATGATGTTTGGAGACAGCTTTTTACAGAAGGACCACAAATGAAAGGAAAACTAATTCCACTAACAGATCCACAGAAATATAATCACCAACTATTTTCATCATCTGTTCATCATCAAAAGTCATTTTTCATAAAGGAATGTCAGAAAATGCTGCTCTTAAACTTTGCTGCTCTATTCTCTCAGAATTTGAATAATATCAACCATCCAATATCCAAAAAGTATTTTTGATTTTTATTGCCATATCATACTGCATGGGATGTCACATTACACTGAAAGTTTTGGTAATGAAGCACAACCGGCTCCCTTGCATGGAAAAACAGAAATGTGGGGGCCGTACCCGTCATAAGGTTTGTAGATGTTGGGAAAGCTCCCGTTGATTTTGACGTCCGATCCCGGCCAGAAGAACGTCCCAGACTTCAGGCCTTGGTGCTCTGCTGTGTGCCAGATCTACCAAGAAGGTCAGACACAGGCCAGAAACACAGTGTTCCTTCTCCATGAAACAGTTTCATAAAAGTTAAGACACTCGGCCTGATCGTGTCAAACTGTAATTCACAAGCTACTGAAAAGAAGTGAGTTTCTAAATTCAGACGAGTTCAAATGCAGCTGATTAATAATTGAAGCTCAAGAATCAAAAGAAGATCTGCAGACACTAATCAGGGCTGAAAACACTCTTTGTAAACAATAATTAAAGTCAACGTTTTGTTATCACCCCGAAAACCATCAGACAAAGATAGGAAGCTAACTAAGACTCACAGGCTGTCCGAGGTACCAGGCAGGGTTGTCCTTCTCCGGACCGGACAGGCTGAACGAGGCATCCAACACCGGGTCGTACATGGCGTTGTCGATCAGACCGTTGGACTCTGGATAGAGACCCTTATAAAAACACCATTACCATTACAGAACATAACAGGGAAGCCAACATTGTGAACTACATAAAACCGCAACCGGAATCCGTGAGAAAATTTGTTCCCCCGAAACATAACGTACTGTGACGATGGTGTAGTGGTTGGGGAACGTCTTGCTCGGGAACGCTGCCTGCATGTACGGCGCCGACGTCCCACACCGTCCTGCGATGCCAACAGCAGAAGACCAAACACGTTAGCCGCTACGAGAACGTTTATCTGGGAGCATGGGGACGGAGAGTTTGGTGGACCTGGTTCAGGAGCTGCTTCTTCAGAAAATAGATCCAGCAGATCAAAGGAAGCTGTACTTATTGAAGAAGTTTGGTTTCATGATTCAGAGACTTGAGAGACCCCATAAAACAAATAACAAACCAATTTGACCGAAAGTCAGTCCACATCTGTGGATCGATACTATTCGTAACCGTGACTGGAGAGCCATCACATGGCAAAGTGTTTTTTGGACGAACCAGGAAGGAAGGACATTTTAAAACTGCCATTTTTCTGCTGCTGCATTCTGTGAAACCAAAGGCTGCCTGAAACAAGCACATCTAAGACAATTAGACAACTATTCAGGTTGGGTCTCTATGAGACATCTCCTTTTCTTGCCCTCAAACTCCATGATAGAGTGAAGATATAGGAAAGCATATAAGGCATCCAATGATACCAACTAAAGTAGGCAAGGGAAAAAAAACCTGACATGGCCATTTTCAAAGGGCTAACTTGACCTCTAACCTCAAGATATGTTAATGGAAATGGTTGTCTTGGTACCCAAGAATCTCCACTGCACAGATGTGCACAATATATGATAAGCCCAAGCAGTTTGGGGCAAAAACGCCCATCCTCAAAGTAGTGCATTTGTATATTTCTTCATAATGGGCTCCCTCAACAGTCCTGAGTTGCGTAAATTGGAGTCTGACTGGAAAGCCGAGACTCATGTGGATCCAATGAGACCAGTTGTATTCATGTGTGAGGACGTTGGTCACAATAAGGGAGGTTTCTGGGGGAGTTTCCAGGAAGAGACTTTGATTAGATTAAAATGCTGTGTGTCTAATGTGTCTGTTCAGTGTAACAGTGTGACGTGGTTAACACTGACTGAGTTTGTCCAGAACTGGCATGACGGCGCTCCACGTCTGCATGTACTCGGCCCGGAGTCCGTCCAGAGAGATGAGCAGCAGCGGCTGCTGCTTGAAGCTGCCATGGGGAGAGATCATCCAATCAGGAAGAGGACGGGGAGAGAACATCCAATCAGGAAGAGGACGGGGAGAGATCATCCAATCAGGAAGAGGACGGGGAGGGAACATCCAATCAGGAAGAGGACGGGGAGAGAACATCCAATCAGGAAGAGGACGGGGAGAGAACATCCAATCAGGAAGAGGACGGGGAGAGATCATCCAATCAGGAAGAGGACGGGGAGAGATCATCCAATCAGGAAGAGGACGGGGAGAGAACATCCAATCAGGAAGAGGACGGGGAGAGATCCTCCAATCAGGAAGAGGACGGGGAGAGAACATCCAATCAGGAAGAGGACGGGGAGAGATCATCCAATCAGGAAGAGGACGGGGAGAGAACATCCAATCAGGAAGAGGACGGGGAGGGAACATCCAATCAGGAAGAGGACGGGGAGATATATATATATATATATATATATATATATATATATATATATATATATATATATATATATATATATATATATATATATATAACATTCTGGACCAGTGTATGAAAACCTTACCCTGCTGGACAGTTTGGGGAGGACAGGTCCTCACACTCGTCCTCCAGCCACGTTTTCTCTCCTGCATCAGGGCGGCAAAATACACAGTTTGTAAAAGTACTTTCAGTACATTTCAGAAGCCATTGAATCAACGCAACAACAGCTTTACACTCTGTCAGAAAGGCCGCTTTAAGGTCCAATTCTCTTTAAAAAAAAAAATGATGGTCTAACCACAATAGCACTTTAGTGCAAAGATGTTTTTAATTTCGTCATGCAAAACAAGGCCACCAAAAAGTGAATATGGTCCACAATGGATGCACAGGTGCAGGATAATCTTAAAAAAAAAAAAAGGACAATCACAAACAAACAAAACAAACAATACAACTCTGCTCAACTGGACCTACTCCTTTAAGGTCTCAGCCTCCACTCCCCCAACCGGCCTCCTTAGCCGACTTTTAAACCTGTAACCGCACCCCCATGGCCCGAACCAACACGTTCAGGGATGGCACAATATCATAACCCAACATGTTACAGGGTAAAATAAGCATATGACAGTATAACAGTAGTCACACAATAAGAACTAATAATATCTCCATCAAAATGCATGAAACAGACATATAGTTTAGATCTCCACATTGTACATATGCTCTGTGCCAGCTTATCATACTGGACGTTTCCCCCTCCCCCTGAGCTCACCTGAGCTCACCTGAATTCCCCTTTTCCCGGGACAACTTCACTTAAAACGCGTCACTGTAGCGCTAGTCTGGTTTGACCCACCGCAGCATCCATACCCCGGAAGTGGAAGTACGGCCACACGGACAAACACAGCGGACCATACCAGCATCTGCCGGTCTACTTTGCTAAGTATCTTCGTTTTATTTCACGGAGGGAAGAACTTACGTGGGTTATGTGTGTGTGTTTTATGATCGGGAACGGTTAGCCGCTAAACGTTAAAACAAAATGAGTGGTGTGTTATGGGGAAAGGCTGCCGTACTCCATGACAGAGCCCACTGTCACACATTCAAACATTTACAGCTGAGGTCTCGCTCCAATGTAGTTATTCACCCTGAAACCAGCCAGGAGAGCTCTAAAAATAACCCTCTTACTGAGAACATCATCCTCTTAAAGTATAGTTAGTATAACCTGGCGTATAATCACAGGAGGCACTTAGACGCTGAAATAAACCATAACAGAGTCCGAAAGGTCTGAATCAGTGTTGAAATCCGTCAAACTCACTCTTTCAAAGTCTGAGAGGACAATTTAAACCAGGTCTTAATCATTTTGACTACAAGTCACAAGCTTTTTAACGGGAACCCAGACTCCCTCCACGTTACAACCTGGTTTGTTCATTTCCTACGCTTTAACAACTATGAGCTCATCTCAGCCCCGTTGCCTAGCAACGTTCCTTCCCACACCATGACAACCACACGGTCCCGCCCACCAGCCATCATCGTAAAGAAAAGTATCCCGATTGACAATGTTTTTAATTGTGTCCGTAGGTTGAGTCACAATCCTGGGCTTTGTAGTTTGTTTTATCCCCTCTTAGTGTTGGTTTCTTGTTTTATTTTGTAGTCTCGTGCTTTACTTCCTGTCTAGTTTCCCTCCTTTTTCCTGTCTCCCAGCCTGCCTCGGGTTTCCCCACCTGTCTCTCCTCATCAGCTGGTGGATTTCGTCGGTTTTCTTTGTGTCATTGCTCGTCTGTTGTATCTCTGGATGACTCCCCTCCTGATCTGTCTCACCTCTCCTGCCTGTCTGTCTGTCTCCCAGTGGGTTTTTGGATTACCATTTAAAAGTGCGACCACAAACCGGGAGAAAATACATTCCCTGGAAACCTTTCCGTCGTGCCCTCCCCTCCCCCGTTCTCACCGTGGCAGACATGTTTGTAGTCCGTACAGCAGTCGCCTGCAGCCAGACAGTCGTCGGAGCAGTGGCATCGGCTCTGCGGCAGCCTCTTCTCGCCGCATCGCAGCGCGGTGCACTCCCACCGCCGGCCTGCGGGCGGTTACAAGTCAAAGAAAAAGCATCGGGAGCTGATTGGTTGGGAAGTTGTTCACCGTGGCAGGAAGCAACAAAGAAAAGGTCAAAACGGGGTCTCACTCGGGACGGTGCAGGTGTCGTGGTAGTCATAGCAACAGCTGCCGCTGGCGTCACAGTTGCTGTCGCATCTGCAGCCGGGGACGTCGCCGTCGTACGGCTCGTAGCATCGGTTCCTGCAGGACGTGTGGGGGGCGACTGGAACAGCAACACATCGTCATTTTAGAGATTTCATCTGTGCTTTTTTTGTACTTTTTTGAGGCTTCTTTTGAACATTCTTATAGTTTTTGTACAGTTTTTGTGGTTGTTTTTTTCTGCCCCTCGTGAATGAACAGCTCAACATCAATTGGCGGCTTGTCATAAAAGATGTGCTCATATATTCAAACACACGACAGTCATGTGATGTCACATGAGAGTCACACAGAGGTGTGAATCCCCCCACTGATCTGACTGGGAAAGAGGTCAACAGTCCAGATGATTCAGAACATCTGACCTTACTACGAGGCATTTAGAGAAGCAGAACATTTAGGTTCCTCAAAACTGGAGGGACAAAGTTCTTTGTCGGGAGGAAGTTCTTACAGGCCGGTCGGAGGAGCCGATGGTTACAGAAGTCAGTAAAAACAAACACAAAAACACTTTTTCACATGGTAAGGACTGGGACACTGGTTTTTATCGTTGGATTTCATGATGACAAGGCTCCACTTTCATAGTTATCGGCCAGTGCATCAGTAAATAAATGGTATCCAACAATAAATATTGTGTCATTTGTAAATGCGATACGACGCAGCGCTAAAAAAACGTGTGTGGAAACAGCATGGCTGTTCCTCGCGTGAGTCAGCGAAGGAAGCAGAGAACTTATATAAAGAAGAGCATCGTTTTTACATCCTTTCCAAAGTGACTCAGCTGCCGTTCTTCAGTAACGACATTCGTAACACAACTATGTGCATCGGCTGCCATGTGAACTCATCAGCAACAGATAGAAGGACGACAGACGACGAACACAGGACTTTCACCCAGGAGAATGTTCGTTTATGGTACCATGGTTTTGTTCCGTAACTTCCAGACTTAATTTTGTTGCAAACATACTTATTTTAAACCTAACCAAGTAGTTTAGTTGCATGTGTACAAAGTTTATTTTTAAAAGACAATGTAACAAGCAGAAACTGCACGTTTCCTGTGAACACAGGAGTTTATTTTGAAAAGACTGTATGCATGCCACTAAGCTGAGCGGTGACAGGCTGAAGGCGTAACCCGGCCCCTTCTGCCTCTGATTGGCTAAGCTGAAGTCCATGACGTTAACGTCGGTTCGGGTGTATGTTGCAGGGGAAATTCCTTCACCGGGATATCCCTGCCCGGGACTTAGATCCCGAACAAACTTTTTGTATTCATCATAGTCATCATCATTACTCCAGTTGATCTCATGTTGAGAGACGCTGTTGATCCAGCTCTGTGGCTCATTGACTGGGCTTTTACGACCTTCCTAGACCTTTTTCCTTGCATAGAGTTCATTATCCATGCAAAAATGGATACATGAAATCATTACCTTTACATTTATATTTTGGGCATTTGTCCGACTTACAATAAGTACATTTATCAAAACAAAGAAACCACAACGTATCATTGCCAATAAAGTAAGAGCTAAAAATAGATCAAGTGTTCGGTCCTCATCTGAGTAAAGTAGTAGCTGTTCAGCAAACATACCTTAAGAACAACAGTGCTATGATCAGAGTGCTATAGGTAAGAACATAGAAGTGCATTTTTCTTTTTTTGGGGTCTCAACAGGTGAGTCTTGAGCCTTTTTCGGAAGATGGCAGTGACTCTGCTGTCCTGAAATCATGGTGTGAGTGAGCGATTGGAGGCGACAGCGCTAAATATGAACCCCAGTCAGGACTTGTAAGAAAAAGCCTCTCAGAGTTCCCGTCGGTCTGTCGGGGCCCTTGGGGGATGAACCGTGAGCTTGGCTGGGCGGACTGTGATGGATAATCCTGCTTGTAATTGTGAGGCTGAGAACAGTTGTGGGTAAAGTTGGCGTGCAGCATGTTTACGAGGGCGGACTACCCTAAGACGAGATGTGAGCCAGCCTGCAGTTTCTTAAGACTGACAAGGAAGGAAACAACGGAGGAAACAACGCAGTTTCACCGCACTTTGGAAGAGTCATGAGATTGCGATGTAGTCCCCCTCCCCCCCCCCCCAGTCATAATTCCTCATCAGTCATTGGAAGCCTTGACTTGTGTTTTGGGAGATTTGTGTGTATGAGTGTGTCACCTTTGTTTCGACATTTCAGCAAGTCCAGTCCGAGTCCCAGTCCAAGACCGAGGACTATAGTCACAATGGAGACAGCCAAGATCCCGACCTGTGACCCCAAAGAGAGAAACTGAGACAGATCCGGACCTTCATGCAGGACCAGCGAGAGCGATGACCCCCAAACACGAAGGTCCATCTCTAGAGTTGTCTTCTCAAATGTGTCTTTACGTTTTCTTTACGAACCAACACCTTTCTTTGTAAATAACAAAACAACCTGGGCCAATATAAAATCCATGAAGTTGATTTATTTGTATATTTAATTTGCTCAATCAGCCAAAAACAGACATTCATATTTGGTTATTTTACACGACAGCCAACAAGGGATTAACAATGTGTTCATATCACTAATATCAAATGACATATAGCATGACGGACTTTATCCATATGACCTACTGCACAGAGATCATAATGTCCCGAATGAAGAAATTAAAGATAAACAACCGTATTACGATGACTCATCGCTCTAATCTGTAAGGAATTACCGGTATGCTGTTTTAGTGTACCACCCGTCTCACAGGGGCTTGTGAAAGAGTTACAAAATGTTTTATTTTTCCATTAGTATTAAATCCATTAATGACAGTTAGTTTGTTTCCTTGCTGTTGATTCCAGGGAATGAAAAAGCAGAACATTAAAAATGTACACTGTAAGAGAACATATTACTCCAATATTCCTCTTTTGTTTTGTTTTTCCTCCAAAAATATATTCATAGTGTGTCTAACGTGAAGTAAATAAATGGATATCCATCTACAAATATACACAGATAATTATATAACCAATAAGTAAATTATATAACTAGGTAAATAATAGCATACATTCTCCCGTGTATCTTCACACACATCAAAGGGTAGAAGATAGTGTTAAAAAATTATCATAATAGTAATAATAGTAAAAATAAAAAGGGAATAATAATGAAGATAAATTAACCAAAAAAAGAAATAATAATACATACAAATAAAACAGAATAAATAAAGAAATGTAAAAAATATAATAAAAAGTAAAACTGGACGGATGAGGGAGACTGCTTATGGGGGCATGAAGGGAACTGGATGGGTCCGACAACGCGGGGTTTTCAACCACAAGCCTGGCGTTCCAGCCCATGTGACCAAAGCTGCTGTTGACGCGTTCCTAACGTAACATTGTATCGTGAAGTCGTCCCGACAGGCAGGAAAGTCGTGCTGAACGTACATAAATCTGTGGATTTCACTGACTATTTGAGGTTTTGGGTTCTTCCAAATATGACGCATTACATTGTAATCCAATAAAACGTGCTCTCCGCAAAACTTCCACATATAAGGAAGCACATCTTGGATTCTATTAAACTCTAAACTCTATTAAGAAAACGTAGGTCAAAAGGCTTCCGACTGTTCAGATACTCACGGTGATCTTCTTTCTCTGCGACTGCTTCACCAAACCCATGGTTCCCGACTCACAGCGGATCAGACAGCCGGGAAGTCGATGCTCTCCTCGTGGAAATAAGGGCGACGCGGTTTCACGGCAGTGACCTCTGGACTCGCTGTGAACACCCGGCGAGTCACTGATTACCCGCTCGCTGAGTTCGCCACACGTTTCTGTGTTTGGGGATGCTTTTGGCACTTTTTATCTCCGGAAACCCGGTGCACGAAGATGTTAATGATTAGTCGAGACCTGGAATACACTTTACAAACGGCCTCCATGCAAAGACTCATGAACATCAATCAGAGCTGATTGCATGGAAGGGGTTTATTTGACGGGTATAAAGATTTACTGCAGCGATTAACTGTGGCTGATAATGAACTTTTAATGATGCTGAGATGCCGGTAACTGTTCACTCAGCACAAAGAGCATCGGATGGTACCATTTATGCTAGTCATCAGAAACCTTGAGCTTAGAACTATGATGAATATTCCTCTAGTCAGGACGCCCGGCAATAAAGTGGAGGGTGGCATTCTGCCAAGTCGGCATTCGCTTTCATGGATGTCAACATTTCGTTTTTAACTTTTCGGTCTGAGGGCGTGCTGAACCCTCAGAAGGTCTACGTCCATCCTGAATGTCTACCTTCGAATGCCGACCGTCATGAAGAGCCTCCAGCACAAAAGTCCATCCCCATACAACAAACTGCTCTCTCAATTCTGTTTCCAGGGAAATTGACTTTAACAAAGGCGTTTTTACAACGAGATCCCGCCATCATCCCAGAACATAGCAGCTCAGTACGCCGTAAATAAGCATCGTAATTACGATTACCGCTAGCAACACCAAAACAACAATGGAAGGTGAACCGAGAGATTCTTTTGCTAGTCTTGCACATTTACACGACTCTCCAAGAACAAGCGAAGGTGCTGAGCATCATAACGTGAAATTCTGTTTTGTTTGGCAGTAAATCAGCAGCCAGTTGACCTCTGACCTTGGCTGTCATTTGGTTGCAGCAGCAAGTTGTTGTTCGTGTAAAAGAAGTCAGTTCCAGTCAAGTTGTCCAATTCTCTTCAGCTTTTATTTTGAAAGACTACAGGAATAAACATGCCTTTCTAGATGTTATTGACTTTTTTATTGATTATTTTTCAGTTCTATTGATTAGCTTGATAGCTAGCTGTGTTAACTCGTATGTTACTAAATACCAAACATCTGACAGCTTCTGTGGATGCAGGAAGTTGAGTTAAAAGGGGTTTTTTTTGCCTGTCAGGTAAAGTTTCTCATCTCCTCGGGGGAAAAAGCACTACATCAGTGAACTATTTCTATGTTACGACAGTAAACGGGGGCCGGATCTTTGACACGAGATTAATACTGTAACGCTAGGTGCCGTTATTGTGATGCTACGTAATAAATATGACAAATTGCATAAAAATATACACCTAGATGATCAGCTGAGACAGAGGGAGGGAAAGAGAGGTGGATGAGTTCATGTGTTCATCCCGGTTCGGGTTCGGGTTCTAGTCCTGCACCTGGAACGAGCTAGGAACATGAAAGTTGGACCGGCCGCTGGAAATGACATGCAAGTGCTTCGCAAGAAAAGGACTCCGATCGGCAAGATGGCGATGTAGTTATTAACAATACGTGATTTTAGAAACATTTATGTTATTTAATTTTTTAAATATTGACTAATGACCTTCAAGGGGAGGGGCGTGGCTCGGCACAAGATGTGCACAAGAACACCTGAAACAAACCCTGAAAGTGTTGTTGGAATCGACCACTAGGTGGTGCTACGAAGGCTAAAAAGGGGGCGTGGCACAACACTAATTGGACTATAAATCAAAAACATGTTCCTACGATCACTACAAAACTCGCAGGAAATGTGTCATGACAGTGCTGAACCATGAGTGTAAAAAATCTACTGTGACATTTCTCCATAAGGGGCGCCACTCGTTCCAAACCATAAATCAGTGACAGTTTGTCCAAACGTCGCCAAACTTGCTGGATATTTTTAAATGAAGGTGTTGAAACACGTCTGGTAGGAAATATGACCGTTTCCAGTCTTTATGCTAAGCTATGCTAACCTGCTGCTAATCTATCTCGAACCTTTGCAGAGTCAACAACGTCGTATGTTTTTAGCTAACTAACTAAAAACACTTTCCATTTAAATGATCGCAGACCATTTTTTTGTCATTAAACCCTTTCAGACATCGGCTTTTACTGATTTCCAGTTGTGATCCAAAGTTACTGCTATCAAAAGTCCTCACAAGGACACGGTGACAGAAAACATCAGGCTGATCGGCCGAGAGAAGTCGTGCAGAAGAGTCTTTATGAATATGAAAATACATGTTTACAGTCACGCTGCTAGCTTATTCCTTCTCAGGATACTTTGTGTTGAATATTCCTGTAATAATCTGACAAACCCTTCTTGAACTCTTTTCAATTTTTTTTTTTTTTTTTTGAAATGTGTTCCCTTTTTCCCTCCTCAGGTCGTTCCTCCAGAGTGGAACAACGATGTGTGTGTGTGTGTGTGCGTGTGTGTGCGTCTGTCTGTCCGTCCGTCTAGTCGTCACTCTCGAAGGTGTTCATGTAGGTTTTGAGGCTCAGCACGTCGGTCAGGGTGAGGTTGGTGGACCGGTAGAGGTCCAGGCCCGTCAGGATCTCCACATCTCGGACCCGGGCTGTGTGGACCTTCAGCAGGTCTTCGACCCACTGCGACTCGTCCTCGCCGCTCTGCAGGGATGGAGACAGGAAGTCGTTATTCTCTCGCTAAAACGTGTTAAGTGTGAAGTTCTTTCGTTGCATTTCTGTGTTTCGTTTGAAACCCGACCAAGTATTTTTATAGCATCAGAGAAGTGTGAACAGAGAAGAAGAAAACAAGAAAAGCATCTCTGTTGTAAAACTCCTGTGACGGTTACTAATGAGGTGCCACAGGAATCTGTTTCAGGCCCGTTCTTGTTCCCGTTCCACTCCTAGAATTACCAGCCACAACAGCGTGCCATTGTGTGTGTGTGTCATTGTGGTGATTATACATAATTCATCATTCTGGATTTGCATTTAATAAAAATCAAACAACGGTGACGCTGTGCCACCCAGAAATACACGTAACACATAAACACGTCTCCACAACACAAATATGTGTCTAGATTTATATTCAAGGAGCATTTTGTGTCCGTTGTTAAGCAGTTTTTATCTCTGCTCGATTTTATAATCAGCTGATGAATCGTTCTGTCTGCTCTAGCGAAGCAGCAGCCCGGCCAATGGACCGTTAAGCAGGTTTTCTTTGGTTGAGGGTGAGAATCCAGGCTGTTCAAGAGGACAAAAAAACAATTGAATGAGAAGGTGTGTCCAAACGTTGGACTGGTACTGTATGCTGGCAAAAAAAATTCAATTTCAAATTCAACATTTCTATGAAAATCCTATATTCCTGAAATAATAAAAGAATTCATAGAAAATAAAACATGAGCCCTGCTTATTAGATACTCTTGAAACGGGACACGAACGGTGGTCTCCTGGGTGAAAGTCCACCACCCAGACCACCTTTACGTATGCATACTTTTGAGGACTCGCTAGTGCTGAGAGCAAACAAACCTCATCATATCTGTAAGTTCTCATGAAAACAGGCGCGAGGGAACACTTCTTCTTTAACAAGTCTACCAACATCAAAAAGATAACGACCAAACAAGACTAAACACAGCCATTAAGAGGAAAGTTGCAGCGTTCAGTTACCCGTAAGCACGTAATGTTGCTCCTATCAGAACACGTCCCAGCATTTTATATCTTTCACTGCACCTCATTTATGATTGTGCTACTTCTTACCTTATCTGCAGAGCCATCAATCAAACGTGCAAAACAAAAAACCCACAATGGAGAAATATGGAAACATTTTCCAATCGTGGATGCTGACCCAGGACCACCGGGACCCCTGGGACCATCCAAACCACCCGAACCAAGCATGAGCAGCAGTGATCCTTTGTTGGGAGCAAGAGCAAGGGTTTGCAGGTCGGTTGCATTCTCCCACGATGACGGCGGCCGTCGTCGCAACGACGATGCCAATCTCGAGACAACCAGACGTTGTTGCCGTGAGAGCGACCAAGCACTTCTGCTTCAAATAACCAAACCAGATAAATCCCTCTCCTGAGCCTCTTTCCCTTCTCTTTCTCTCAAATGTTGCATTTAAAATCAGCAGAATTGGGCTAAAGGGAAACACACCTACTTATTTACTCGGCGGGTTGTGAATCAGTGTGACTAAAACACGGGCTGCTGCAGCCAAGAACGTTTCATCTACGTGTCTGGAAGTGTTGCGTGTAGATGTTTGCTGATGTGTTTGTGAATGTTTTCTGTCTTCTGAATGTTGTTCCCCCACTGCTTGTGAATCACAGGGAGGGGGGGTGCTATCTGTGACGCATCACAGATAGGGTTCGAAGGACTTCTACTTATGTTGCAAACTGTTTTGGGACAATTCAGTTTGTTTCCACGGAAACAAGTGCAGCTCGGTCATCCCGACGCTCATTTAGCACCTTTGTATGCGACACAGCCACCCACTGCATTGTGGGTAAAACTGACGGGAGGTAGTCCACACGTGAAGAAGGGCCGAAACATTTACGGGTTGTTCTTCGTCGGTGTGACGACGTGTGAAAATCCAAGCGTTGACCCTAAAAAAAGGTCAGATTTTTGTCTTTTATTGAAAAAAAAAGGCTCAATTTACAGCAAAACAATTTGCAGCAACAGATCCTCCTCTTCCACTAATCGTCTCCGACTCCTTAGAAAAAAACTGAGCTTGTAAACAGAGATTTGCTCTGCAGGGCTTGTTCCAATGAAACATATCTGACTGGTAGCTGGCAGGAAGCTGCTCCATCGGTGGGCCCGGTGCAGGCAGGGCACCCACTTCCTGACCGCAGCAACAAGCAGCTTCTAGCTAAAGGACCTGCGCTCCGTCAATGTCAGGGCGGATTGTTGTTGTCGGGAACTGAATGAATGTGGCTTTTTACTCTGAAAAGACCTGAAGGTAAACACTTACTTTCTTCTGACAGCGATGCAAAAAAACCCCAACAAAAATCCTCCTTTAGCTGCATCCACCTGAACGCTCGGAGACAAAGCCGCTTCGGCAAAACAGCTGATCAGCCTGTGGAGAATTAGGGTGATCATATGATTCAAGCAGACGTGGAGGTCTTGATGTCGCGCTGCTACAAACATAGTTGGGTTGAGGGGAAAAAAACGTCATGAATGCGTCACTTAGGAACAAGACTTTGGAACGCGCGTCCAAAAAAGGGTCCTAATGATCGTCCCGGTTGGCGTTGAGTTTTGATCAACTGTAACCGTAACCAGAACATCGTCTGCATACAAAGACACTTGATGGTTGGATTCAGAGGACCGGGCCCGTCCCAGTCCTGGGGTTTTGTCTCGGTCCCTTCCTGTTTTATATTGACGTTCCAGACGGACAGATTTTGCTGTGTTGGTTCATCGCAGGTGAAACGTCTCCGTCATTAACAGACAGAGTTGAATCTCGACCATCTAACCTGATATCTGCAGGTTCTGAACTAGACTGGCGAAGGACTCACTCATTCCTCCAGCGTGAGTTGACCTTTTTCCAACATAAACAATTTTGCTGAAACCAAACAGCGTTTTGGACGGCGTGAGCCAGCGGCGGTATAATGGTCAGATTCATCGCCAGCCGAGTGACTCAGAGAGTGTTTCAGGGAAGAAGAATCTGATGCGTTGAACGCTGCAACGCCTCATTGTGCCACAGCTGCTCCGTCACGGAGAAGGTATGCTCCACTTTCTCCTTTTTTTAGCAAAGTAAAGTACATACTGGGTCACTGTGTGTTTGTTTAAGGGTGTCGCTAGGCGCCCGGACATGTCATCGGATACAATCTCAAGCCTTAAATCTGTACTGAAATAGCAGAAAAAGGAGTTCCCTTTTAGCTTTATGCAAAATAAACCTGTTGCAAAACGTCTCCAGATTATGGCGTCCATGAAAGAAGGAAACCTCCAGACCCTCCTAAGAAGATATGGGCGACATCACAGCCCCAAAACACAAAGTCATGGGTCCTTAACTTTAGGTCTAGAAGACGTAAAATAATCTTCTAACTCCATTTGAATTATGCCTGAATTTAGAAGCAGTGAGAAGGCATCGTTTCTGGACACCGCTGCCTCTTCACATGCCTCCATAAAAGGGGTTTGATTTTTAAGTAAATATCTGCAATTCATTAAAACCCCCAAACATAGGGAAATATGGTTATTAAAAGTGACTCTGAAAGCAAAAGAACTAATACCACACAATAAAAAGTAAAAGTGCTGCACTGAAAATGTTGTAGAAGTCGATGATTCTGACAAACAGGAAGTGCTAAAAACACATTATTATATACAATCATACATCCTATCATTAGTTCTTATTAGCAGGTTTTACTCACTTTTGAATGAATTCTTTTCATTATGGTTGAATTGAATAAACTGATTATTTTATTACTCGATGGGTTGTTTGTAAAACAAAAGTAAACAAGAAAGATTCAGTTTGCTGTGAATTGAAGCAGCGAATGAACCACATCTGAACTGTTTTGCATGAAAAGCGACTTAAAGGAGTTATAGCTCTGCAGCTTTCAGGTGAAGTATAAAAACTACTAACTACTTTTTTTTTAATGTGTGCTAACAGCACTTGTGTGTGTCTCCTTTTAACCAGCGCTGCCCTCTGCTGTACACTCACGTTGCATGCCTCACTGTTGTGCTCTCGGTGCGGCAGCAGGAAGGAAGAGACCCTGAGAGCTCCGTCACAGTCCTCCACGGTCTGGTTCAGGTCCTGGCAGCTCGTCAGCACCGCGTAGAAGTGTGTGGGGACAGGGGGGGCGTCACCCGAGAACCTGGGGGGTCATAGTTACAGGGCTGGTACGGGTGCTGGAAATCCTTGAAAACTTGAATTTTAGTGTGGTGTTTCCAAGGTTTGAGAAGGTCTTGGATTTAGACTAAAGGTCTTGAAATGTGTGTTGTATGTGATGACATCTATGATAGAACAGAGAAAAGAAGATCTCCATATCTGAGGGACTGAAAACAGCATTTTCTGACATTTCTTTATGAAAAATGACTTTTGATGATGAACAGATGATGAAAATAGTTGGTGATTATATTTCTGTGGATCTGTTAGTGGAATTAGTTTTCCTTTCATTTGTGGTCCTTCTGTAAAAAGCTGTCTCCAAACATCATGTTGGTTGTTTAGAGGACAATAACATCTCATTTAATCTGATGAACAAGTGACAAAATAAGTAGACTGAATACTGACCATTGGATTGGTACAAATATGGAGTTTACCACAGCTGGAAGGGGCTGGAAAAGCATGGAAATGCACCTGGAAATGCTTGAATTTGACTTGAAAAAAAAAACGTGAATCCCATAACCATTTTTAATTGTACTTCTATTATTGCTAATACGCAATTAAATCTATTATTATTAGTTGTATTATTATCATCTTTGTTTTAATTATACACTTATATTGATAAAAACTATTTTATTTTTTACTGTAATTATTTATTTTTCATCATTGCCTTTTCTCCGTTACATGTTTGTGTTATTTGCAGCGTTCAGCTCCGTGTTCATAAAAGACAGTAACGAGATGTTTAAAAGGAATAAATGTTAATGAATAAACTGATGCTCAAAGTGAACCTTTTGGTCCGTTGTTGCACTTCGTACGTTCTACGATGCGTTTTCAACGTTGTTTATCGTTGCTGCCGTTAAAGTATCTCATGAGCTTTTTTTTCTTTAATGTTTGGGGACAATAAAGATTTCTCCAATTGAATTATTGATCTTGAACGAGCTCAACTTCACCGTTAGTTCATCACATTTAATAGTTGTAGCATTGTAGCGACTCGACACTGAATTTACAATGTTTTTTTCTCCTCATTATAATATTATTAGAGGGGCGGCGTCTCTTACTCTCTGATATTCTCTGTGGTGTCTCTCAGGCCGTCGTAGTCGTAATCAAAGATGGGTCCGGCGAGGACGTGGACGCCGTTGTTCTCCTCTGCGTAGCGTCTCAGCAGCGCCCCCTGCAGGTAACTCCACAGCCCTACACACAAGACCACAACGGATCAGACGCAGCAAAGACGGAGCTTCCTTGAACTCATCGACCTCACTTACATCTGAATACGTAACCCACAAAATCAGGAAAAAAGACCTGTTTGTGCTCTTTGTTCTTTGCAATCAGTTAAAACGCAGTTCATTGTTCACTAAGAGACGAAGTGAATAAAAATTAGTTAGATGTCGTTAAACGGGCCGGAGAAGTTAAAAATGCTGTCTAGACTCTCGATTAACCGTCAGTGAGACGGATGTCAGGAAGGAAGGGACTTCGTGGTCGGATCTGACAACCAATCAGCTCACGAGCCTCAATCAGCAAAATCAATAAATCCTGCAGAGAGACAGTTTGTTCTCAGAGCCGACGAATCACGTCTATGTGAGACGAGAGAGAGAGAGTCCTGATAAGCCCTCTCTCTCTCCCCACAGAAACAATGGGTATCAGGCCGTCCTCGCTCGGTCCGACATCGCCTCTTTGTCTCGTGTGATGCGACCAGACGCTGCTGACGTACGGGAAGAGAGAAGGGTCACACCAACGTGGCCATCGCTGACAGACGTGATTTTAAAGGTCCGCTGAGGACTCACAGTCCTTCGGGTTCAATGTCGCTGCTTAAATTACCTCCAATTCGACAACGTCGCAAGTTTTAAAACAGCTTGGAACACACAGTTAACGAGCAAAACAGAAAACGCATTCAACGGAATTACTCCGCTAGCTTCCGTGTTTTGGCTTGAAAGGACTTTGAGGTTAAAACAAAAGTACTGGGCTCACACAGGACAATGAACAGTGGTCTCCTGCACGTTTTTCTGATCCGTACACCACCCGGACCAACTTCTTCCACGGGGCTAATTTGTGATCCATCAAGAGCAAAAATGTATCCATAGCGGAGTCAACCACGCAGGGCGACAGGGTGAGGTGTCTTGCTCAGGGACACCAGGCACTCAGCTAGGAGGAGCCGGGGATCAAACCGGCAATCTTGCGGTTACCAGGCAAACGCTCTACCTCCTGAGCTAAACCCCCCCGCTACATGGGGGATGAAGCGTGAGACTCACTCTTGAAGGCCGGGTACATGGGCACGACGTTAGTGATGAGCGAAGCGTCGTATCTGGACTCTGGAGACGAAGCCAGCTCTGCAAAAACACATCACACACAAACAAGCTCAACAAGATCGCCGTCGTCATGGAAACATCAGAGCGGTGAAAACAAGAGTGACATTTGTGTGTTTTGACCGTTTCCACATCTGGTTCTAAATGCATCAGCTGTTGGAGTCGGTCGGCTTCACCTGGAGGGAACAGGAAGCCGGAGGTGAGCTGGTTGTTCTGGCTGTAGGCCGTGCAGCTCTGACTGTGGTCAGCTGAAACTCTGGGGTCAACGCGGATACAGAGGTCACCGGCGGACACCTCCGGGACGGGAGTCAGGTCCTCCTGAGAGAGAGAGACGGAGATATTAAACGTATGAAGTCAATCTGCCGTCGATTAAATCTTCCCGTGTACAGAAGTTTAAAATCGTGTCGGTGTTCGTGTGTGACTTTGGAGTACGATCTGTAACGTGAAGCGTGTTGGAGTATAAAGATGCAACGTGCATGTTAGCATGTAGCGTTAGCATGTAGCGTTAGCGTGTGGAAGACGCCGGGCGTACCTGTCGAAGCAGCGTGAACGCCGTCCACAGGGGCATCGCCAGCTCTTTGCTGTAGCCACTGATGAACTCCACGTGATGCAGCAAACTGTACTGAGTGTCGAACATCACTAGTGGACGACCAAACGGCAGGTGGGTAGTGTCTGCACACACACACACACACACACAGATCATGACACTAATACAGTGGACGCTGACAAAAGGTGTCAAATTGTGACTAATTGCTAAAATTAGAAGGTATTTAAGGTGTTCATCACAAAAAATACAGACCAATGCGCATTAAAATAATTTACCAAGCTTTTTTAAAATCTAACCAGTGCAAATATATATATACTTTGATTTTTTGCTTTATTTTCCACTCTGTTACTTCATCACCCTCCATAAAAACATTTTTAATTCTAACTTCATTTTCAGGAACTGAAATACGTTTTGGATGCTTGTGTATGCTGACGATGCTGGGAGTGAAACCTACTGTAGCTGTAGACGCCGTCGGGTGCCGGACTGAAGGCTTCGATATTCTCCTCCACTTTGTTCTGGAACCCAAAACAACACAGACGTCAGTTTGTTGAGGATGAAGTGTAAATGACTATCGTTAAAGTAACAGTGGACGCATATAAAGTGCTGCAGGGACGCCAAGTTCTTTCAGCGAGGTAATCTTCACAAATGAACTGCACTTTTAGGATTTTTGAAGCGTGAACGCGATCGGCAGTAACAATCTCACGTAATAAAAGAAGTGGCTATAAAACAACGATGGTATACACCACACTACGATCAAACAGTCGCTGCTTTAAACCGTCTGAAACTAACGTTAACGAACAAAAACACACGTACAAAACTACTTGGTTAGGTTTAGTAAAAAAACATCACGGTTTGATTTAAAATGACTATGAAATTGAAACAAAACAAAAATGCAACACGGGACACTAACAGCGGTCTCCCGGGTGAAAGTCCTGTTTTATTTCTTTTACTCTGACTTCAGCGGAGACGCTTGAAAGTAATTTATGAGACGTAAACGTAATCCATGAAAAAAGACACTTGAAATGTAATCCACGTTGCTGTTTCATTGTACGTGAACGTAAATCTCCGGAGACCAGGCTGCGTTAAGCTACTTGTTAGCAACGTGCGCCGTTTTATTTCGTTGAACAAAAATGTTAAAATCCCTTTAAGCTTAACGTCAAAAAACCCCATCGATGACTTGTTCCTGCAGCACTGAGTTACAGCCGAGAGTCAGAAAGGATGTTTTAGTGATGTCACGGCCCTCTGACCTCATCGTCGCAGCTGCAGCCGAGGTCATGTGTCACGGCGGCATCGGAGTCGGACGCTGGCGACGGCACCGCCACTTCGTCTGGCGTGCTGGGTTGGTACGGAGGATCCCTCAGCATGTCGTTCAGGCTGCCGTACGTCCCGTTGTTGGGCGCCGGCTTCAGCCCCAGCAGGTCTGAGTACAGGAAGTGGTGGTGGTTAGGACCTGAACGCATCACCGGTGACGAGGTCAACAACACCGTCAAGAAGGTGGATAACAACAGCAGTCTCACCGCACATGACGTTGTATAATTCTATATTTTCAAACTCCGGCACGCTTTTCCGGTACTTGAAGCTCGGCCCGTGACCCATGAAGATGGTCTGTGTCAAGAGAAAAAGGCGTTAAATCGTTAATATTTACTGTTTCAATGCATATAGATCTTAACAACAAAGTATCCTGGGATCGGCTGATATCTGATATAAAACCACACAGTACCCTCATGCTGGTGATCTTGTTATCAAAGCCGTGGTCGCCGAAGAAACCACAACGAGGCCTCATCTTCTCCGGCATTTTTCTGAAGCAAAAACAAAACAAATATTTGTTTTTAACAATCTAATGCTTCTGCAACTGAAATAAAGAAAAATCTCAAATCTGGAATGCCTCTCAGGTCTTTGCGGGGTGTTTAGGGTCCAATCAAACTGATCTGGGGCTAAACTGGACTAAAAGGTGGAGCTGAGACCTGGTTCAGGTTGAAAGTCATTCAGGTTCAGGGTTCTCAGGGTCTTGGGGGAGGTCGAGTCCACCCAAAAAACAGCCTTCTGTGATTATATCATTTGTATAAGGTAATACGGGATCAGATAATGATAATTGATATTAAATCATCACTTACTTGGCGATGTGCCACTTCCTCTCCATCAGCAGTTGTACGTCCTCGATCCTGCGGTTGTTGGCGTAGTGAAGCCTCTTGGGTAAATGCTGCTTCAGGTACGGCTTGAAGTGCTGAGTCGGCATTTTGCACTGGAAGGACAAACGGCGGGGTGACGGAAGTGAAAGGATAGTTTACGTTCATGTGACGTGGTGTTTCGTCGACGTACTTACAGTGAGGTTCGCCACCACAACTTTTGGGTCGTCTGGAAAAAGAAAATATCACATAAAAATCAGGCCTTAAACTTTGATCTTTTGATCATGTGCAGTCTCGTCTTACATGTGGTGGATTTGGGGTCGCGAGGTCGTATTCGGCCCAGCGAGCCGGGGATCAGCGTGATCTCGTCGATGTTGAGCGGGTAGTTGCTGAGAAACTCGGTCCAATCACAGTGGGCCTCCTCCATACCTGAGAGACGCATCTTATAATTAATACGAGGTTCAAGTCAAGTGTCATTACATTTCTTCTGACCTCCCATTCTGTTCAGGTTGATACTTTATTCATTATGACACCTTATGTGAATGAAGCTTGTGCTGCCTCTGTGGTGTCTGCAAAGACCACAGCTTTGATTGAATGAATACAAACAGTCTTGACCGCAAGCAACGTGTTTCACTTCTTCTTCACTTCACTTCTTACAAAACTAAAAAAACTCATTTTAACCTGCGCAGCAGACGTTCACTACAAAACCCTTCATTTTGACTGTTAAACGCTTCTACTGAAAAAGAAACCCTCAGTCCTGCTGGTTGGTCAGTTCTAATGGCTGTTAGCTGTAAAAGCCCCGTTAGCTGTTAGCTCTGTTAGCTGTAAAAGCCCCGTTAGCTGTTAGCTCTGTTAGCTGTAATAGCCCCGTTAGCTGTTAGCCCTGTTAGCTGTAAAAGCCCCGTTAGCTGTTAGCTCTGTTAGCTGTAAAAGCCCCGTTAGCTGTTAGCTCTGTTAGCTTTAAAAGCCACGTTAGCTGTTAGCTCTGTTAGCTGTAAAAGCCCTGTTAGCTGTTAGCTCTGTTAGCTGTAAAAGCCCCGTTAGCTGTTAGCTCTGTTAGCTGTTAAAGCCCTGTTAGCTGTTAGCTCTGTTAGCTGTAAAAGCCCCGTTAGCTGTTAGCTCTGTTAGCTGTAAAAGCCCCGTTAGCTGTTAGCTCTGTTAGCTGTAAAAGCCCCGTTAGCTGTTAGCTCTGTTAGCTGTAAAAGCCCTGTTAGCTGTTAGCTCTGTTAGCTGTAATAGCCCCGTTAGCTGTTAGCCCTGTTAGCTGTAAAAGCCCCGTTAGCTGTTAGCTCTGTTAGCTGTAAAAGCCCTGTTAGCTGTTAGCTCTGTTAGCTGTAAAAGCCACGTTAGCCGTCCTCATGACCCGGGCCACCTGAACCTGAATGACTTTCAGATTTGAATGCAACCCGAACTACAAAATAATCTTTTGCTTTATTCAGTCTAGTTTAGAGTAAAGAGTAAATCTCAGATAAGACATGTTCTTCATTCCCTTTTAATTATGTGTAATCGTCTCCATCTTCAAGCACGTTCACCACCATCGTACGTCACTACGATGACATCATACCGTGGTCTCCAACGATGATGATGTTGACGCAGCGATGCAGGTTCATCTGCTTCAGACCGTTCATCAGCTGACCAATGATGTTGTCGATCTCCCTCAGAGGATTATCCAGCTGCACACAGGACGGATGAAGAAGATTTCCATTTTAAATGCTACTCAAGGAGGCTCGTCACCACATTCTCTCCATTTGAAGGCACTTCATCACGTGTTTTTGCTGCCTTTCTTTTTCCTGTTGTGCTCACCTCACTGCTGAGCGGTCCGAGTCGATGTCCGAACGTATCCGGCTGCTCTGAGTGGACAGCAAAGACGTACGGCCTGAAGACACAACTCACACAATTTAATCAGGATAAACATTAATAAACATAATTATCCAGAAGAAATACATTCTAAAGAATCATTTTTAAGTAAAACTTGCTGGAGTCCCAGACTCTGCAGCTGAACACACATCCTGAACAGACACAAACAAAACAACCAGAGTCACGTTAACCACCCGTGAGCATGAGAAACTTCAGAGTCAACCAGATAGTAAAAAAAGCTCTCGATAAAACCTTGTTATATATAAACATAGTTATAACGATACGTAATCCTGCAAGTTATGCAATGATTGGCCATACATCTCAGATTTATCATTAGATGTGCGTTATGCCATGCTCATTTGTAGCACCTGTAACGCCCCTAGTGGTCGATCTGAATAAAGGTTTCAGGGAAGGTTTCAGGTGATAGACATGTCCTGCAGGCTTAGTTGTTGACTTCGGTCTCATTATGTGCCCTTTATGAAGTTAATTGGTCGATAAACTAAACAAGGCTCGATCCAATAAATAATATTTGGTGGCAATCGGACCTAAAATGTCCCAGAACGGAAAGACGCACCTCTGATCATCAGGCAGCTGCAGCCAGCGCAGGATGGTCAGAATCCTCCTCTCAAGATGAATCACCCTGGAAGCACAACCGTTAATGAATTAGAGGAAGAAGAAACGGTATAACAGAAACACTGCTGCCTTCCCCTAATAACAATCTATATCAATTATATTAAATATATGAACAAATCCGGTCTGACTTCTTGCTTTGAATGATTTTTGCTCAACAAGCTGCTGCTTTGAGTCGTCAATGCCTCCGTTGTTGACGGACTGTGTGGGGGGTACTGTGTCTTCCTGTGTTTGGGTCCTTTGTCATCCGCTGTCAGGATGTTCGTCCTCGTGGTCGCTATGTCATCGACGTGTGAAGGCTTTCTGAAAGGAATCTGTCCGTGTCCTCTCACTGAGGTGAACCTCTCCGTACCGGTCTGGTTTTAGTAACCCATTTCATTTCAAGCATCTAGATCCTTAAAATAAACGACTACATACTATTGTTAAGATTCCAGCAACAGTACAACTAGACTGGAGCAAAGACGACTTCATAGTACTAGAATAAATCCAGACCAGTTGTATTCTCGGCCTCTTTGTAAGTGACAAGTGCAGCGCTGCGTTCAGGGTCTCAAGCTATTGAAAAATATTCCAGTACCAACTTCAGTACCAAGGCCAGAAGAAAGAGGCTGCTTTCACTCCTTGTTCCTCTGCTGTGATCCAGACCTGGAACACAGAGAGGAGAATGAATATGTTTCCGATATAACGGTCACTCGGCTCGTTTATTACGATGCTAACAACCGGAAATTATTCTCGTCCAATCATGAGTCTCTGGTCTGTACTCACAGGCTGCCCCCCCCACCAGCGGTGGTTCAGCTTCTCTCTGCTGCGCAGGCTGAAGGTGGCGTTAAACACGGGGTCGTGCATGGTGTTCCCCACAATCCCATGGGATTCGGGGTAGAGACCCTGAGGGGGGGGATCACACAGAGCGACGCAGTTACAGGTAATATCCACCGACAGCATCACATCATCTAACAGACGTCCAGACACACTTCACTTACCGTGACTAGACTGTATAAGTTTGGGAAGGTCTTTGTTGGGTAGACGGGCCGCATGTATGGTGATGACGTACCACACTCTCCTGGGAGGAAACAAACAACAACAAAAAACACACAAAAGAATCTTCATCTTTGACATCGTCAAAAGGACTTCAAAGAGATGCAAAACAACTAAGATACACACTAAAAGGATGTGAAAAAGAGATGCAAGGAGGAGGGAACAGGAAGGAAGAGGGAACAGGAAGGAGGAGGGAACAGGAAGGAGGAAGGAACAGGAAGGAGGAAGGAACAGGAAGGAGCAGGGAACAGGAAGGAGGAAGGAACAGGAAGGAGCAGGGAACAGGAAGGAGGAAGGAACAGGAAGGAGCAGGGAACAGGAAGGAGAAGGGACCAGGAAGGAGGAGGGAAGAGGGAGGAGAAGGGACCAGGAAGGAGGAGGGAAGAGGGAGGAGAAGGGACCAGGAAGGAGGAGGGAAGAGGGAGGAGAAGGGAACAGGAAGGAGGAGGGACCAGGAAGGAGGAGGGAAGAGGGAGGAGAAGGGACCAGGAAGGAGGAGGGAAGAGGGAGGAGAAGGGACCAGGAAGGAGGAGGAAACAGGAAGGGGGAGGGAACAGGAAGGAGGAGGGAACAGGAAGGAGGAAGGAACAGGAAGGAGAAGGGAACAGGAAGGAGAAGGGACCAGGAAGGAGGAGGGAAGAGGGAGGAGAAGGGACCAGGAAGGAGGAGGAAACAGGAAGGAGGAGGGAACAGGAAGGAGGAGGGAACAGGAAGGAGGGACCAGGAAGGAGGAGGGAACAGGAAGGAGGGACCAGGAAGGAGGAGGGAACAGGAAGGAGGAGGGAACAGGAAGGAGAAAGGACCAGGAAGGAGGGACCAGGAAGGTTGAGGGAGCAGGAAGGAGGGACCAGGAAGGTGGAGGGAACAGGAAGGAGGGACCAGCAAGGAGGACGCACTGAGCTTGTGGATGTTGGGGATGACGGCCCGGCCCTTCTTCAGGTAGGAGGCCCTGAAGCCGTCGACAGACAGCATGATGAGCGGCGGCCGGATGAAGCTGAGCACAAAACACAAAACATCACCATTTAAATAGAAATGCGTGGATTTCTGCAGGTTTGATTTCTACGCTGGTTTGAGACTCACCCTGCAGGACATTCAGGACTCTTGATCTCCTCGCAGTCTCCCTCCACCCACGATGCCTCACCTCACGTGGAAAACCAGCACAGAGTGAATTACCCATCATGCACATGGATTCTCACCTTGCTGTACACTGAACCCCGGCGACTACCTTTGCAGAGCGACTTGTAGTTGGAGCAGCAGTCGCCTCGCTCCAGGCAGCCATCGGAGCAGTGGCAGGCGAAGTCGCCATTCCTCTCCTCGCCACAGCGGTCCGCCGAACACTCGAAGCCCCCCGCTGGGCAACCAGCAAGGGAGCAAAGTTCATTATCAGCCTCTTTAAACAAATCATCTGTTTACGACGGCGCATCAGGGCCACTGGGACGAAAAACACAAACAACGGAGCCGCCAGGGGGGCAATATTAAGAGATAAATATATCTAGCCGATATGAACAAGTTGATTGGTTCCGCTAACACCGGATGTTTGCCGTTGCTGTGACAAGCTACCGCGAGCATCTTAGCCCTGATCAATAAACACCCACAAGATGACAATTTGGCTTCAAGGACCTTAGGCGAAGGCCAAGGCGTTGTCTTTTTTCCTCTGAATATTGCCCCCTCTCTTGGTTCCGTGTTTTTCTCCTGCAGTGGTGCTGATACTCGTCATAGTTTCGCTACCAAACAAAGCAGACCTTGTAAAAGCTCAGCAGAACTCATTTTGTCTTTAATTTTTTACAATGTCCTTCTGTTGTTCGCCTAATGTTTTCAAGATGTGACTGCGGGTTCGCTCTCTTCACTCGAGCCAAGCTCTAAACCACCATCAGATGAAGAACAGGCACCCTTTTGTTCCTGTTTTATCAGCTCCAGCAGAAAGCACTTATTGGGTTGTGGGCCGAGCGAGTCCCCGAGCTACTGTAGCTCTGCTGTGGAAACATGTTCCAGACACATTCAGTAGGACATGCATCGCTCCTCTGCAGCTCCTTCTCGCTGCCGAGGCCCTCAAAAATAATGCAACTAGGCGAATGCAACGCTTCCACTTGCTGCGTTACGGCCAGATGAACAAGAGCATCAAATAAACGGAGGACTTTCACTCGGGAAACCACTGTTCGTGCCCAACTATTTCATTTTGGCGCCTGAAAAAAACCCATGATGTGTAACGAGCATACGTTGACGCGTCGGAGGAATGTAAAGCGTTGCAGTTTGACATTTAACACTCACACAAGTTACATCTGTAAAAACTATGCAAATGAACATGCTAGCTTCCGACAAAATTACGTTCCCATACAACTAATCTGCACTATCAAATATGTCCCGTCGCAGTTTTAAGAACTTGCAGAAAAAAACCAAAATACATTTGGTTATTTCAGTAACGAACTTACAAACTTTTGCTTTCACACGAACAACGGTCTCCTGGGTGAAAATCCGGCTGACCTCGTCATCACGCAGACCAAATTCCCTTCAAAAGTAATCACGATGGGTTTTTGTTGCATGGGATCGTCGTCTTTAGGAGAACTGGTCAAAGCGGCCGCAACAAGGCAACAAGGCTTCAATTGCTGCCGAGAACATGCGGCCTTCTGTTCATGGATTCGGAGGATCCAACTGAAGGTCGGGTCCTCTGAAGGATACAATGAATTGAGACACAGCAACCGTTTGACTCTGTCCGGCTGCCACAAATACTCATCAGAGCGAGCACTTTGAACCGCTTGTTGTCGAAAGGTGCTATACAAATAAAATTGCCTTGCCTAGCCTTATCAGAGCACCAAGGGTGGATTCATCCGCTGCTGAAAATAGTCCCCTCCTTCGAGTGACGTTGCTCAAAACCCAAACTTTTTTGAAAGAAACTGTATAACTGTGAGGTGTTTTTAAAGGGAAGGAAAGTTAGATGAGAAAATATAGCACACAAACACAAACATCATCACTGTTTTCGGGACAGAAGAGCAGAAGCCGGCGGCCTCACACTGACCTGTTTTCAGGCAGTGCTGGTCGAAGTCGGAGCAGCAGCTGTAGTAGGTTTTACACAGATTGTCACATCTGCATCCCGGAGGTTTGGCCTCCTCCAGCTCGAAGCACCTCCCCTTGCAGGAGCCCGCTGAGCTAACCCACTCGGAGATGACTGGAGGGACGAGAGGGGACACAAACATGCTGAACGGCCTCCAGGAGGCGAGACTAATAAATCACTTCTTAAAAGCCCATTTTTACAGACTGACTTTTGTGTAATGTCAACTACTACTGCTGTTTTGTTTTGCCTTTGTTTGGTTTTCTGCTTTAGAAAACCTCGGGTTTTACTGCAGCGGGGTCTGACACTCTGCAGTCCTGGTTCTGGTTCTCCTGTGCCTCCCTTCACTCCAGCAGGGCCAGCAATAGGGCCTGGTCCTCCAGCAGGGGGGTGTTGGTGTTGGTTCCCCAACGGGGACGGAGCCCTACACCTCCTCACAGAGACTTATTGTAGGTCGACAGTGACAGTGAAGGTGAATCTGGGTCTGTGAGTCTGGGTCTGGTTGTGGGTCAGGGTCTGGGTCTGAGTTGATGAAGTCTGATGTACGTGACCATTCTCACCTTTAGTGTGCGGTGCCGGGTTCTCTGCTCCATCTGCAGGTCTACTGGCTTGAAACACATAAGCTCTGCTGACATCAGTTCCCCACAGACAGAACAAGACCCCTATCTGCAGGGAGACCACAGACCACATTACCACCACACACACAGAGGGATCGCTGTTTGATTACCAATAAAAAAAATGTTTTTTTTAATCTCATCATGTCATGGGCAGATTACTCAGTTCTGGGATTTTTAACAACGATGTTGAAGGAGTTGTGCTACCTTGTTGTCTACCGTTACCTTGTTGTCTACCTGGTTGTCTACCGTTACCTTACCGTTACCTTCTTGTCTGCCTTGTTGTCTACCTGGTTGTCTACCGTTCCCTTGTTGTCTACCTGGTTGTCTACCATTACCCTGTTGTCTACCTGGTTGTCTACCGTTACCTTGTTGTCTACCGTTACCCTGTTGTCTACCTGGTTGTCTACCATTACCCTGTTGTCTACCTGGTTGTCTACCGTTACCTTGTTGTCTACCGTTACCTTGTTGTCCACCGTTACCTTGTTGTCTACCTGGTTGTCTACCGTTACCTGGTTGTCTACCTGGTTGTCTACCATTACCTTGTTGTCCACCGTTACCTTGTTGTCTACCTGGTTTTCTACCTTGTTGTCCACCATTACCTTGTTGTCTACCTGGTTGTCTACCGTTACCTGGTTGTCTACCGTTACCTTGTTGTCTACCTTGTTGTCTACCATTACCTTGTTGTCCACCGTTACCTTGTTGTCTACCTGGTTTTCTACCTTGTTGTCTACCGTTACCTTGTTGTCTACCTGGTTGTCTACCTTGTTGTCTACCGTTACCCTGTTGTCTACCGTTACCTTGTTGTCTACCGTTACCTTGTTGTCTACCGTTACCCTGTTGTCTACCGTTACCTTGTTGTCTACCGTTACCTTGTTGTCTACCGTTACCTTGTTGTCTACCTGGTTGTCTACCGTTACCTTGTTGTCTACCGTTACCCTGTTGTCTACCGTTACCTTGTTGTCTACCGTTACCCTGTTGTCTACCGTTACCTTGTTGTCAACCTGGTTGTCTACCGTTACCTTGTTGTCTACCGTTACCTTGTTGTCTACCGTTACCCTGTTGTCTACCTGGTTGTCTACCGTTACCTTGTTGTCTACCGTTACCTTGTTGTCTACCTTGTTGTCCACTCTTACCTTGTTGTCTACCGTTACCTTGTTGTCTACCGTTACCTTGTTGTCTACCTTGTTGTCCACTGTTACCTTGTTGTCTACCGTTACCTTGTTGTCTACCTTGTTGTCCACTGTTACCTTGTTGTCTACCGTTACCTTGTTGTCTACCGTTACCTTGTTGTCCACCGTTACCTTGTTGTCTACCTGGTTGTCTACCGTTACCTGGTTGTCTACCTGGTTGTCTACCATTACCTTGTTGTCCACCGTTACCTTGTTGTCTACCTGGTTTTCTACCTTGTTGTCCACCATTACCTTGTTGTCTACCTGGTTGTCTACCGTTACCTGGTTGTCTACCGTTACCTTGTTGTCTACCTTGTTGTCTACCATTACCTTGTTGTCCACCGTTACCTTGTTGTCTACCTGGTTTTCTACCTTGTTGTCTACCGTTACCTTGTTGTCTACCTGGTTGTCTACCTTGTTGTCTACCTTGTTGTCTACCGTTACCCTGTTGTCTACCGTTACCTTGTTGTCTACCGTTACCTTGTTGTCTACCGTTACCCTGTTGTCTACCGTTACCTTGTTGTCTACCGTTACCTTGTTGTCTACCGTTACCTTGTTGTCTACCTGGTTGTCTACCGTTACCTTGTTGTCTACCGTTACCCTGTTGTCTACCGTTACCTTGTTGTCTACCGTTACCCTGTTGTCTACCGTTACCTTGTTGTCAACCTGGTTGTCTACCGTTACCTTGTTGTCTACCGTTACCTTGTTGTCTACCGTTACCCTGTTGTCTACCTGGTTGTCTACCGTTACCTTGTTGTCTACCGTTACCTTGTTGTCTACCTTGTTGTCCACTGTTACCTTGTTGTCCACCTGGTTGTCTACCGTTACCTTGTTGTCTACCGTTACCCTGTTGTCTACCTGGTTGTCTACCGTTACCTTGTTGTCTACCGTTACCTTGTTGTCTACCGTTACCCTGTTGTCTACCTGGTTGTCTACCGTTACCTTGTTGTCTACCGTTACCTTGTTGTCTACCTTGTTGTCCACTGTTACCTTGTTGTCCACCGTTACCTTGTTGTCTACCTGGTTGTCTACCGTTACCTTGTTGTCTACCTGGTTGTCTACCTGGTTGTCTACCGTTACCCTGTTGTCTACCTGGGTGTCTACCTTGTTGTCCACTGTTACCTTGTTGTCCACCGTTAAGGCCTGATTATGCTTCCGCGTAGTGATCACGCAACGGCCACGCAGTTGCTTGGAGACCGTGATGGTTCTGCGTTGGGTTTACGTGTCGAAATGCAATTCAATGCCACACCGGTAAAGGGCGCTATGGTTTTTGTAAAGACTGACCGACCGACCGAGACTCTTGGCGTATATCGTCGTAGCCTCGTTATAGCCTATTTGTTTACTTTCCGGCTTTAAACGTCCACAATTTTTCAGAACTTGGTGTTTTATTTATTTGTGCAAAAGCGAGGTGCAAACAATAAAACAAGGTGCAAACAATAAAAGTAGCCTTTTAAAAGTTTAAATGGCGGTGTTTATGAGTGGAAACCGGAAAGCGGTCTCCAGCGGATGTAGTTAGCGGACCAATCACAGCCAATGCCGCTGCGTTGGTGTTGCGTCGTCTCGACGCGCGTCTAGGATTTTTGGGAGGTGCACGTCAGGCCCTTGCATTGGACGTAAGGGGGGTCCGCAAGGACCCCCTTGCGTTGTGTCGACGCGAAAGCATAACTTGGCCTTTACCTTGTTGTCTACCTGGTTGTCTACCTGGTTGTCTACCTGGTTGTCTACCGTTACCTGGTTGTCTACCTGGTTGTCCTAACTGGGAGCTGGTTTTCTTCCCGTTCACACAACGTGCTGCACAGATCAGCAAACCCTTGAATCTAAACGTGTGTTCATCGTGGGCTGAGACGTTTCAACCACATGAGAACAAAAAAACAAAACTCTCATCTCCGCTCTGAAACAGAAGTCAGGATACAAAACGATGCAATGTGGAAAGTTCTGGCAAAGAGCGAGGCTAATTCAGCCCAGACATCTGATGGATCATCAGGATACAGATGTTTGCCGGCTGGATTCACACTTTAGCAGAACATAAACTGCTTCACAAGATCACGAAACTTAAAAAACACACACCCCTTCCCATTGTACCTGTTAGAATACCGTAAGTATTGGAATACAGGTACAGTCAAAATATACATACACACTTTTAGCATATTGACCAAACTCTTTGCAAATAATTGTAGGATGAGGACGATGAGGACGGGAAGACGGTACAGAGTGTGAGCACACAGCTTTTGCTTGCTTTTACCTCCCCCAGGTAAACAAACGTCACGGACAGTGAACCGTTCCCGGCAATCCGTCACCATCATCATCATCATCATCACATCATCACCACCAATCATGCTTCTTGTTAATAAAAAAAGACCAAGATAAGAGTCCCAGCTGCTGCCATCTCTCCCTCCCTCTCTCCCCCCCTTTCTCCCTCTTTGCACATTTCGCAGCCTGCATTGATGCGAGGCAAAGTGCAGCGCTCTCTCACAGGTCGATCCGTGCTGCAACAGGGTTTTGTTGTTGTTTGGGGGGAGGAGGGGGGAGAGAGAGGGAGAGAGAGCGAGAGAGAGACGGTGACATGGCAGCCAGACTACAGTCTTACCGTACCAATTTTCCCAATAGCATGATCCAGGCAGCGGATCCACTTGTAGCATTCCAACCGGAGCAGAGCAAAAGTGTGTCCGACGTCCGCGCGTCTCTGGTCAGGTCGATGGAGCAGCGCGCAGGGGTCCACCTCTCTCTCTCCCACGCTCTCTCTACCTCTCTCTCTCACACTCTCCCTCTCTCTCCCCCCTTGTTTGCCTCTCTCGGTCCTGGGCCAATAAGCATGAAGTAATGGTGACAGCTGGTACAAGAGTGACGCTCCGGAGTCCAACTCCGAGAGAGAGAGAGAGAGAGAGAGAGAGAGAGAGAGAGAGAGAGAGAGAGGAGAGAGAGAGAGGCACAGAGGGGCTGAAAGGAGCAACTCACTGCTGACAAAGGTCATCTCTGTGTGATGACGTAATGATGATCAATAAAATAAAATAAAGAGTTTAACAGAGGTTGTTTAAGAGCAAAATATAATCAATAACTCAAAAACACTATAATATTATTTATTTATTATTTACAATGTGCACATTATTTATCATATTTTTAATAATAATTTTTTAAATGTAATTTTCGTTTTGTTTATTTGACCACAGTAGTATTATAATATTACACATTATCATTTCTAATCATTATAAACGTATTCATCTTGTTTTATTGATTCATTTGTATTTATTTTATTTTGGTTTCATCACAGTACCAATCCAACATACATATTCTTTATTTAATTTGGTTTACTTATTTTCATTTATTTATTTTGACACGGGCATCACAGTGGCATTTATTATTTATTATTGTATTTAGTTTAGTTTATTTGACATAACAGTCATTCGATTTGTAACATTTATGTAA
This sequence comes from Eutrigla gurnardus, assembly GCF_963514095.1. Classification (NCBI taxonomy): domain Eukaryota; kingdom Metazoa; phylum Chordata; class Actinopteri; order Perciformes; family Triglidae; genus Eutrigla; species Eutrigla gurnardus. The sequence goes on along the minus strand of NC_139928.1, from coordinate 23,602,060 downwards.
AAGTACCAGTTGCACCGTGCATAGTGTTTTTTCAGGGAAATAAATGTTAATGACGATGTACAACACCTGTCCATACTACATAACACATAAATAAAAATATAGAAATAAAGTTGAAAAAGAAAATATGAAAAAAATATGTCCACATCCAGAGACACATAGACTGAGAAATACAGGTGTTTACCTTCCCTAAATGTTTCCTTTTTATTTGATATAACTACCACGTGCATCATTTTTAATGATCATACTATTATATATAGTTTATTGTTACCATTTGAATGCCTTTTATTGTTAGTTTTATTGCTAACTGAGAGGTGGACTGGAGATCTTGACGGATGCCGACGACACCTAATTGTTCTTTTGAGCCCAAACATGCGTTTTTTCTGAAACCTAACTTTGTTGTTTTTTAGCATGTCGACAGAAAAGTGGAGTCGGCACGAACCATACGTCTGATCACTTCGAAGCTCGTGCTGAGCGACAAAAAAATAAAATTGAAAAAAATTAATAGGTTTCATTTTTCCCCAGATGTTGTGACAGGGGGGCCCTGACACTTCGGGCCCCTGGTAGCCTGTGCAGTGATCCGTCCATGGAAGCAACGTGTTGCCTTTGAGAAATCTGCAGCGACGACAGGAAGTCAAGATGCAACAGCAGACATGGAACCACATTAATGGCCTACGGGGGGAGACCCAGACCCTGGACGCCACCGAGGCCCACGTCAGGGGGGACGGGACCCAGACCCTGAACGCCCCACGTCGAGCCGAGACATGTGAACTCTGTTTTCCTGCAGACAACGAGACAAAGACGCGGCGCTGTGCAGCTGAAAGCTGTCTCTCTGCACATAAACACCGCCGCTGTGAGACGGGTAATCGGCCTTCCTGCCTTGTTTGTCTGGGGGGGGGATTCACCCTCACTGACAAGCCGGGAACATTGTGTTCATTGGGGGGGTGGGGGGGCTTTGACAATGATACGTACATCCACCACCTCGGGGGGAAACATCCTCGTCTTACAGAGACCACACACAGTGTGAGTGTGTGTGTGTGTGTGTGTGTGCGTGTGTGTGTGCGTGCGTGCGTGCGTGCGTGCGTGCGTGCGTGCGTGTGTGTGTGTGTGTGTGTGTGTGCGTGCGTGCGTGCGTGCGTGCGTGCGTGTGTGTGTGTGTGTGTGCGCGTGTGCGTGTGTGTGTGCGTGTGTGTGTGTGTGTGTGTGCGCCCCCCTGGCAACAGATTACCTTCCATAAGCCACAGGACGATCCGATTGGCCGAGGCGTCCCCCATCACCTGAGGCCGCGCTTAGCTGGCTGATCCCCGGCAGGAAGTCTTGAGTTTCAGCACACCTGGACCCCCCCCCCCAGAAACACCAACTAACCATGGGCATGAAAAAGTGTTATTGCCCGTCGTGTCTCCTGTTAGGGGTCCGAAAATCCTTTTTTTTATTAATCACATATTCTGTAGATTTTTACTTTAATGTCACTCGTTTGTTTTGGAGAATATTGCGGTCTGATATTGATATTCTATTCTTGATAACAGATATTCTTCATACATTATTAAGTAAGAAAACTGGCAGTCATAAGCATTGAACACTTCATTTTATTTAAAAAAAACCGTGCAGCCCCATTTTGCGGGCTGCACGGTGGTGTAGTGGGTAGCACTCTCGCCTCACAGCGAGAGGGTCCTGGGTTCGGTTCCCGGGTCGGCCCGGGTTCCTTCTGTGTGGAGTTTGCATGTTCTCCCCGTGTAAGCGTGGGTTCTCTCCGGGTTCTCCGGCTTCCTCCCACAGTCCAAAGACATGCAGGATGGGGATAGGTTCATTGGTGACTCTAAATGTCCCGTAGGTGTGAATGTGAGCGTGAATGGTTGTCTGTCTCTACATGTCTCCCTGTGATAGACTGGTTACCTGTCTGTCTCTACATGTCTCCCTGTGATAGACTGGTTACCTGTCTGTCTCTACATGTCTCCCTGTGATAGACTGGTTACCTGTCTGTCTCTACATGTCGGCCCTGTGATAGACTGGTTACCTGTCTGTCTCTACATGTCTCCCTGTGATAGACTGGTTACCTGTTTGTCTCTACATGTCTCCCTGTGATAGACTGGTTACCTGTCTGTCTCTACATGTCTCCCTGTGATAGACTGGTTACCTGTCTGTCTCTACATGTCTCCCTGTGATAGACTGGTTACCTGTCTGTCTCTACATGTCTCCCTGTGATAGACTGGCGTCCTGTCCAGGGTGAACCCTGCCTTCGCCCAATGACAGCTGGGATCGGCTCCAGCCCCCCCGCGACCCTGAATACAGGATAAGCGGTAAATGATGGATGGAGGTTTCCATTTGCACAAAGCACCAGATCGGTATTTAGATCGACCAACGTTTGGAGTTTTTAGCAGAATGACGAGGGTCGGTTTCCAGTTCCGAGGTCACATTTGCAGCTTTGTTCACTGTCATCAATCATGATGATGTCATCCTGCATCAAAGCAGCGAGGAGATTCAGGCGTTCGGCGCCCGAGGACGAGCTTACAGACGTTAAGCCGAGGAGTTGCTGAAGATTTGGCTTAAATAAGTGAGAGTCGTCTGTAAAGAATCACATCAGCCCTGAAACGTTCCTACACCTTCTTGAAAACACCACAAAAAAAATCAAGTGTATTCAAGGATTTCCAGCACCCGTTACAACCCTGTAATAATAGATGGGATGCAAGAGTTTGAAGTTCAGAGGAGGATCTCACTGAAATACATCAACTCTGCTGACATTTGTGCATCGTAATTCAGGAACAGTAATGTACTTTGGACAAAGTTAATATTTGCCTCACAATGCTCAAACACACACCCACACACACACACACACACACACACGCGTACACACACACACACACACACAGACACACACACGTACACACACACACCCACACACACACACACACATACACACACTCGTACACACACACACACACACGTACACACACCCCCCCCCACACACACACACACACACACACACACACACACACACACACACACCCCCCCCCACACACACACACACACACACACACACACACACACACACACACACACACACGTTCCAATGTTCACATGTCCCAATTAACTTAAAGTGTCCTTGGGTTCCTTGAAAGGCGCTATATAAGTTCCATTAATTATTTGTATTCGTATTATATGATGATGATTATTATTATTATTATTATTATGCTTTATTTCTATAGATTTTTTATTTTTGGACATTTGTGAAATTCCTAAAAATATACAAGAATGTTGCTTTTAAAACTCGGTCTGAACTGTATTTATATTCCTGACACTCTGCTTGTTTGCACGTGTTCAAAACTGTATTGTGTATTTACAACTGAGACACACCAGGCCAATAAACTTTCCCTTTTTTAAAATACTTTTACATACACATGTTAACCACTGGGCGAGTCAAAGACGTATTTCTGGTTTATAATCCGTCATCTTTTATCATTTATTTTTCTAACGTTGAATCGTATTATTTATTATTTTGGAGAATCCAGAGAAAAAGGAAGTGAATCAGGGTTATCGAAGAGACTGCTTTAACACTGGCGCTCTCTGTTGGTGACCACGGGTACTACAGCTTTACAAAGGGCAAAACATATAGAAAAGTAAAGTTGTTCTATGCATTTCTAAGGAAGAAGAATTGATAATGAGGGAGAATAACACCTGAAGGTGGCAGCAACGGGACATTGTGGGTTCCATCTACTGTAAATTTCAAAGCAGAAGAAGAATCAAGAGAATCTCTCTTTTTAATTCATTTATTTTTTTATGTTTATTTATTCATTGTTTTAGTTTTATGTTGGTCTACATTAAATGTTTATTTATTTAATTAATTTTTTAGTATTTTTATTGGTTTATTTTTTATTTTTTTCATTTCATGTCGGTCTATGTTAAATGTTTATTTATTTATTTTTATTTATGAGTATTTTTATTTGTTTATTAATTTATTTTATTTTTTCATTTCATGTTGGTCTTTATAAAATATGTTTATTTATTTAATTTTATTTATTAGTATTTTTTATTTGTTTATTTTATTTTTTCATTTCATGTTGGTCTATATTAAATATGTTTATTTACTTTCTAATTATTTTTATTTATTAGTATTTTTATTTGTTTATTTTATTTTTTCATTTCATGTTGGATTATATTAAATATGTTTATTTACTTTCTAATTATTTTTATTTATTAGTATTTTTATTTGTTTATTTTATTTTTTCACTTCATGTTGGTCTATATTAAATATGTTTATTTACTTTCTAATTATTTTTATTTATTAGTATTTTTATTTGTTTATTTTATTTTTTCACTTCATGTTGGTCTATATTAAATATGTTTATTTACTTTCTAATTATTTTTATTTATTAGTATTTTTATTTGTTTATTTTATTTTTTCACTTCATGTTGGTCTATATTAAATATGTTTATTTACTTTCTAATTATTTTTTATTTATTAGTATTTTTATTTGTTTATTTTATTTTTTAATTTCATGTTGGTCTATATTAAATATGTTTATTTACTTTCTAATTATTTTTATTTATTAGTATTTTTATTTGTTTATTTTATTTTTTCACTTCATGTTGGTCTATATTAAATATGTTTATTTACTTTCTAATTATTTTTATTTATTAGTATTTTTATTTGTTTATTTTATTTTTTCACTTCATGTTGGTCTATATTAAATATGTTTATTTACTTTCTAATTATTTTTTATTTATTAGTATTTTTATTTGTTTATTTTATTTTTTAATTTCATGTTGGTCTATATTAAATATGTTTATTTACTTTCTAATTATTTTTATTTATTAGTATTTTTATTTGTTTATTTTATTTTTTCACTTCATGTTGGTCTATATTAAATATGTTTATTTACTTTCTAATTATTTTTATTTATTAGTATTTTCATTTGTTTATTTTATTTTTTCATTTCATGTTGGTCTATATTAAATATGTTTATTTATTTACTTTTCTTTTTATTTTATTAGTTTAGGGGAAGAGACACACTCCAGCAAAGTGGGTGGCGGTAAGGCGCAAGAATTACACAAGACGAAGAAGAAGAATGACGTCGCAGCGGAACCCGGATGTTTCGCGGGAAGTAGCAGAGCTCTCTTTGTTGTGTTGAGAGAAAGCGGAGGGTTTGGATGAATCTCTCTGAAGGGACCGGGAGCTTCTTACCTCCTCTCCGGGTGTTTCACCTCCGACGCGTCTCCCCGTAGCATACGAGGCTACGCTAGTTAGCTTAGCATGCTAGCCGGGAGGAGCCGTTAGCAGCTAGCAGGTTTGTTGTTGTTGTTCCGCTGCTGGAAGTTTGTGTGACGAAGACAACAACGTTCCTCTCGCCGTGTGGAGATGTCCAAAGCCCGGATGCTGAGAGCGGCGGTGGAGCGGCGGCTAGCGGCGGCTGCTGACGAGATCCTCGGGCTGTTTGAGCGGACGATCGCGGAGTACGAGGCGGAGGGCCGGAAGCTAGCGGGCCGGGTTCAGGCGGCAGGTTGGTCCACGTTTAATCATATCACGTCACGTGATATCACGACATTAGTAGTAGTACTTGTTCGCTGGTGTACACGCGGGACTTTACTGTTGTTTTTAGCTGCCGTCGACCTCGTTTGTAACGATGATTATTGGCAACATGAACCGTTTTTAATTGATTATTGAAAATGCTGGTATCGTCCTTTTCCTTTGGCGTGACTGGTGTGAAGCATCAGCATCACTTATTTAAAGTGATGACCATCACCTGTCCAATTAGAGCACGCTGATGGTAAGGCTTGTTGTGACGTCACCGTTGTGCTCTATAAAACAGCATTTAGTCACATTTAGTCATATATCATTGCTGTCGATGTTATTTATAGTGTCATATCACAACAGAAGTCATCTCAGGACACTTAACACTGAGCGGGAGTAGATTACGCTCGTAGTCCAACATTTAATGTGTTCAACCCAATCCTGTAAAAGTGCAGTGATGACGGGATCGAGCTTCCTTCCTCATGTCGCTTTTCACTTGATTCTGGGTCACAAAACCACTTTATTGCTCCTTAAAGGGACGGTGTGTTACGCTTCAAGTTATTTATTAGGTCCTCATAAGTGTATAATTGCCAATAATCTGATGTATCCCAGTAAGATTTCTCATCTGTGTTTACATCGGACGGGTAAGTCCTCGGGAGGCTTCCATGTCATTCTGACGTTTTTAAAAAAGGACATGACGCCTCAATGCGATTTAGCTCAGAGCCGGCGTGAATGAAAGGAGATCACATCATCGAGAGGCCTCCGGACCCAGCGAGTCCTCGTTAACATTTCATTATTCTCCACAGACGTCCGGCAGCTGGTGGAGATACAAGAAGATGTCCCACCTGAGCAGCAAGAGAGGAGCTCCAGTCTGGACCAGCAGGACCCAGAACCCCCACACATCAAAGAGGAACAGGAGGAACTCTGGATCGGTCCGGAGGGAGGGCAGCTTCAAGGGCTGGAGGAGGCTCACATCCAGTTCTCATTCACTTCTGTGGCTGTGAAGAGTGAAGATGATGATGATGATGATGATGAAGCTCAGACGTCACAGCTACACGGAACTGAGGAGAACATAGAAGCGGATCAACCAGCTATTCATGGTGAGACTTCATCCTCCTCTGAATCAAAAAGCGACGACGAGACTTCCTCCTCCTCTGAATCTGGGAGCGATTACGGGACTTCATCCTCCTCTGACTCTGAGCCTGGTGTCGGCTGTAGTCATCTGGATGACACCGGGGAACCTCAGTCAGGTTTAAACCCCCAAAACAATGAAGGGAACGAATGTATGGAACTTTCTGGAAGCTTCGGCCTAGAGGGACAACTGGGAGGGAAACCCTTCGGTTGCTCCGTCTGCGGTAAAACATATGCGATGAATTCAAGTTTGATCTCTCACTTGAAAGTTCATTCAGACGGGAAACATTTCAGCTGCTCGCTTTGCAAGTCGAGCTTCGGAAGCAGCGCCCATCTGGTCCGGCACATCAGGACCCATTCTGGGGAGAAACCCTTTAGTTGTTCAGTTTGTGGGAAAAAATTTGCCCTAAACCACCAGATGAGACGACACCTGATCGTCCACACGGGGGAGAAACCGTTCAGCTGTGTGTTTTGTAGTAAAACCTTCTCCCAGCACAGTAATCTGAGACAACACGTAGCCATTCACACGAGAGAGAAACCCTTCAGCTGTTCAGTTTGCGGGAAAGGATTCTCGCATGGGAGTAACCTGAAACAACACCTGACTGTGCACACGCGGGAGAAACCGTTCAGCTGTTCGGTTTGTAGGCGGGGCTTCTCACAAAAGGAACAGCTGAGGCAACACATCGTTGTCCACACGGGGGAGAAACCGTTCGGCTGTTCAGTTTGTGGAAGAAGATTCACGCAACACGGAAGTCTGACGCGACACATGATCGTCCACACGGGGGAGAAACCGTTCGGCTGCTCCGTCTGCAGCCGGAGGTTCAGTCAGCACAGCAGCCTAAAGAGACACCTGCTGGTCCACACCGGAGAACCCGCTGTAGCCGACTTTACGGGATGACATTTGCACAAATGGGGAGAATTCAAATATGCTAACTAGCTTAGTAGCTAGCTAGCATAGCTAGCTAGTTGAACTATGACTCAACGAAGCAGGCTTACGCCTCCTCTAAGAAACCCGGTGGCGTTCCAGTTGATTTCATTCATACTTTTATACTTTTATGTTTTATTCATCACTTTTATTTATTTAGTAAAAATGTTTATGCGTAATATTTACCATATTGTGTTATGAAGAGTGCTCAATGTTACCCTCTTCTTACTTAAAGACTAAGTCAACTAGTTTTTTTTCTTCTAGTGTTCTGGTTCCATGTTTGTGTTGAATCACACACATCAAAGGACTTTTACTTTGGAAAATCTCTCAAGGGAAGCTGTAAAAATGTTTTATTTTTAGTCCTAAGAACTCACATGTTTTTTTTCCCTCAGCAAACCCCCCAAAAAATTAGAAATAAATAATATTTTCCTCACACTTGAGTGGTATTTGTGCTTCATAAGGGGTCACATGTTTATACTCTTTGTTAACATCTTATTTTGAAAACCGATTCCTCGCCGTGGTCACACGCTACGTGTTTCGTCCAGGCCGTCCAATCAGAAACAATGATGTCATTACGGGGGGAAGTGAAACATATCAGTTCTGGATGATGTCACTGTATCTCGTGATGAAGACATTCTGGCATCACCTGCTCCCGACCCCAGGGTCAAAGGTCAAGAGACGGCCCAGTTGGGCAGGTATTTGAACGTTCACATGTAAAAGACCCTGATTGGTTGGTTCCTCAACGCTTTTTCTTTAAATTTGTACTAAAATGAACCGATTTCTTCTTCTAACGTAGAATTATGACCAAAAAAAAGGAATGTAAAGAACTTTGAGTGGTGGCCGTGATGAAGTCGACCTTTGACCCGTCAAGAGCTTCAAGGAATTCTGATCATTGATCCTCGCTGTCGGAGTGGGAAGTATTGATTAGAGGCCGTCGTGCACCAAACTGCTACTTGACACTGATCGTTTCTCAGACAGGCGATAAAGTGAAATCAGATATTTACTATTATATAATACATGAATATGAAACCATGGAAACCATTCTCACTTTACAGTAAAGCTTGTCTTCCGTTAGCTGAGTTTCAGATATAATTTGGTATTATGAAGAGATTCAAAGGGTTTGTTAAGAATCGTGTTTGTGTGAACGATGAAATTCTCCTTTTAACGTCAACAATGTAACGTCTACGTATAAAAGATGTTAAACGGTATAAAAACAACATTTAAAAGGCGACTAACGGATCAAACGGATCTGTCTGGCTACGAGTCTGAAATGCTTTACCAGCTTCAGTTGTGAGAGAATATAATACTATATATAATATGAAAACTAATAATAGAAATATTCATCAATAAATAAGAGGACAACAGCAACACAACGTTGGAGTGTGTATCTGTGTTATCTTCAGTCTGAGAAGCTGCGTTGGCGTCTGACCTGTGATCATTGACCGCTGATCAGCTGTGATCTAACGAGGCGGGAATGTGTGTTTATCAGAAGTGTGTTTACTGCTGCAGCATCACACTGCTAATGCTGCTGCTAATGCTAATGCTGCTGCTAATGCTAATGCTAATGCTAATGATGCTGCTGCTGTGGTTGTTGTTGCTCTCAGTCACGTTGTCCAACTTGACCTCAGGCGTGTGTTTCGTTTGGTTTCCCTTCATAGTCTGATGGAAGTTGTGTTTCTCCGATCGATGTTTGCTCTTCCTGTCCGGCTGCAGCCTCCTACCGTCTCCATGGCAACCGTCGTTTTAGCTTGTGCTTCAGAAAAACCCTCTTTGTGTGAAACAGTTGCTCAACCCAGTTGGATTGTTTGATGTAGAAATGCAGCGTGTTATCAGCAGAACGCTCCAACATGAGATATTATTGATATTATTATTATTCAGCTGTTCTGGAACAGACTGTTCTGGTTCTAGATACGGAAAGGGAGAAAGCACAAATCCCCCACGTTGCCCAACAGCGGCAACACTGTAATCTATTCTATTTGTCTCACTCCTGCTCTCTACTCTCTCTGAGAAGCTCTCTTTTTTATTTTTATTACATGAAGTGTTTCTTCTCTGGTGCAAAGTTAAGGTGGAACATTAAATCCTTACAAATGATCATTTCACATCGAGTCACATCTTCTGAAGCTCATTTTATTTCTAACAAAAACACATCGATGAACACAGAACTGTCCAGAGAGGGAAGAGTGTCTCCTCCTGCTGAGGTCACTCTGTTTGTTCAGCGGTTTAATATTTAGCTCACACACACACACACACACACACACACACACACACACACACACACACACACACACACACACACACAGCTTTCAGCCCTGTGAACACACACTTTTAGCTGAGCAGCTGATTAGGAGAGCCTCGTCTGGATCCGTCTGAGCAGCGATGGGACCTCGAACGGCAGGTAAGATCTTCAGCTTTCAGTCCCGTTCTACCAGGTTTTTCATTCCTGTGATTATAAGTCTTTATAAAAATAGAATTGCTCATTTAGAAAGGAAGCTCAATAACTGATGGAATCAAACCTGTGACGCTGCTATCTGACAGGTTGTTTGTTTTATTGTATTTACCCATATGTGTTCATCCAGGATAATAAAAGTGAGATTAAAACTGGTTTACTCGTCTGGCCGAGACGGCAACCAGAAACGCAGATAACACTAAAAACCAAAACAACATTCAAAGCGTTAATAGATAAAATCATGTAAAAGAGACCAAATCATTGTGGAAAATTTGACTTTTCATCTTGGAATGAGACCCCAGTTTGTCAATTTGCTACCATATAATAATAATGATAATATTATTAACAACCAGAGTAAAACGAAGCTGGAAGAAAAGGTTCAGTTTAGCTGGATGACTGTGGACCAATCAGAGAGGGCGTTGGGGGTCACATGGTGTCTTCTGTCTAATCTGGATGCTTAATGAAGCGTGGCTGTTATCAGCGTCTCTGTGAACAGAAGCAGCGTCAGGAGGAGAGTTCAGGAAATGAAAAATAAAAGTGGGTCAGATGTGATTCTGCTGATTAACCCCCCATCAGTGACTCCCTCTAAGGAGGTGAAGGCTGGAGGAGGAGGAGGAGGAGGAGGAGGTCAGGCAGGAGCTCGGCTGAGGAGCAGCAGTGACGGCAGCAGATACAGCAGGAGAGGAGGAGGCCTTCCCAACTTCTCCTCCTCCTCCTCTTCATCGTCTCTGGCGCTCTACAACCCCAAATCAGGTAAGAAATAAATCAGATATATATTTATAGGATTTATTTTTAGCCCTGAATCAGATTGCCGTGTTGTTGAAAGTTGCTGTAAATCAGATTGCCCTGTTGTTGAAAGTTGCTGTAAACCAGATTGCTGTGTTGTTGAAAGTTGCTGTAAACCAGATTGCCGTGTTGTTGAAAGTTGCTGTAAATCAGATTGCCGTGTTGTTGAAAGTTGCTGTAAATCAGATTGCCCTGTTGTTGAAAGTTGCTGTAAATCAGATTGCCCTGTTGTTAAAAGTTGCTGTAAACCAGATTGCCGTGTTGTTGAAAGTTGCTGTTAACCAGATTGCCGTGTTGTTGAAAGTTGCTGTTAACCAGATTGCCCTGTTGTTGAAAGTTGCTGTAAATCAGATTGCCCTGTTGTTGAAAGTTGCTGTAAACCAGATTGCCGTGTTGTTGAAAGTTGCTGTTAACCAGATTGCCGTGTTGTTGAAAGTTGCTGTTAACCAGATTGCCCTGTTGTTAAAAGTTGCTGTAAACCAGATTGCCGTGTTGTTGAAAGTTGCTGTAAACCAGATTGCCGTGTTGTTGAAAGTTGCTGTTAACCAGATTGCCCTGTTGTTTAGTGCTGAAGAGGCCGGTGAGCACAGCGGAGCTGCAGAGACCCGGAGGACCGTATCTCAGGAAGACGTTCACGGTACGTTCACTGACCGTCGGCCGTCTCAGTTCTTCCCCCGGCTGACGCTCCGTGTGCTTCCAGGTCGTGGCCGACGCCGTGGGCTGGGGCTTCGTGGTCCGAGGGAACCGGCCGTGTCACATCCA
>NC_139928.1:23458007-23585507 GCF_963514095.1 Eutrigla gurnardus | reverse complement strand
CTGCCGCCTTCCTCCGTGAAAGCAGCTCTGAGGAATGAATAGCCGCAGGCGGGGATCGGGACGAGGCGGGAAACTCCCGTCAGTCCGCTGCAAGTCTCAACGCAGCCCGGAGAGCGCGGCAAGCTGGCCGCAGGCACGCCGGAAGTCCGCCGCGTCGGCCTTCAAAGTAAGAGTCTCCAATTTAAATAAATCGTTTGTGCGAGGAGGTAATATTATAATTAAGATTGTTTAATTTCGACCTGTCCAGGGTGTACCCTGCCTTCGGCTCCAGCCCCCCCATGACCCTAAATACAGGATAAGCGGTAGAAAATAAATGGATGGATGGATTGTTTAATTTTTATCATTAAAAAATAAATGTACCTGTATTTTTCCTATTGTACCGAACTGTGAAGTTGTCTCATTTTGCTGTTCGTTAGCAGCTTTTTTTAGCGCGTAAAGCTTCATAGTCACAAGTGTAGAAAACATTAAAAAAAATCCTTTAAAGCTGGTGTTAATCACAGACCTTATTTTAGAAATCTTAAAATAAATAAATAAAAAATGCACTTCAGAAATGCTGACTCATTTCTGGTTTCACAAATCATGTGACTTGTGTTTAAGCTAGCAGCAGGACGGTAGCTTGGCTAGCAACATAATCATATAAAATATTTAATCTCACAGATAAGAAAACAAGAAACGTTTGTAGTAAAAAAAAATTTTTTTAAATAGCAGAAAGCGTGACGTTAGAGAAGTTGTGACAAATGTTAGCTAACTGTCATTAAAGATAAACGACTGAAGGTGGCTGGATTATGGAAAAAAAATCGTTATTAATTTACATCTTTGAGTTAAACTCCCAAGACAAAGGTTACTATGAGTTGCCAACTCTGAAATTAAACATGAACCCTCAAATCGGAGACCATTTATTTGTGTAATTATTTTTCCCCAGACCAGAACCTTTCAACAGAGCGGAGAAGAGGATTGATCCAGTGACGGATTGGTACGTAATTCTTTACTTTCAACATCAGCGTGTCACGTCTAATCTGCGTGTTGAACGGCACTAACGCTTTTATTTTGAAGGCGTCCGTCGGAAGCGCGGCGGCTCAGCGGGTCCAGCTTGTCTCCCGATCGACGGGGAGCGGAGAGTTGGTTAAGTGTGCGGATCAGAGTCGCTTCGTGGGGGGACGAGTCTGGTCTGGTCCGGAGGAGAGCCCGGATCCCGGAGACGGTTTTACCCGAGAAGGTGAGAAGAAGCCTCTTTATGCATAAACATAACATAATGATGATGATAATAATTATTATAATAAAAGAGCCTCTGAATATGTTACATATCTCCCATGCAGCTGCTCGTGCACGAGCTCACCTGCGCGCGTTTCAATTAAGGGAACGTCAGGTCTTCTTACGATAAGAAGTTTTGGGGATGAAATTATTTTTTTAATGATTGGCTTCGTTATTTTATTCGTTGTTGCTGCACCTTTATTTGTTTTACAGCGTGATTGATCCGGTGAATAAAAACCCATAATTGTTTTATTAATGCGCGTAACAGTGTAGCGACGGGGCTCTGGATCACGCACGCGCCGACAGAAGTCATCCAGGTGTTTGAATGTGACCCTGCTTTCCTCCAAGACGGAACATTTCATGGATAATATATAGATATAATAGTGATTGTTATAAACATACACCTCGGCTTTTATTTTGGTGGTGCAAATGTTTGAAGTTCCTCCGTCTGTGCATGGATGAGTCAGAAGTTATTCATCCTGTTTATTTTAAATAAACGCATGTTTTAATAAAGAAACCCTGTGTGTGTGTGTGTGTGTGTGTGTGTGTGTGTGTGTGTGTGTGTGTGTGTGTTAATGGGAGGAGTCATAGAGCTGTGACGTAACCAACATGTCTGTACATCATGGAGGGGCGGAGCTCCGTCCCTTCAGAGCTGCACATAGATGGATTTAATTTAACGTGTAGAGTCGATATCACAGATGGATGTTTGGTTCTGAAAGTGAAGACTTGAACTTGTGACCTCCAGGTGTGTCGTGGTCTTCGTGGTCTTCGTGGTCTTCGTGGTCATCCCGTCTGCAGCTCCCAGAATGCCGTTCTCTCTCAGACTGAGAGTCTGCCTGCTGGGCTTCCTTGTGGTCTCTCTGCTCCCTCAGCCGGCGCGGGGTCAAGGTAAGTCCTGGTGCTGGTTTGCTTTCCCCTCAGGGACCCCGACGGGGGTCTGGCTGTTTGCAAGCGCATTATAGTACTGAGCAGGGTTCCCCATGTTAGTACTGAGCAGGGTTCCCCATGTTAGTACTGAGCAGGGTTCCCCAGGGTTCCCCATGTTAGTACTGAGCAGGGTTCCCCAGGGTTCCCCATGTTAGTACTGAGCAGGGTTCCCCATGTTAGTACTGAGCAGGATTCCCCATGTTAGTACTGAGCAGGGTTCCCCAGGGTTCCCCACGTCAGTACTGAGCAGAGTTCCCTAGGGTTCCCCATGTTAGTACTGAGCAGGGTTCCCTAGGGTTCCCCATGTTAGTACTGAGCAGGGTTCCCCACGTTAGTACTGAGCAGAGTTCCCCATGTTAGTACTGAGCAGAGTTCCTCATGTTAGTACTGAGCAGGGTTCCCCAGGGTTCCCCATGTTAGTACTGAGCAGGGTTCCCCATGTTAGTACTGAGCAGGGTTCCCCAGGGTTCCCCATGTTAGTACTGAGCAGGGTTCCCCATGTTAGTACTGAGCAGGGTTCCCCAGGGTTCCCCATGTTAGTACTGAGCAGGGTTCCCCAGGGTTCCCCATGTTAGTACTGAGCAGGATTCCCCATGTTAGTACTGAGCAGGGTTCCCCACGTCAGTACTGAGCAGAGTTCCCTAGGGTTCCCCATGTTAGTACTGAGCAGGGTTCCCTAGGGTTCCCCATGTTAGTACTGAGCAGGGTTCCCCACGTTAGTACTGAGCAGAGTTCCCCATGTTAGTACTGAGCAGAGTTCCCCATGTTAGTACTGAGCAGAGTTCCCCATGTTAGTACTGAGCAGGGTTCCCCATGTTAGTACTGAGCAGGGTTCCCCATGTTAGTACTGAGCAGGGTTCCCTAGGGTTCCCCATGCTAGTACTGAGCAGGGTTCCCCACGTTAGTACTGAGCAGAGTTCCCCATGTTAGTACTGAGCAGAGTTCCCCATGTTAGTACTGAGCAGAGTTCCCCATGTTAGTACTGAGCAGGGTTCCCCATGTTAGTACTGAGCAGGGTTCCCCACGTTAGTACTGAGCAGAGTTCCCCATGTTAGTACTGAGCAGAGTTCCCCATGTTAGTACTGAGCAGAGTTCCCCATGTTAGTACTGAGCAGGGTTCCCCATGTTAGTACTGAGCAGGGTTCCCCATGTTAGTACTGAGCAGGGTTCCCTAGGGTTCCCCATGCTAGTACTGAGCAGGGTTCCCCACGTTAGTACTGAGCAGAGTTCCCCATGTTAGTACTGAGCAGAGTTCCCCATGTTAGTACTGAGCAGAGTTCCCCATGTTAGTACTGAGCAGGGTTCCCCATGTTAGTACTGAGCAGGGTTCCCCAGGGTTCCCCATGTTAGCACTGAGCAGGGTTCCCCAGGGTTCCCCATGTTAGTACTGAGCAGGGTTCCCCATGTTAGTACTGAGCAGGGTTCCCCACGTTAGTACTGAGCAGAGTTCCCTAGGGTTCCCCACGTTAGTACTGACCAGAGTTCCCTAGGGTTCCCCACGTTAGTACTGAGCAGAGTTCCCTAGGGTTCCCCATGTTAGTACTGAGCAGGGTTCCCCAGGGTTCCCCATGTTAGTACTGAGCAGAGTTCCCCAGGGTTCCCCACGTTAGTACTGAGCAGAGTTCCCTAGGGTTCCCCATGTTAGTACTGAGCAGGATTCCCCAGGGTTCCCCATGTTAGTACTGAGCAGGGTTCCCCAGGGTTCCCCATGTTAGTACTGAGCAGGATTCCCCATGTTAGTACTGAGCAGAGTTCCCCAGGGTTCCCCACGTTAGTACTGAGCAGAGTTCCCTAGGGTTCCCCATGTTAGTACTGAGCAGGATTCCCCATGTTAGTACTGAGCAGAGTTCCCCAGGGTTCCCCACGTTAGTACTGAGCAGAGTTCCCTAGGGTTCCCCATGTTAGTACTGAGCAGAGTTCCCCATGTTAGTACTGAGCAGAGTTCCCCAGGGTTCCCCACGTTAGTACTGAGCAGAGTTCCCTAGGGTTCCCCATGTTAGTACTGAGCAGGGTTCCCCATGTTAGTACTGAGCAGGGTTCCCTATTATGTTTATGAACAGTCTCAAATGAACCGAGTTGTTCCGTCATGGTTCCAAACAGGACTAGAGATCCTCCTACATAGACCCGGGACCATAGTGGTCAAACCCCTGTGTGGTTCTGGTGCAGTTCATGAACCTGAACCTTGTTGTGGTGGTTCTCAAGACTTTGCTTGAAGTCCTCGATGGTCCTCATGAGAAACCGGGTCTGTCACCTCGGTAGTCAGTCTGACCATGTGATCGGTTCTGGAAGGGAACCGGGTTCCACATTAGAACTCTTCACTGTCTTATCGTTGAAGATCTGTTCCTCCATCTTCTTCCGTTTTCTCCTTTACTTCCTGTCGTCGGTCCGTCAGCTGACTTCCTCTTCGGAGAGAGAACCTCGTTAACACCATCGTTAACAATCTGACACACTTAACGAGCCGAGCTGCTCTCCACCAATGACTATTGACATTCATCATCTTAATTACAAGAAGACCTGAGATGGATCCAGGATGAGATCTGGTTTTATATCTTACTGGGTTGGTTCTACATCTGGAACTTTGGGGGGGCGGACCCACTAGAAGGTCTGGGTCCAGGTTTTAAAGAGAGACATCCTTGGCTCGGTGGTATTCTGGTGTTTGACGTTCTGTAGGAATCACCTGGTCGTCTCCGAACAGCTGTAAAGGTCAAATCCTGGTTTCCGAGGCTCCTGGTCTCGTAATTATCTGCAGCAGGTTTCTGCACCTGAAGGGAAACCGGCGGCAGGAATGTGGTCGAATGAGTTGGTTTTCATTCACGTTCCAGCCGACAGAATCCACGTTTCTCATTTCTACTGTTTATCAAACAACAACGTTCTTCACGGGAATCACGTCGCAGGATGTAGCGATGTCGTAAAAATGACGTGAAGCGCGTCACAATGCTGAAGGAAAACTCCCATAATTCTCATGTTCAGGACTAATCCAGTACTTCAGATTCTCTGTGTGGGAGGAGCCTCTCCCCGAAACTATGAGTCCATCGGGGGAATTTTCGTTATCGGGGGATGATCGTAAAGTAAAAGTTGCCGATCACCGCTACGCTAATTTAAATTGTATTCATCCTTTTTCATGCAGGGAAACCTGATGATTTATGATCATGGTTGTTTTAATCTACTTTTAGGTCTTATATATGACATAATAACAATATTTGTTTTTACTCATACCTGCATGTTTATTTTGAGCATTTTAAGCATATTTTGTCAGGATAATATCTGGATAAACATGACATGGCATTTTTCCATAATCCAACACCGACAGATCTGTGTTGCATCTTGAGTTTGAAGTGTTTTAGAATCCTCCTTAATATATGTGTGTGTGTGTATATATATATACACACACTCTGTCACGGAGCGTACCCACCAAACGCGATGAACGCGATTGAAACGCGCGACAAATGAAATCGCGTCGCGCTAGACGCTCCAGTTTTGACGCCGGTCCAATATGCCAAAAAACGCCTCATCGCGGCATCGCGTCATCGCGTCGAGCTCGCCCAAACCCATTTCTTCCGCCATTTCATTCTCTCGTCGATCATGGCTGAGATAACCACCATCGCTGCACTGTATCTACTCTGGAGAAGTTCCCAGCTTCGTCTGCGGGCTAGGCGCCGACGTCGGTTCTGGGTGCATGCTACCCTACGGAGGCGGCGTGAGCTCGCCGAGTTCCACCGTCTCCTGCAGGAGCTGCGCCTGGACGACGGCCGGTTCCAGCGGTACTTCAGGCTGACTGTTGCCCAGTTTGAAGACCTGCTAACCAGGGTACAGGACCAGGAGGTTTAGCTGCTGCTCTGCCCAGAACTGGTGCTTCATAGCCGGCCATAAGCCCCAGTGATAAACAATCGCAAAAAAAAGGATCTCTGTGTGTGAAAGAGCTGGGATTGATATGTATGTATGTGTGTGTGTGTGTGTGCGCGCGCGTGCGTGCGCCCCCCAACTTTGATTATGGGCAATATATAATATAATATAATATATAAATATTGTGGCAAAAAGCGAGGGAACACCAGGACGTCCGTACGTCAGCACGTCGGTGACGATCTCAACGCTGATAGGCTGTCGCGGCGCGTCTTCACGCGAATTCGCCGCAAAAGTTCAATTATTTCAACTCGAGCGATGGCGCGATGGCGCGATGAAGCGATGAAGCGATTTTTCGCGTCCATCGCGTCCATCGCGCCGCGCTATCGCGTCCATCGCGTCGCCCGGCGCGATGAAGCGTCTAATCGCGTCTTTGCATTGACTTTACATGTAATCTTGTCGCGCGATGAAGTTTCATCGCGTTTGGTGGGTACGCCCTGTCACACAAGATTCTCCATGAGAAATATCTGAGAAATAAGTTCTCATTTCTGCAAGCGAATCCCCTTTGTCTTCACGAGGCGTCCTGTGAATGAGTGTGTGTGTGTGTGTGTCTATATATCTCTGTGTGTGTGTGTGTGTGTCTATGTGTGTGTGTGTGTCTATATATCTCTGTGTGTGTGTGTGTGTGTGTGTGTGTGTCTATATGTGTGTGTGCGTCTATATATATATATATCTGTGTGTGTGTGTGTTGCTGCAAACGAACCAGCAGAACATGAAAAAAACCCAAACAAAACGCACCAAAGCTACATGGATTTGCATGTGCACCAGAATACCTTGGCCTCCGGTTTGTGTGGACGTTCATAACTCATTTCCATGCGTGGACGTGCTCGCGGCGGCGGCGGATGCACACGCCGTCGACGCACCTCAGAGAAACGCCGCCTCCCCCGACCCGTTTGGGATTCGAGAGAGAGAGAACGAAAGAAAGAAAGGCCTTTGTTTCCTCGTTGTCGTCCCAGGTTGGTGAGATGATCGCTGCCGTGTGTTTAAATCTATACTCTCTCTCTCTCTCTCTCTCTCCCTCCATTCACACCAGGATTATCCTTCCTGTGCTGAAACTCACTTTTCTTTGCATTCCTATAGAGTGGTTTCTCTCCGGCGCACAAAGAGGCGGTTCACCACGAAGCGTCCGTCTTATCGGCTCCACTAAATCCACGTTGTTGTTGTGAGAGAAAACATCTCATCAGATTTAGTTTTTTACCTCGGGTGAGAAAACAAACGTACGTATTGTTGCTGTGTCTCATCCCCCAGAAAACAGACACGCGGCAAAATCCTTCCAAAAAAGTGCCAAATCACCGTTTTCCTCCCTTTAGTTGTTGTTTTGGGTGAACCGTCCCTTTAAGGCGTCGCTATTTAAGGAACTGGCCTCGTAACGAGGACACAAACACGGGAACGCAGTTTGTGGGTTTTGGCTTTTCTTCTCTGTTTTCTTTGTTTCTTTACCTGAATGAGATTTGGGTTCTTCCAGATTCCCGATGATGATCTGGGAGAATGACGGGTGTTGCTGTGGTTGCTGACCGTAGAAATGTGTTGTTGTTTGTGTTGGCGTTGCTTTAGCATTCCGACGTTTTAATGTGAACACATGACAACACGACAATGCTGCGAGGCGAAACATTTACACCAACTATTCCTTACAATAAACTAGAAATATACAATTACTACAGTATAATATAAAAATAGGATAAGGTGCAATTTTTTTTGCGTAAAATCAAAAAAGAACCTCTACGTTGCCATTTACATTCAGCCGCTCATATTCCGATTATCGCAACGTTACGTTTGGCCTTAAAAGTATGCCGAGTTAACGATTAGCCGTTTCCTGTTTGGAGTGCACTCTTTAACTATCGCATGAAGATGCTCAGGTCGGTTCCGCACTCGTACGAAACATCGGATTTATGTTTAGCTGCTAACGTCCAAGCCAAATGTCATGTTCAACCATCCAGTAGCTTCCGAGACATCGCGATCGTATCTACAAATGTCGGCCTCTCGCAGAAGTTATTTAAATTGCGAAATGCCGAACAGTGCTGACGGAGCTACTTTACGTGCACCAAATATTCTGTTTTTGCCGTTATTAAATAAAACAAGATTCCTATTAATCTGTTTACACGTCTGATGAAAATTAATATTATATTAATATATACGTTTACAGCCGTGCACAACGCGCCGTTTATCACGTTTATGTATAGACTCAGGTTCAGATCCAGGTTCAGGTTCAGGTTCAGACTCAGATCCAGGTTCAGGTTCAGGTTCAGACTCAAATCCAGGTTCAGGTTCAGGTTAGGTTCAGACTCAGATCCAGGTTCAGGTTCAGACTCAGATCCGGGTTCAGGTTCAGACTCAGGTTCAGGTTCAGGTTCAGACGCCGGTCGGAGGACGCCGTACACGCCGTTGAACGCTGGAGGACGGAGAGGAAAAGTAAACAGATTCTTTCCCTTTGGTGCCCTTTTGTTCTTTTTCCTCCTCGCAGTTAAAAGGAAGTCACATTCTCTCCTTCCTCTTCCTCTTCCTCGTCTCATCGCCCTGACGACCGTTTCAAAGAGATGCAGAGACAGGCAGGAACATGAGGTGAGGACAGACAGGGATCAGATAGACAGGGAGGGAGGGAGAGACAGACAGGGAAAGACAGTCAGACAGGGAGAGAGACAGACTGGATGATTGTAGGGGGGGAGGGGCCTCTAGGTGGCCATCGGGGGCCGAGAGTTAATCAGGAGGAGCCTAAGTGGAACACAGAAGGAGAACCTGTCGTGTGTCGTCGTCCCCACAATGCAACAGGGGCTCGTCGAGGAGGAGGAGGAGAATGAGGAGGATGAGGAGGAGGAGAATGAGGAGGAGGAGCAGGAGCAGGAGGAGGAGGAGGAGGAGGAGGAGGAGAATGAGGAGGAGGAGCAGGAGGAGGAGGAGGAGGAGAATGGGACTGGGCTTTTTAATGTGACATCTGTGCGAGCCGATCTCTGTGATGTGCATCCTGCCGCTCCACGCCGCCGCCGAACCTCTGGAGGGAGTTCGATGTTCCATCTGTGAACATCGGCGGGATATTTAATCTGTTATGGAGATGGAAAGCAGACAGATATATCTGTTGGAAAGCAGTTTCTGTAATAATAAATACATATAAATATATATTTATATATATAAAACATTGAACTCCAGCCATTGGTATGGATGTAAATCCACTAATACGCCGACGACAGCAGCGTTTCCATTAACGACACACACGTCGTCGTGTTGTGGACGCTGCATGACGTTGTTACGTCGTTACTTTATTCATCATCCAAATATTTACAGTATTTGTTTTGTGTAGCCTACAGTTGTTTATATATCTGTTTTTTTACTTCTGTCCTAGTTTCGTCACCAAGGAGATTTCGTGCCAAAGTCCTGAGCCCGACGAGCCTCCACGTGTCGTGGAAAGAGCCGAAAGGGTCGTTTGAGAGCTACAAGGTTTCCTACTCCACGAGACCAGGTAGGATCCAGCATCCGGGTTCCCCAGACCATGTGCCACAATATCAGTGTCCGATCATTGGAGCCGATCATTGAATGTTTGAAGAATCTTACTGCTAATCTAATCTGCTGGAATGATCCAGAGATTAAGTTGTTACATGCTTTGTCCAGCAGAGTGCGCTGCCAATTACCATCAGAAAAAAAATATTTTACTCCATAATATCGGAATTGCCCCCAAAACTCCGTCAACTCTGCTGGGAAAATATTCCACATTTAATGAATGTCGTGAATAGAATCTAAATCTGCGTTTATCACGTCGTTTTTATCGTTGATGCCTTTTATTTGAAGTTGGAATGTTGTTGTTTTGCAGTGAAAGTCTCGATGTGTGTGTTAGCCGCGGCGATTCTCTGAATGTGACTTTTACGTTATAATTTAGCAGGCGATCCCAAAATACTGTAGGAATGTATTTTCCGAAGTTGGCGAGGTTTTCCTCCGAGTTTCACATCTCTGCTTCACCGGAGATCGTCTTCGTAGCAGAAGGTTAAAGGCCAGAAGTGATGAAAGTCTAGTTTAAACCTGTACACATTCACACCTGGAAGCAGCTGCTCAAAGGCTCTTCGGCAGTGAATGCCACGTCGGTTTGAAGTGACAAACAGAATGCAGGAAGTTGATACAGTTCCGTTCACAAATCATCTCGATTTGTAGCAAAAACATCCCAGTTATGCAGCGAGGAGCCGGCGGGTGAACCTCTTCCCCCCCGAGGGAAAACGAATCTGTGTTTTAATGTTCCACCTGCTCCCGCTTCATAACTCCCTCTGCAGAGAGAGAGACAGGCAGCAGCATGGCGCTGATCCCGGGTCTGTTGAGGTGCGACGGCCTGTGGCCGACAACTTCTGGGATTTATTGAGCTTCTATCTATTGAACGCTTCGACAGGATTGTTTTCCAAGTGTGTAGAGGGTTTGCTACGATACAGTGGCCACTGTGGGGGGGAAACAGAGCAGAGAGAGGGGGGCAATATTCGGAGAAAAAGAAATCGCAAATTTGCGAGTTTATAAAGTAGCAAAATTGTTTATTACAATGCTAACAACCGGCTTTGTCATCTTATGGGTGTTTTTTGATCTGGCGGTTAGGCTAGGTCAGGCTAAGATGCTAGCAGTAGCTTTCACTTGTAATTGCCGAGGTAAACAAGTCGCTTGGTTTTGACATAGCAACGGCAAACATCCGGTGTTAGCAGAACCAAGCAACTTGCTTACCTCGGCACTTACAAGTACCGCTAGTATCTTAGCCCAACCGCCCCGATCAATAAACGCCCATAAGATGATAATTTGTCCTCATATGAATAAAAGCAACAATAAGCATCAACATCATCACCCTAAGGCCAGCGTATGAAAAAGTTTCGCCGATTTTTTTATAAATGCTTGTATTATCATGTCAACACTTGTCGACCTGATAATATAAGCATTTATGGAAAAAAAAATTAAGCGAAACCTTTTCATACTCTCGCGTGAAACTCGCGTCACGGAAACAGCCAGGTATACGCCGACTGCCATTAAACACCAACGAAGAAGAAGCTGTGTAAACACGTTGCCGTCTACGCAAACAGCGTAGCTTTAGCAGTAGAAGCTATCAGGCAAGTGTTCTTTTTAAATAAACTCCTGGTGTACTTACAAACTTTAAAATGCCTCGTTTTGTGAGTACAGACCCTACGTGTACTACTGCAGAAGTTTGGTAACATTCCATGCATTATTAGTGGGGAGATTTACGAGATATACTGTAAGTACTATAGCGCTATTACGAAGCCGTTCGGCTGATCGCCCTATCTTGACCACTGCTGACCATCGCTAAAAATGCTTCCGAGGGGGTGTTTGGCTGGAGGTCTTGGTGGAAATTACCTAGGGTCCATTTCACTCCGGACCTAGACTTTAATGAGGCGTTGTCACACGTTGTGGTGTATTAATTAAAAATCAAATGTACATTCATGGGTTGTTAGCTAGCATAGATGCTGGTTGTTAGCATTGTAATAAACTTGCAAATTTGCCTCTTTGAAATTGTTTATTTATTTATTGATCTAGCTCGACTCCATTTGTTTTTTCTTACAGTGGCCCTAATACGCCGTAGTAGTTTGCTGGTGGACGATCGGAGGATTGAGAGTAAATATTAGAACTGAACTCTGGAACCTTCGAGGTCGGGTGTATTTGCGAGGTGTGCGTAATAAACTGGTGACTGTGGCTGTAAACTGACACCAGATCTGTCGTCTGAGCTCTTCGTGTTCTCACGGCTCAACATGGAACTTTATATGATTAAATTTAACATTTAAATGTGGCGAATGCATCAAATATTAAGAGTTAGTATTTTAGGGTGCAGGTTTTTCCTATTTTTATATATTTCCTTCATTTTTAATCAGTTTTTATCTTTAAGGATGTTGGGATTCAGATTTTCCCGGCTGGCAGCAGCTGAACATGAAATATTCAGCCGACTGTAACACATTTATTCTCCTGTTATTTATATGAAATCACTGGGGTTCAGAGCTATTATGGTCTCGTTGACGCTCCGCCTGGTTCCTCCACTCACCACCACCGCCGTTGCTACTCGCCGTGATGCTGCTTCCTCTCCTTCGTTGCTTGTTTGCATGTGGAAGTTAAAAATGGATCCGTGGAGGTTTTTGATATTTTATAAGGCAGTCAGAGTGAAATAGACTAATTGCTGTAAAACGTGTTCATGTTCTTCAATATTTTATGGTTTTGGTGAAATGTTTCAGATTATAATCAGGTTGAACTGCTTGTAGAGACGATGCAGGTTTCTTCTTCTTCACTCACTCATGCTTAACTTCTATACAACCAGAGAGGAGTCGCCCCCTGGTGGCCAGCAGAGAGAAGTAGGACCATTTTCTCATAGACTTCTATACAACCAGAGAGGAGTCGCCCCCTGGTGGCCAGCAGAGAGAAGTAGGACCATTTTCTCAGACTTCTATACAACCAGAGAGGAGTCGCCCCCTGGTGGCCAGCAGAGAGAAGTAGGACCATTTCCTCATAGACTTCTATACAACCAGAGAGGAGTCGCCCCCTGGTGGCCAGCAGAGAGAAGTAGGACCATTTTCTCATAGACTTCTATACAACCAGAGAGGAGTCGCCCCCTGGTGGCCAGCAGAGAGAAGTAGGACCATTTTCTCATAGATTTCTATACAACCAGAGAGGAGTCGCCCCCTGGTGGCCAGCAGAGAGAAGTAGGACCATTTTCTCATAGATTTCTAAACAAGCTGTTGGTCCCATTTAAGGGGACTAAGTGGTGAGAGTTCGCCTTAACTCCGGGAAGCGTTTCTCTTTTTCTCCCGTGACACGTTTTCCACTTAAACATCAACAAGCTCCGCTGCCTTTTTAAAAATATTTTTTATAGACATTTTTCAGAGCGGCCTCGTTTCTGGATCGAGCCCACACAGCTCGCTCTGCAAAACGCCGCCTTCGGGTAGCGCTTCGTTCTGAAGAGAAGGAGGAGGGAGGAAGTGGAAGTGCAGGGTTGGCAGCTTGCCTCCCGGGCCGAGCGAGGGAGGGAGCGAGGGAGGGAGGTGAATGACGAGGACGGCGGTCTTCTGGCTGCAGGCCGGCGGCGACGGAGCTGACGGAGGTTCTCTTTGAGCTCGCTGGAGTCATGACTCAGACTTCACGCTTTAATCAGAACGAGCTGAAGACAGACGGATCATTATTCACTTAAGCTGCACTCTTGGTGCACAAACTTTTCAAAATAAAGAAACATCAGCTTTTAGTTGCCGAAACCGAAAATATCATATATGTCGCCGCTTTTAGTCACCTGAACACTTTGACGATGTACGTGTCATGAGTCATGGTGTAAGATGATGAGTCATCGATCGTTTTCATTCGTCAGTCAACAAAAACATAGCTAGTGTTATTTTAAGGTGGATGTCGTTCCTCTTTTGTATGTTTAAAAACGGCCTTTTTCTAATGTATAAGGACATAATGAAAAATAAAAGGTGATAATAAATAATGTAGATTTACAAAACATATACAAAGATAGAGATAAGGAACACGGGACGACATGTGAAAAATAAAAATAGACTTAAAAAGAATCAAATGAACAGTTTAATAATCAATAGACAGTATTATAGCCTGGTTTCCTTAAAGTTCCTTGCTTCAAACGAGTCCATGAAAATCCGCATCAAAGAGGCGGTCTGGGTCAGAAAACCCAGGACTTTCACCCAGGAGATAGTAGTTCATGTCCCATGTTTGTAACCGTTCATTTCTGGCAACAAAATAACGTTTTCCCTGGAAACGTACTACAACTACATATAATTATGCAATTAGTGCAGTTTAGTTGTACGGCCGAGCCCTTTATTCTGAAGAAAGATCCTCGTTTGTCATTCTGGAGTTTGAAGGAACAAAAGACTGTCTTAAAAAGTGCAACAGCATGCTTTTTTCTTTTTTTTTTGCTGACTGTTCGTTTTGCAGGAGCAGATGGTGAAAAGTAGATTTTTGATTAATGAATTACATGAAGAAAATTGGCTTGAATAGCTAACAGAAGAAGATTTATTGATCCCAACAGGAAGATTTGTTCTGCAGCACGTGGCAAAATATCAAATTGGATTTGATCAAAAAAAGAAGGAACTGGCACCTTTTCTGTTCATCACAAACTGATTTGCTCGTGTTACTCTGATGATGTCGGACTCCTCGTCGATCGCTAGCTGCCAGGAAACACAAACCTACGCTCCTCCGTCGAGCTGTAAACTGCTGACTCCTGCCGAACCTCCTCCTGCTGTCGGAGCAGGAGGAGGTTCGGCAGGAGGAGACGGTTCATATTTGATGGATTTATTGGATTTCCATGAATGCTCTTGTTCATATTCTTTTGTTTGTACCTTTTGACTGTAGTCGCTGATGTCAGACAGATTTGTGCTGACTCGGCGGAGTGGGCGGATCCAAGAAGGTCGTTACCTCCGGCGTTAATAAAGTTAATCTTTTCCTCGCGATGCCAGACGACTCTGAAATGTTCCCTTTTCCATTTCTTGGCAGCTTAAAGTGTTCGTGTTGCTTTCATCTCTCACGTATTCACTTACATTTCAAATAACTGACCCACATATATACACTGTCTTCTGTTAGCAGACATATGTAGGCTAGTTATCTTGCTACTTCCACCGTGCTTCTGTGCTACGCTGGTTACAGGAGATGACCCAGATAGCAGGCCATGTCTTTAGCAACATTTATCTCCACCTCTCCGTGTCGACCGAGGAGGTTAGCGGAATGCTAAGCTAAACTGTTAGCAACGTTTTCATTTCATCCGTTCATAATCTCAGTTGTATGCGGTATTGAGTTTGGCAGCCGACAACACCACAGGGTGACGTTTCCGATGTGTAATTCCTCTGATTAGTGTTTAGCCTCCAGTCTTTCCGATGTTTAGCCTCCAGCTAGCATCATGACGTCGGCTGTAACTCGATTAGCATCTCAAACATCACTTAAAGTCACGTTCGTAATACGTAACAAGCAGCGTTTTTATTCCTGGAGACTGAATCAAAGAAAGTTTGACATGAACATCTTTCTTCTTCTTCTTTTTTCTTTTTTTTTTTTTTTTTACAAAATACACGTTTTATTGACTTGTTTGTCTCCTTTTTCCAGATTTTACCGCTCACTTCTTTGAACGTCTTTGTAGTTTTCTTCCTTCCTTCTCCAGCTGTCGTCAGCTATCCATCACTTCACATTCTGTCCGTCTCCGGTTGCTGCCGTTCATCCAGGTGTTGCCTTTCCAGGCCAGCGGGCTTTAAGTGCAGGTCGAGTTAGAAATACTTCTTTGCTTGAGTGATATTTCCACTTGTACACGATGGTGTAGTGTTTGACCTGCAGTGGGCGAGGAAGGAGAGAAGTTCAGTTTCCAGCTTTATTTGCTCCCTCGGGAATCCAAACTTTATTTGAAATGATTTGCTTGCACCCTGCAGCCGGTCTGCTGCTGGAACAGGTGTTGGATTCATACGAATCTGAGTAACAGCACAAATCTGCAAGGAGGATTATCCTGAAGCACCTGTTTTAATTACAAGGTGGAATAAAAGATGGTTTCTAAGAGGAAAGAAGACGTGTGAATTGTTTCAAATATATTTCAAGCTGTTAATGCGGAAGATGTGAGTTTCTAAAGACATTAAAAAATAAAGGAAAACATAAACACCAGACTGTAAAGACTTAACTGCACCATCTGGTTGTCTAACCTCGATGTTCAGATATCTTTACCCTTTAACGTCCACGTGTCTTTATCATTAGCCTTTAGCTGCTACTTGCTCTCAGATGATCCTGAGAACCCTGCGGGTTGTGAACGCAGCCTGAAACCACGAAGACGTGTCTTGGTCTTCCGATGCTCGTTACGTTGATAATAAACTGAACCTTGAACGACTCTCGTTGTCTCTTCCCTGATCAGGTGGCGAGCAGAAGGAGGCGGAGGTATCCAAACAGGAAGCCAAGCTGCTCATCAAGGACTTTGACCCGTCTCAAGAGTACAACTTTAGGATAGTTGCTGTCAGCGGAGGACAGGAGAGCAAACCTCTTCAGGCCAAACATGAAGGTAAGAGACGTCCTTCCATCCTCGGTACGACGGCGGCGGCCGATCGACGCCTCTAGATACCTTTGGTTTACAGAAGTAGCGCCATCCTGTAACGACCTTCTGAGACCTTCCTTCCTGCTTGGTTGTCTTCCAGCTCAGCAGTCGGCTGCAGAGATGGTTCAGTCTCAGAGCAGACGAGACGGCGGCGCCACCACCGAGGACAACAACGAGATCTCAGAAGGTAAGATCCTCGGCAGGGAAAAGAAACGCTGGAATGGAAGAGATGGACGGTGTGACGAGAGAGGAAACGGTGTTTCAGGAAGTCGACAGGAACAACCGGGAAAAGAGACTCGGCGGCTGCAAGACAAGCTTTTAAAAACCTTCGCCTCTGACGTTTTTTTTGTTCTGAATGAAGAAACACAGGTGAGTGGAAGCTGGAGAGGCCTCCGAGCTCTTTTTCTTATGGAAACAAAACCTTTTGGTGAATCCTGGTGGTCGCAGACCTCGGCCTGTTGAAGACTTGCAGATGTAATATTCCTGCGTCATTATCTCTGAGGCTCATGTTGGAGAAAACGAAGGGAAAGGAAATGGAAAAGCAAACAGCCGGCGATAATCAGGAAATGAATGGAGACGCCGGCGTGGAGAACGAGCCCGTTATCGTCCTGAAGGATGGAGTCTCCTGTTTTAATGTACAACTCAGAAGGGCTGATCGGCTTTATTTGTGTGTTTGTGTTTGTATCGCTGCCTTCTGGTCCACAACCGGAAAACCAACCAATAAACCTTTTTGTTGGTCAACGCAGGACGTGTCCCTGTGTGTGTGTGTGTGTGTGTGTGTGTGTGTGTGTGTGTGTGTGTGTGTGTGTGTGTGTGTGTGTGTGTGTGTGTGTGTGTGTGTGTGTGTGTGTGTGTGTGTGTGTGTGTGTGTGTGTGTGTGTGTGTGTTAATGACGGTGCAGATGGGACTCCTGGCAGCTGAAACCTAAATCACAGCCGGCGGATGAACACTTGGCGGTTTCAGGTCTCTGGCGTCTGAACTCGACTCATTCTCCACAACCTTTCTGGTTCGTGGCCTCGTCGCCGTGACGACTCCTCTAAATGCTGATTTCTCTGTTCGGTCCTCCGTCCTTTTTCCTCTGCCTCCACCGCCTACGAGCTCCGTTAACTCCGAAGTCTCGAGGTCGATTTTTATTCCTCACAGAGGTTTTCAAAGCAATTATGGGTTTTGTCTTCCGGCGTCCGAGTTCGTTCCCCGAGTCGAGATGAGATGGACTTTATTGCTCCCGTTGGGGAAGTTAAAGGCTTGGAACAGCAAACGGACCTAAAGATGTCGTTAAGTCGCCACCAGCTGGACGTTTTTTACGTGGAGATGCCACAGAACCACAAATCATTTACATGGTTCAGCATATTCATATTCATAGTGTTATAGAAATACGACGACGTATCAGGGGAAAACATATACGAGCCGAGAGACGGGCCAATTTTCAGAGGAAAAAGTCGTTAATTTGTAAGTTTATTACGATGCTAACAAGCGGCATCTATGCTAGCTAACTTCCCATGAATGTATGTTTATGTTTGTAATGAATCATCCCAACGTGTGACAACGCCTCGTTAACCTCGTTAAGGTCCTTAGGGTGATGATGTTGATGCTTATTGTTGCTTTTATTCATATGAGGACAAACTGTCATTTTATGGGAGTTTATTGATCGTAGTTTCTTGTTTTTTTAATGTTATTGGTCAACAAAATGGGTGTTTGGTGTCAACTTCTTCTTTAGTGAAGAGAGCCAATCAGGAGCAACTAGTAGTAGTAGTAGTAGTAGTAGTAGTAGTAGTAGTAGTAGTAGTAGTATTCAGTAGTTTGATGATCAAACCACTCTCACCAAATGTATCTTATCTGGATCTCCTGGTTGAGGAAGAGGAGGATGAAGAGGAGGATGAAGAGGAGGCGTTCAGGCTCTTGCTGCCTTTGAAGCTGATGAATTAACAGAACAGCTGATGTTCAAGATGTTGGTGACGTGTTTTTTTTACCAACGTGACAGATCTGGTGCCAGCCGGCTCTCTGCGACGCCACTTATAGCTCCACAGATGTTTAAAACGGGTGCTAGACTTCACCGGCTGGGGGGGTGGGGGGGGGGGGTGGGGAGGAGGGGAGGGGGGGGGGGGGGATAGGAGGGGGGAGGAGGGAGGGGGGAGAAAAGTCCAAAGGGATCGGATCTAAAACCCTGAGATAATTCCAGCAGGAGTCTATAAACGTCTCTTTCTGCTCCTTCTTCTTAACCGTCTAATATTCTATTTTCTAAATATTCTTTTTACCGTAATGATCAAAGTAGACGTGAACATTGATTTCATCCCAAACTATTAATGTGAACTAATGGATAAATCCATTTATCACCTTTTAGTCTTGTTGATGTAGTTTTATTTGGCTGCAGGACGCTGGTTTCACTTTCAACCTCGACAACATTATATCTTATATACGTGTGTGTGTGTGTGTGTGTGTGTGTGTGTGTGTGTGTGTGTGTGTGTGTGTGTGTGTGTGTGTGTGTGTGTGTGTGTGTGTGTGTGTGGCTGCAGGGGACAGATGGGGAGGGAGAGCCAACCGGTGATAAAACACTCTGCTTTTTTAATATGACTCCACCTTCTTTACTTGACTTATTAAAGACACACACACACACACACACACACACACCCTGTCATCATCCCCTCCAGCTCTGTTTTTCTTTTTTCCGTCTCTGCTTCAACAAGCTTTTATTTTCTCTCATAACTTTCTTCCCTTCTTATTTTTCTCTAACATGAACTTTTATTTCCATCTTCTGGTCGTTGTTTCCTCCGTCTACGAAAACACGTACGATAAAACGTTTTTTTCTTTGCCTTTAAATGTCAGTCCGACTGCAGCGCTAACGAACACGGAGACTCTGATGGTTTCTGTGTGGACCTAAAAATGCAAATCAGCATTCATGAAAAATATTTCACTTTTTCCTGTTGAGGTGTTAAATTGAGTTTCAAAAGGTGCATTAAAATGTCAGTTATCACGATGGAACTGTCCCACTTTCTCCTGGTGTTCCTTCCTCTTCATCACCGTCCTTCCAGCTCCCTCTCCCCCCTTCTCCCCCTCTATCTCTCTCCCCCCCTCTCTCCCCCTCTATCTCTCTCCCCCTCCCCCCTTCTCCCCCTCTATCTCTCTCCCCCCCCCCTCTCTCCCCCTCTATCTCTCTCCCCCTCCCCCCTTCTCCCCCTCTATCTCTCTCCCCCTCTCCCCCCCCTCTCTCTCTCCCCCTCTATCTCTCTCCCCCTCTCCCCCCTCTCTCTCTTGCCCACACTTGCTGAATACCTCGGCTGCAGCCTCACAGATCAGACCTTTAACAGCTGCCTGGAGGTTTCGGCTGCTTGTTGTTGTTGTTGTTGTTGTTGTTGTTGTTGTTGTTGTTGTTGTTGTTGTTGTTGTTGTAACATATATTATACTCTCGCTCCTAAATCGCCAAACAGCAACGCCTCGATCTCAACCCCCCCTTTAATTAAACGAACATGTGCGGGTCAAACACCGCCCGACACAGAGAGGGCAGGCAGGCCGCGGCAGGATGAAGCCATTCAAAACCCGGCACCTTTCCCACAGGTTTTCTTTTGAGGCGGTGTGGACGTTTATTTGTACTTTAGACCGTAACAACGTGAAACAATCAGAAATGTTTTATTCTTGCGATTCGCAGTTTTTTCTTCTCGTTTGTGACGGATTGTCGAGTTCAAGAATGAAGCAGAATTCGGATGCGTGATGATTTCCCTGCGTTGTTCGGACAGATGGTCGTGAGAAAAGGTTTCCGAGACGCGAGTCTGGATCCGGTCCGACTCGCGCAACACAAATCCACTTTAATTTGTTGTTTTGTTCTGCTGATAGAAAATAAACATTCTGTTAAAAAAACACAACAGCAACATTTTAATTAAATTGATCATTGATTCCATCATCAAAGACTTCTTTGATGTTTCTGGTTTTTCTTCCTCGAGCCGACGTTTCTGTTTCCCTGTCAAGAACTTTCTGTTTTTTGTGTCCTTGAAGGCCTCATTTAAATTTAAATAAAAAATAAGTATTGGTAATAAGCATTAAACTATAATATGACATTTTTATGGTAAAAAAATATAGATTAAATAATAAATGTGTATGTGAATCATACTATAATATATTGACACAACATATGAATAAATATAAGTATGAATATATGTTCATTATGCTTAAATAAAATGACAAATACATAAATTATTTATACTACAGAAAATGCCATCTCTAATTAAGTGACAATAAATAAATATTAATGTAAATAAATGCGTTGATAGAGATTTAAATAATGCACATTAAAACAACAATAATAAAATACAATAAAGATGAATACATTTTAATTCAATCAAATGTGTTTTCGAAAATGGTTAAAACGATGTTGTTAAAATCTCTTAATTAAAAATGTGGCACTTTAAGGAGTTTAAAATTAATTTTTAACATTGTATCTCTAAACCGTACACCGTTTATTCTGCAACGATCGTTAAGCTGCAGCTAACGACTAAAACAGCCTTCAGTGAGCAGCTCGGCAGATAATAACGGGAATTTATTATTTATCAATACTTTTCTGTTATTCAGGCTGCCGGTGCTTTTTTATTTTTTTATTATTCTGTTTTGAGAACAAACGTTTCTTCTTCTCGCTAGTTGCCATGGCAACAGTTGTTGTGTGAATGGTTGTTTGAGTTTGAATGAGGCTGAATTCAGATCTGTAGTTCCGATTCAGGGAGAAATATTCATATGCTCGGATCTCGGTTGGATTTGTTCGGGATTTGCAGCCGGGAAGTCGCAAACGAAAAAACGCCACACGCTCGCAATCTGTTTTGTCGTTGGTCAGAATTTTGTTGGATGTTTGAATTTTTCTGGAAGCATCGGGGAGTAGTCACCATGGTTACGTTTTTGTTGTAATCACCCCCGAAAATGCAGTGTTTACACAATGCTAGCTTCACGACCACCGCTAGCTAAACCCCGGACGTAAACGGGAGGTTAATGTAACGCGTCAAGTGTTGCGACAGTCCAGTTCTCTGCTTTATGTTAGTTTTTGTTTTGTTTTTTACGGCGGAAGCAGATGTTAGGCCGTTAGCTTAGCTAGTTAGCTAACTGAGCTATGTGCTGTCAGAGATGTTATCTCACCTGACATGTTTTTATCCGGCGACTCTTTAATGTTGCATCCTGGTTCCGAACACACGGGCATCATGGCTTCAGAGAGAGACGCCACTTACGTAACTTTCAGGTGTTTCGTCTTTCTAATTACGTATTTTCGCAGTTAGATACTTCAACGGTTATATGACGAAATGTGATTTTATTGATGCGTACATTTTTTTTTTTAAATTGACAAACATCAAATGTGTCAAAATCTAAAAACAATAAAAACTTTGTCTCTTCGCTTGACTAACGTAGAAAGGGGCGGGACTTAGCTTCCTTATACTTCCTGTCAACAGTTAAATCAGTGGATTTCATATTTTTACTAATTTTGTTTTTTGCTGCTCAAACAAGAAACTCATAAGTATGATTTTTTTTTTTTTAAACGTTGATTTTGTTCTGCAGTCGCGCCCTCAATGACATCACGTTTCGGGGCGCGTTTTGCTGTTGGAGCAGGGGCGGGCAGGCGTGGGCTCGCCGTGTGCCGCGACGGCTACATGAACATGCCGATCATCGTCTGTTATTATTATTGTAATCATCGCTCTCGTATCCTGATACATTATCTTACATGATTGGAATCCAGCGAATGGGAGGGCTCGGTTCCACCTGAACAACTCGTCTCGAGGCCGCCGGCCGCCATTACATCATCGTGTGTGTGTGTGTGTGTGTCTGTGTGTGTGTGTGTGTGTGTGTATGTGTTTGTTCATGCATTCCTGAAACTCGTCTATGCGGATGTAAGACGGAGTTGAGCTGAAGGTGAACTATAAATCCCCCAAAACACCTTCACGATCATGAAAAAAATAAAAGGTGACATCGAGTTTTCTGCGACCTGCTCGGACTCGAAGGCGATCCGTCATGGCCGACATCGTAAGTTACATAATTGTCATTAAGGTGAAAGAGTTCTGACCGCTGTGAGATTCATCCCTCCGTGGTGCGTTCAAGTGCCAACAGAAGAAACCTGTAGATGTAAAGAAGTGACCTTCCCTGCTGCCAGCTCAGGTTTAACGTGAATCCGTCTGATTGTTTGTTTCATTTAATGTGATGGACTTAAACGACAGGAAGTGAGGTCATTACCGTTCAACATGTCACAGTTGTTCATTTGCATATATGTTAATGAGGCCGTATGATTAAATAGAAGTGTAATGTTTCTGTTGAGATCAGAGGGCTTCAACGTTTTCAGGCCAAGGACCCCCCCCCCCTCTGGTCTAGAGGAAGGACCAGGTTCTGCTGGGTCGTCCATCAACACAGGACTTTCACCCAGCAGACAGCTGTCCGTGTCCTCGTTTGAAATCCAAACCCTGATGTGTTTTTTACTAAACCTAAAGTCGTTTCTTTTAGTTTAGTTTAGTTTAATGAACGGGTGTGTTTACGCTCTCGTCTCCGTCGCCATGGAGACCGTGATGCATCAGTGCGTCTGTCACCAGCTGTAATTGTTCATTAGCCGACTGTCGCACTCTGTTTCTCTCTTTCCTCTTCGTTATCACGTTCACTTTTCCTCTGCGTTGCTGTTTTGTCACATTTAGTTTTTTATTCGTCTTCATCTCTTGTTGTTTTACTTTATTTCTCTAGAAATCTCTAAAAGCTGTAGTTTTTTATTGTCTGATCTCCTCGCCAAAATGACTGTGGAAAAAATGACACTTCAACGTACGTCAGCGTACTGGAATCACCTTTTCTTACATTTAAAAAATAATAATCAAAAATATATTTATTAAAAACTTAAAAAATAATTATGTTTTTATTTTGAGGTCTCCCTGCATTAATAAACCATGAATACATTTTTTAAAAAAACTCAACTATATTTCACAAAAAAAAACATAAATAAAAAAGAATATAACGTTATAGATCATGTGATCTCCACATTCTCTCATCATCATCCAATAATGTCGTTTAATTCATAATAATTATTATTAGATTTCACTTTTCACTTTTCATTTTTTTTTTTTTTTCATTTTTTAGGAGCAGTGACTCAATGCTCACTTCCTGTCTCACACACACACACACACTCATTCATTTAGTAGGGGACCCGGTCTCGAGACCTGGTCCTCGAGACCCGGTCCCGAGACCCGGTCCCCCAGTTAGTTTAACAGGAAGTAAAGCAGACGGCAGGATTTTGACATAAAAATACAAAGAAATCTATATGTTTGTTAAAGAGATGCCGGTCTGTGACCTCCAGCTTTAAAAGGACGTTTGGACTTGAATCCTGGTCGGACCCCCACAGAGACCATGTTGTTGTCGGGACCCCCGACCGAGCTCCGCTTGGATCCACCTGCTCCGACTCATGAATAATAATGAGGCGTCCCTCAGAGGACTCATTAGCATATTTATTTAATTTTCTTGTTTACGGGGTTCGGGCGCCGTCGCCTCGGCCGTCTGGACCTCAGACCGCCACCGCCGGGACTTTTGGACCCCGAACCCCTCGCCGGATGAACGGCGCTGCTAAGGCCTCTGTAGTCGAGGAATCTGTCCGATAACCTTCATACCTTAACTCTCCGTTCCCTCCCTTCCTCTCATGGAGGTCAAAGGTCGTGGCGATACTTCTTTCTTTTCCTTCATCAGTCGGCCACGGCGTCTTCTGTTTACGCCAAATAAAGCCGACATCGAGTCGAACACGAACATTAGGAGTGATGAGGTTCATTTCTTTCTCCAACTTTATGATATGCTCCTCCTCCTCCGTGTTTTTGTATATTTGCCAAGCAGAATAACGCCGCGTCATGATTGCAGCATAAATGAGTAATAAGACGTCAGAATGCTGCCGGGGATGAAAGCAGCAGAATCAGGAGGAGAGAGATGGAAGGAAGCCGAGGGGCGATTAGCAAGTGGAGCAGAAAGAAAGACAACATTGGTATTGTCTTGTGTAGTTCCACCTTTATTACCCCCGCCCTGTTTCCATGTATTTATTTATATCCTCCATCTGTCCAGGTGACTCCTTCTCCCAGACGTCACATTAAAGCTTCTCCTCCTCTTTTCTCTCGCTTCAACAAATCACCGTTTTAACCTTCAAGTTCCACTTCCTGTTTAGACGAGACCTCCTTCCTCCTCTGGCCTGAAATCTGTTTTAACGTCCTTCTCCTCCTCCTTCTCCTCCTCCTTCTCCTCCCCCTCCTCCTCCTCCTCCTCCTCCTCCTCCTCCTCCTCCTCCCCCTCCTCCTCCACCTACACACACACACACACACACACACACCTCTCCTCTCCGTCCAACGTGCTGAGACCTGAATGAAAACCTTCTCTGATCCGTCTGGAGGATCAGAGCTCGGGAGCCGGCGGCGGTGGCGGCGCTACGTTAACGTTGAAGGAATCGGACGCGGCGCCAACAATGTGTCACGTTGATCCTGAAGCTGGACGAGAAACAGCCGGCTGATGTTTCTAACATCATTCACACGTTTAAACCTTAAAACCATCAGCCTCCATTCAGACATCAGGCTGTGTGTTCTAAAGCTTCCTGTTTCTGATCTCCAAACATCACGCTGCAGCCTGGCTGCTCAAGAGCACGTCGGTAGGATGAGA
The DNA here is from genome assembly GCF_963514095.1 of Eutrigla gurnardus. Classification (NCBI taxonomy): domain Eukaryota; kingdom Metazoa; phylum Chordata; class Actinopteri; order Perciformes; family Triglidae; genus Eutrigla; species Eutrigla gurnardus. The sequence continues at coordinate 23,560,792 of NC_139928.1, read as the reverse complement.
ACGAACTTCATTAATCCAGATGGAGATTCTCCAAACGTTCAAAGGAACACGAAGAAATAAAACAACTCGAGCCATGTCAAGAAATATAAATACAATATACAAAGTAAAATAATATACACAATATTAATAAGAGTCATTTAAATAAGTAAAGAGCAGGGTTGGTGCTGGAAATCCTTGATAACACTTGAATTTAGTGTGGTGTTTTCAAGGTTTGAAAAGTGCTTGGATTTAGAATAAAGGTATTGAAAAGTGTGTTGTATGTGATGACATCTATGATAGAACAGAGAAAAGAAGAAGCTTCTTCCGACACCTTTTCAAACTTTTATTTACAAGTTGATGTTGTTTATTTGGTTTGCGTTATTATGGGCTATCCTGTTTTCATTGTTTTTTATTTGATTGATTATATTTTTTTTTAAACGTTTGAAATAAAGTGTATTCTGTTCTTGAACGATGATGAGTTCCAGATGCGATCACGTGTGTTTTTGGGTTTGGTCTTCAGCTGAAGAGGAGTTCATGTGCAAGACTCCGGCCATATCCGACATCGTCATCCTGGTGGACGGATCCTGGAGCATCGGACGCATCAACTTCAGGCTGGTCAGGACCTTCCTGGAAAACCTGGTCAAGGCCTTCTCCGTGGACTTCGACAAGACCCGGATTGGTGAGGGGGTTGTTTTTGATTATTTGATGGTATAACATTGCAGCCATGTGACCCTCAACACGACTGTGTGCAGGTCTGGCCCAGTACAGCGGAGACCCCCGGATCGAGTGGCACCTCAACGCTCACACCACCAAGGAGGCGGTGATGGAGGCCGTGAAGAACCTGCCCTACAAAGGAGGAAACACCCTGACAGGTGAAAACGAGAGAGAGAGAGAGAGAGAGAGAGAGAGAAAGACGGGAAAGGAGAGAGAGGGAGAGAGAGCTACAATTAATAGCTGGGCGTTCCACCTGGCAAGGTACTGGGGCGCCCACATGTTTTAGAAAAGTAGCTCTGGAATATGAACAAACATGTCGAAGAAGTAAATGTAAAAAAAAGTTAATGAGCTGCTGCCTCCTATTAGAGGTAGACCAGGACCAGGACCAGGACCGGGACCGGGAACCTGAGACTAATGAACCGTTTAAAAACACATCAGATTATCTGAATCCAGATTAAAGCTGAAAACGGAGATACAATATCTCCCTCCTCAGGATATTAATATATTTAATCATGTTGACCACAGCAGACATTCAATACTCTTAGTTTAATAATATATTCATTCTGATGTATTTTATATGTACTGTATATATATATTATTTTAATACATAGGTTTGCTGCTTTGGAAGTCGTTCTAACTGTGTGTATCAGGAACAAATAAGACTCAGCATCTCACGTCTTCTTCCAAATGAAACCCAACAAACATTTCTCTTTCAAAGCAGCAACAACACACGGATGAACTTTATATACATCTTTCAATTAAAACATTTCCCTGCCGCTCCATTCCAGCGCCGCCGCAGAGGGAAGTCTAATTACACAGCTGTAATTATAGTTTTCGCTTTCACACTAAAAGTGAACGCTTGGACGAAAACATCAAAACCTCAACTTAAACAAAGACAAGCCAGAAATACAAACGAGGTTTTCAGCTTTCCTCTTCATTTGCAGTTCTTTAAATATTCATATCAACACTTTATTTGTACGGAACAATATAGAGAATATATTAGAATACGACTGTATGAAATAGAAACTCACATCATGAAATAGTTTTATTGTTATGGTCACTTTTGTCCCTGAAACCAAAGTGTTGAATAAACAGGACTGACTGCTGGTTCCTGTCTTGGTGTCCCTGTCTGACCAGGTCTGGCTCTGACCTTCATCCTGGAGAACAGCTTCAAACCCGAGTCTGGATCCAGACCCACCGTCCCCAAGATCGGAATCCTGATCACCGACGGGAAGTCGCAGGACGACGTGATTCCTCCGGCACAGAGTCTGAGGGAAGCCGGCATCGAGCTGTTCGCCATCGGTACCAAAACAACAATAATAACAATAATCATAATAATAATAATAGTGACAAGGCAACACAACAACATTGATAAACGAGTAGAAACGATGAAACAAAAAAGTAATACACATGAATGATAGATGAGGTAATTAATCAATAAAAGCAGCAGAATGGATTGCTAAGCAAATGATTTATGACTTCTTTGATGCCGATGCATGTCGTGTGACTGGTATAATAAATATTTACACTGAAATAAACTCAGAGGTACAGAAGCCCTCAGAGGCCAAAAAAACCCAAAATACGGTGTTCCAGGTTTGATGTTTGTAACTTAAAGAAATATTTTATTAGGTTCCTGGAAAAAAACCCGTTTCATCTGATTGGATAATTCCTGACTTCCTGTCCGTCCAGGTGTGAAGAACGCCGACGAGAACGAGCTGAAGGCCATCGCGTCGCCTCCCGAGGAGACTCACGTCTACAACGTGGCCGACTTCAGCGTGATGAGCGACATCGTGGACGGACTCACCAAGACCGTCTGCGAGCGCATGGAGCAGCTGGACAAGCAGATCCGAGGTCCGCTTCCTTAGACTGCTCGTCCGACGATGGCAGACGTCGATGAAATGATGATCAATAAAGGTTTCCCCACGTCTGCTTGATAACGTTCTTCTTCCCCCGTTTTCTTCTCCACCAGGGGGAGGAGAAGCCGCCCCCCCTCCCACCTCTGTGGCGGCGCCCCGCGACCTTGTGACCTCTGACATCACGGCTCGCAGCTTCCGGGTGACGTGGAGCCACGCGCCGGGTCAGGTGGAGAAATACCGCGTGGTCTACTACCCGGCCAGCGGAGGGCAGCCGGACGAGAAGGTACCCTCTGCTTTTACGTCAGACGCTACGCTGATGACACAAGATTTTATATTCCAGTCGCCACTATAGGAAGAAAAACTAAAAACGGAGCCGAGGGAGGGGGCAATCAGAGAAAAAATCGCAAATTTACGAGTTTATTACGATGCACAACAACTGGCATTTATGCTCGTTAAGGTCCTTAGGGTGACGATGTTGATGGCTATTGTTGCTTTTATTAATATGAGGACAAATTGTCGTCTTCGGGGTGTTTATTGATCGGGCAACTTCTTTATATCTGCTCTAAATATTTAAAAAGTATACCTGTATAACTGCACACATACCTGTCTCCCCACCTGTATAACTGCACACGTACCTGTCTCCCCACCTGTATAACTGCACATGAACCTGTCTCCCCACCTGTATAACTGCACAATAACCTGTCTCCCCACCTATATAACTGCACACGTACCTGTCTCCCCACCTGTATAACTGCACACTAACCTGTCTCCCCACCTGTATAACTGCACACGTACCTGTCTCCCCACCTGTATAACTGCACATGAACCTGTCTCCCCACCTGTATAACTGCACACTAACCTGTCTCCCCACCTATATAACTGCACACGTACCTGTCTCCCCACCTGTATAACTGCACATGAACCTGTCTCCCCACCTGTATAACTGCACACTAACCTGTCTCCCCACCTATATAACTGCACACGTACCTGTCTCCCCACCTGTATAACTGCACACGAACCTGTCTCCCCACCTGTATATCTGCACACGTACCTGTCTCCCCACCTGTATAACTGCACACTAACCTGTCTCCCCACCTGTATAACTGCACACGTACCTGTCTCCCCACCTGTATAACTGCACATGAACCTGTCTCCCCACCTGTATAACTGCACACTAACCTGTCTCCCCACCTATATAACTGCACACGTACCTGTCTCCCCACCTGTATAACTGCACACTAACCTGTCTCCCCACCTGTATATCTGCACACGTACCTGTCTCCCCACCTGTATATCTGCACACGTACCTGTCTCCCCACCTGTATAACTGCACACTAACCTGTCTCCCCACCTGTATAACTGCACACGTACCTGTCTCCCCACCTGTATAACTGCACATGAACCTGTCTCCCCACCTGTATAACTGCACACTAACCTGTCTCCCCACCTATATAACTGCACACTAACCTGTCTCCCCACCTGTATAACTGCACACTAACCTGTCTCCCCACCTGTATATCTGCACACGTACCTGTCTCCCCACCTGTATAACTGCACACTAACCTGTCTCCCCACCTGTATAACTGCACACGTACCTGTCTCCCCACCTGTATAACTGCACATGAACCTGTCTCCCCACCTGTATAACTGCACACTAACCTGTCTCCCCACCTATATAACTGCACACGTACCTGTCTCCCCACCTGTATAACTGCACATGAACCTGTCTCCCCACCTGTATATCTGCACATGAACCTGTCTCCCCACCTGTATAACTGCACACTAACCTGTCTCCCCACCTGTATATCTGCACATGAACCTGTCTCCCCACCTGTATAACTGCACACTAACCTGTCTCCCCACCTGTATATCTGCACATGAACCTGTCTCCCCACCTGTATAACTGCACACTAACCTGTCTCCCCACCTGTATATCTGCACATGAACCTGTCTCCCCACCTGTATAACTGCACATGAACCTGTCTCCCCACCTGTATATCTGCACATGAACCTGTCTCCCCACCTGTATATCTGCACATGAACCTGTCTCCCCACCTGTATAACTGCACACTAACCTGTCTCCCCACCTGTATATCTGCACATGAACCTGTCTCCCCACCTATATAACTGCACATGAACCTGTCTCCCCACCTGTATAACTGCACACTAACCTGTCTCCCCACCTATATAACTGCACACGTACCTGTCTCCCCACCTGTATAACTTCACACGTACCTGTCTCCCCACCTGTATAACTGCACACGAACCTGTCTCCCCACCTATATAACTTCACACGTACCTGTCTCCCCACCTGTATAACTGCACATGAACCTGTCTCCCCACCTGTAAAACTGCACATGAACCTGTCTCCCCACCTATTTAACTGCACATGAACCTGTCTCCCCACCTGTAAAACTGCACATGAACCTGTCTCCCCACCTGTATAACTGCACACTAACCTGTCTCCCCACCTATATAACTGCACATGAACCTGTCTCCCCACCTATATAACTGCACACGTACCTGTCTCCCCACCTGTATAACTGCACACTAACCTGTCTCCCCACCTATATAACTGCACATGAACCTGTCTCCCCACCTATATAACTGCACACTAACCTGTCTCCCCACCTATATAACTGCACACTAACCTGTCTCCCCACCTGTATAACTGCACACTAACCTGTCTCCCCACCTGTATAACTGCACACTAACCTGTCTCCCCACCTGTATAACTGCACAATAACCTGTCTCCCCACCTGTATAACTGCACACTAACCTGTCTCCCCACCTATATAACTGCACACTAACCTGTCTCCCCACCTGTATAACTGCACACTAACCTGTCTCCCCACCTGTATATCTGCACATGAACCTGTCTCCCCACCTATATAACTGCACATGAACCTGTCTCCCCACCTATATAACTGCACACTAACCTGTCTCCCCACCTATATAACTGCACACTAACCTGTCTCCCCACCTATATAACTGCACACTAACCTGTCTCCCCACCTGTATAACTGCACACTAACCTGTCTCCCCACCTATATAACTTCACACGTACCTGTCTCCCCACCTGTATAACTGCACACGAACCTGTCTCCCCACCTGTATAACTGCACACTAACCTGTCTCCCCACCTGTATAACTGCACACGTACCTGTCTCCCCACCTGTATAACTGCACACTAACCTGTCTCCCCACCTATATAACTGCACATGAACCTGTCTCCCCACCTATATAACTGCACACTAACCTGTCTCCCCACCTATATAACTGCACACTAACCTGTCTCCCCACCTGTATAACTGCACACTAACCTGTCTCCCCACCTGTATAACTGCACACTAACCTGTCTCCCCACCTGTATAACTGCACAATAACCTGTCTCCCCACCTGTATAACTGCACACTAACCTGTCTCCCCACCTATATAACTGCACACTAACCTGTCTCCCCACCTGTATAACTGCACACTAACCTGTCTCCCCACCTGTATAACTGCACACTAACCTGTCTCCCCACCTGTATAACTGCACACTAACCTGTCTCCCCACCTGTATAACTGCACACTAACCTGTCTCCCCACCTGTATAACTGCACACGTACCTGTCTCCCCACCTGTATAACTGCACACTAACCTGTCTCCCCACCTGTATAACTGCACACTAACCTGTCTCCCCACCTGTATAACTGCACACGTACCTGTCTCCCCACCTGTATAACTGCACACGAACGCTGTAATTTCCTGATTTTTATGTTAATACCTTTTCCCCTTCGTATTTTTTGATCCCGTTTCTCTTTGATGTTCATTACGACTCGCAGCTGGAACGTCCCAGTTTTCCCCACAAGGTAGACTGAGTTTTCATCAAAGCTCATCTCATCTAGTTTCACTCAATTTAAATCTCTTTGGAGAGGAGCAGAGCGCCCACAGCAACACGTGGCGCCTTCTTTCAGCCGTGCAGTACGAGGCTGCTAATAAACAGGCTGTTTGGGGATATTTTCCTGTTCTTTGAACGTTTCAAAATGACTTAAGAGCACAACATCAGAGCTAATTAAAGTCTCCTTAAAGTGATGATGGTGTCGGGGGTTTAGATGACTAACAGAGAACAAACAGAGGAGAGGTTCCAGGCTGAGACCCCGTGTGATCTGCCTTTCAGGTGGTCCAGGGCACGGAGAGCAGCGTGGAGCTGAACTACCTGAACTCTCTGACGGACTACGAGGTGGCCGTCTTCGCCGTCTACCGCAGCTCTGCCAGCGAGGCCCTGAGGGGAAGTGCCACCACATGTGAGTTTGATGAGTGAACTGAGGACGCGGTGGCTCTGAACCAGCAACCTTACTGGATCTGGATCCATCTGGATTCTGGTGTTTTTTATTTATTTGTTTATTTCGGGCATGTCCGTTAAGTCATCATCACACATCTTGCTCACACAGTAAAAATGAATACACATGGCCGAAAGGGAAAGCGGGAGAAGCCGAGGCTTATCTAGTCCCGCCCCCTGTTGAATCCAGATGACTGCTAACAAAATCAGATTCATAATTCAAGGTTCAACTTTACAGCTAAGTGTTAAAGTCATCTTAGTAGCTAACTAGCGTTGGTAGCATGGTAGCGACCTGTCAATCAGCAGGTAAGCCCCGCCCCCTAAAGCATTCTGGTCTGGTGGAATCTAAATGGACCATAATGTACTAAATGAACATCATGCTGGATTGAAGAAGACTTGAAACTAGAGATTGAGACCATAAACTCATGTTTACAATGTTTACTGAGAAGTAGGACCATTTTCTCATAGACTTCTATACAAGCAGAGAGGAGTCGCCCCCTGGTGGCCAGCAGAGAGAAGTAGGACCATTTTCTCATAGACTTCTATACAACCAGAGAGGAGTCGCCCCCTGGTGGCCAGCAGAGAGAAGTAGGACCATTTTCTCATAGACTTCTATACAACCAGAGAGGAGTCGCCCCCTGGTGGCCAGCAGAGAGAAGTAGGACCATTTTCTCATAGACTTCTATACAACCAGAGAGGAGTCGCCCCCTGGTGGCCAGCAGAGAGAAGTAGGACCATTTTCTCATAGACTTCTATACAACCAGAGAGGAGTCGCCCCCTGGTGGCCAGCAGAGAGAAGTAGGACCATTTTCTCATAGACTTCTATACAACCAGAGAGGAGTCGCCCCCTGGTGGCCAGCAGAGAGAAGTAGGACCATTTTCTCATAGACTTCTATACAACCAGAGAGGAGTCGCCCCCTGGTGGCCAGCAGATAGAATGCAGCTTCAAGGCACCTCAGCTTTGGCTTCACTTTTCAGAATCGGCGGGCTTTTTGTTTTAATTCACTCGTATTCATGGGATATTATGAATAGTTATTGAATCATTCAAATGAAGATACATTTATATTTAAAAACCCAGCACTAATCACACTGTCTGTCTATGATCAGGTAGAAAAAAAGGCAGTGTAACTCCATCCTTTATTCAAACATTGTTTTGGATATTTCTCTGTTCTCTGAACATCAATATAAGCATCTGTGATAGAAACGCCGGCCGGCAGAGCAAGGTGTCGCGCTGCAACAGGAGGATTTGGGCCATGAGAGCTGCACAGGTGTTGCATTATGCATTCAGGTCCTCCGCCTCCCGACAGGACGCCTGTGGTGAGCTCTAATTCTGGTGGTGTTGCCCGAGGCCGCCGTCATGAGGTCTGAAACACTGAACCAGGATCCCGGCAGGATCCCCCCGCCTCGCTCAGCCCGGCGCTCTGCTGATGAATGACGTGCTGCCGCTCTCCGTCGACCTTGTACCAAAGTTAATGTGGTCTGGCTGCTGGTTGAGCCGCACCGTCTCTCTGAGGCAGCGGATGCTCTGAGACGCTAAATAATAGAGAAACACAGAGGAAGCTGTATAATAAGTGGTGAGGAGTTGATGAATACGATTTTTTTTTAGGATGATTTGCATCATTATTTAATATTTTAAATGACGAATGTAATAACACAGCTTGAAGCCAAAGGAATATATCAAAAGCAAAGCTGTTCAGTTCAACGAGCAAATAAAATGAAGAATTATTAAGATGAATATTTATTCCGATTTCTTCCAGAGAGTCACCTGGTGACGCTGACTGTCTGAAATATACTAGATTTAATCAAACTTGAAGATTGGCCAGACCTTTCCTGACATTCAGATGTTATTTAATCTCATTCAAGTCTAAAATAAAGTCTGAGAGAAGTCGGGGGCTTCATTCCTTCTCAAATTCAAAAGTCTGAATATAATAATCACCTGGTTCCTATGATATGAGATGTACAGGAAGTCTGACATCTGCTGTTTGTGTGCTTGTGTCCTGCAGTGGCTCTGCCGATGGTCAACGACCTGGAGCTGTTTGATATCACTCACAACACCATGAGGGTCCGCTGGAAGATGGCCGCCGGGGCTTCTGGGTACATGATCCTGTACGCCCCGCTGACGGAGGACGACCCCGCCAGCGAGAAGGAGGTGAGGAACGCCGCCGGCTTTCAGGAGTGGAAACGGCATCACAGCAGCGTGAAGCTGGGCGTCGCTTCATTCGTATGCATACAATATGTCTGCATATATTTATATTATTAGGTCAGTTAGTGACAGTATGGGCTCCACGGGACCTCTGACATCTCAACGGTTTAGCTGGGGGCGGGGCTTAGCGGCAGTTCGATTCAAGTACGTCACGTTTTTTTTACGTTTTGAGATTTTAAGGTTTAAGCACTCCATTACAAATATTGATTATGCCTCAGGGATAAGCGTCTGTCATCAGCGAAGAACTTGACTTCAGATTTGAAGCTTAACAATATCAACTGTAGAGTTTCCATCTTCCGGTTCCACCGTTAATAAAATCCCTACGATGCGTAACCTCGAGGTAATGGTTCCTGATGGAAGAAACATTTGCTAGCTACCTCTTCATCGTCTGATAGAAATCTCACACCTTCAGTTCTTCGTTACAGAAGCTCTGGTTTGAGTTTCGACCTTGCAAACTTTTCTTTGTTTTTGACGTCTTTGTGTTTGGCCCGATGGTTGAGCATCACAAGAAACCACCTGAAGTGACTTTGAAACGGTCCATTTATAGCAAGTAAAGCAGCAGACAGACTTCTAAAGGCCGTTCCACTCGATAGAAGTGCATCCACGCCTTTGTAATTGTAATTGAGTTGCTTCAAAGTAAAAGTCTTCTTTTATGTGGCGTTTGTTATTTTCCTCTGCATTCTGTTGATCGTCCTTTATTCCATTTACAATGATCAGTGAGGGAGTGACAGAGGTGGCAGACAAACAATGCAAGTGGTGGTAGAAGAATTGGAGAGTTTGCAAAGAAGAAACAAAATCATGTATTTTTTTACTATTTTATGAAAAGGAAAATGGTTCCCACAGCGACCGAAGTAAAGTATAACCAGCAAACAACAAACTGAACCCAGATCTGCTTCCCTGCATCAGTAGGGACGGGACGATATATATGTTTTTGTCGTGAATAAAAAACGTTGTGGTGAATTTCACGAATCACGATAAACAGAAATATCGACCTGATAGGATACAAAAACTCATTTTTAGATTGAATTATGCGGGGAGAATTTATGATTCATGATAATCCTATTTAAGATGATTTGATTGTTTTTCCTGAATAATCAAGTAAAAGTTCATCAGTCTGATCCGTGCCACATTAGTAGTTCCAGTATATGTTTGTCCCATTTTAAGAGCTTTAAGCATATTTTAATGATAATTGGGACCATTTTTTTGCCGGGATAATCCTGACATATCATTTTCATGTAGTCCGAAACGAAGAAAGCCTTCCTCTAGTCTCGGCGATGGATGAAAGGAAGGTTGACAGCCACATATGAGACGAGCATCAGCAGGTGAGCAACAGAGATTAGAAGGTAGCAGGTCCTTGATGACTGAATGGAGCAGCGAGGGAAGATGAGACCGGGTAGGGGAGGTGTGAAGGGGCTCAGCCAGTCTGGATCCGGCTCCCATCAGACCTCATTACACCGCCGTCACGTCCCCCCCTCCAGCCACCCAACAAAACAAGTCACTCCAGGATCAGGTGGAAGCCGTCCAGTGACGGGGACGAGCCTGGCTCCGAGGCACCGCTGTCGGAGCCCGGTCCTGGCTTCCGATCCCGGGCCACGTGGGGACGGAACTGGTCTGGGCCAAAGCCAGCGTTGGGGGGGGGGAGCACACACAAACTGGAGGATCTGACCAGCAACAGGGAGGGTCTGTGTTGGGCTTTTGAAGACCCACGTCTGTACAAGCGACTGTTTTCCTGCCAAGGCCAGAAGAAAGGCCTCGCGTGGTTTCAGGGACCTCGGCTGGACCTCTTCAGAGGGTCCAGACTTTTCTCTCAGGGAACAAAGACACAAAGGTTTAATTCAACTCGTTACCGAGGTACACGTGTTCCCTTTTGTTCAGGGCCATTATGGTTCTGTTCCATTTAGGTGGGCCGGGTCCAGGTCCTGATTCATACAAGACCTTTAATTATATTAATGTTGCCCCCTCTCTCGGCTCCGTTGGTCGTCATCTGCACCTTCATCACGGCTCCAACATGTCTTCCTCTCTGTATTCAGACCAGCTCGGTGCTGAAATCCCGACTGATGGGAATCCTTCAGGTCAGAAACCGTAATGGTGTGTTTGTGACAGAAGGCCAGCAGCAGAGAGACGAACTGAAGCTGCTTTCTGTGTGCTGATGAGAAATCATCCACAGGACCACGGCGTGGAGATAAACGCATGCAAAGTAGATGCAAACACACTCGCATGAACGGCTCTGGAACATGAGGGGCTTCATGTCGGCAGCATATTTAGAGTCGGATCGCCGTTTAGAAATCCTGCATCGGGTTGTGAATTATTACTACTAAACCTTGGCGGCGGCGCTGATTCCTCTCGGGCTCCAACAAGGAAAACAAGTTATTCATGAAACGAGCAGACAAGGAGAGCAGATGGACAAACATTCCCGTTCTGCCAGTTTGGTGTTTGTCGGTGCGTTTGGCAGAGGGTGAAAGATGGTGGCGTTCTGGGTTCGTGGCCACGGCGTGTCGACAGCTGTATTATAGTGGAGATAATGGTCCCGCTGAAGTCCTCTGATCTGGCATCAGCCTGAGATCGGATACCAATCATCTTTACGGCTGCAGCACCGCTACACTTTAACACCGGAACAATGAAAGAACTTCAACACAATGATGGAGTGGGTTCGGTTTCACCAGAGGCCCGAGGTGATGATGTCACCATACCATCTCGTTGTGATTTTAAACATTTGGATTATTACCATAATATATGTTGCTGCTTTGTACATCTGATGGATTACTGCAGCGGTATGGACACAAATCTAACTATTGATCTATGATTTAATATCAATAACCAGATGAAAAGGATGCTGAAATAACTCCATCATGATGGTGATCAGTAAAAAGTGCTGAGTCATGCTTTGTTAGGTCTGTCTGCAAGACCACAAGATAACTACTGTTAAAACGCTGGTTTTCTGAATGGAGTCTGGTTGATGGTGCTAGGCTACGCTAACATTGTAGCTGCTCCATCAACACTCCAAATAAGGTCATCTAGACATAAATACATCTTGTTGTTTGGACCACAGACAGTCTCTGGTTCCTCCACATAGTCTGGTCTGGTCTCTGGACTAATGTGAGCTACTATCTAGACCTCTGGGGGACCACAGACAGTCTCTGGTTTCTAGTGGTCCTGATCCAGTGTGTGTGTGTGTGTGAGCAGGTGAAGGTGGAGGACTCGGTGAACGAGGTGGAGCTGGAGGCCCTGACCCCGGCCACCGAGTACACGGTGACGGTCTACGCTCTGTACGGGGAGGAGGCCAGCGACCCGATGACCAGCCAGCAGACCACACGTGAGTCTCCGTCGCCTCGTTACTTATTAATACAGGTTAATAATCCCATCCAACCCACAAACGGGCGGCTTTGAAGAAGATCCGTCCGGACAAAAACTTCCCCCACAATGTCCTTGAGGTCACACACACACACACACACACACACACACACACACACACACACACACACACACACACACACACACACACTCTCACACACACACACACACACACACACACACACACACACACACACACACACTCAAACACACACACACACACTCACACTCAAACACACACACACACTCACACACTCACACACACACACACACACACACACACACACACACACTCACACACACACACACGCACAGACACACACACACACACACACACACTCAAACACACACACACACACACACACACACACACACACACACACACACACACACGTCTCCAACAGTAAATATTTTTTATTACGTTTATGACAGATTTATTATCATCTGTCTGCGTTGCGTTCAGGTTCAGCGTGTTTAAGTCGCCTCCCGGCACGTTTTCTTCCCCCCGACGATAAAAACATGCAACCAGGCGATGCCGACTAATGAAGGTTTTATGAAGTCCCCCTTTAAGGTCTTTGGCTGAAAGCCGACACGCCGGTGTCTTTATGATGGCTGAGTGCCGGTCACATCAGGACGGGGGGGGGGGGGGGGGGGGGGTGGATCAACCGACATCTTTACCAATGTGCAGCTTTAATGTAGTGGATATTTTTATATGGACGTATACATTTGGAAACTTGGGAGACTTTCTTATCTCTGAACTTTTTTAATTTCCCATCCTCCTGTTTCCTGGTCTGACCCTGGCTGGACCTCCAGGAGAAGCAGAACTCCCTTTCCCTCGGCAGCTCTGTCTTTATTCTGACCCTCAGTATAATTGAGGTGAAGCAGCAGCTACCTTCAGGATAAAAAAAAAAAGAAAGAAATCAGATCAGTAATTCTAAAGCTTCTGAGACAAAATCCGATTCCTGGACTGAATTAAAGGGGGACAGTGAGGCTAAGAGGTTTTTCTGGGCCTTTGCGGTTTCTCCAGGGGAGAGGGAGGAAGGTAGGTGATGTAAGGGTCTGTACCTTTATAATTAAACTAGTCCAACAAGCCTTAGAAATCCACACTCACTAACATTTAGCGTCTTTGTCACCTCGTAGAGTTTCTTGTGTTTCATTATCATCACAAAAGTACGACGGCGTATTTGGGCCACTGTAGGGAAAAACGGAGCCGAGAGAGGGGGGCAATATCCCAAGAAAAACATTAACGATGCTAACAAGCAGCATCTATGCTAGCTAACGTCCCATGAATGTACGTTTATGTTTGTAATGAATCCAACGTGTGACATCACCTCGTTAAGGTCCTTAGGGTGATGATGTTGATGCTTGTTGTTGCTTTTAATCATATGAGGACAAACTGTCATCTTATGGGTGTTTATTGATCGGGCCGGTTGGGCTAACATGCTAGCGGTAGGTTTCACTTGTTGTCATAGCAACGCCGAAAACATCCTGTGTTCTCGGTACCAAGAAAGTTGTTCATATATATTTATAAAGTGGCAAACTTGCGAGTTTATAAATATAAACGTTTATATTTTTCTCTGAATATTGCCCCCTCTTTATATAGCATTAAAAAGGCTATTTGTTAAATGGAGAATTTCCACCAAATGATATATTAATAATACATTAATGATTGTGTGTAATTGTAGCAGTGGTGCAGGAATATAGAGGAAACACTGTCCATGCTTTAAATGTTTGTCTTGTTTTCTCCACGTCTACGCCGATGATGCAGCGACTGTAAAGCACCAAAATCTGGCGTTTTCATCAAAGTTGCGATACTGGGTTTATAGCGGACATAATTTGGTCCGTTTAACGATACCCGGTCCTTCGGCATAGTTCGGATATGGAAGTTTTACTGCCTGTGCTAACATTAACTCGCCGCCTCGTCTCCCGCCGCCTCAGTGCCGCTGACCCCGGCGAGGAACCTGCGTTTCTCAGGCGTGGACCACAGCAGCGTCAGTCTCACGTGGGACTCCGCCTCCAGGAAGGCCAACAGCTATCGCATCATGTACGTGAAGACCAACGGCGTGCAGACCAACGAGGTGAGGGGATCCTGCAGGGACCACACAAACCGCCAAAGTCTCGCGGAGGGAAACTCTGAACACTTAGGTCACCGTTTGTCCGGTCCTCCGTCTACAGGTGGACGTCGGCCGCGTCACAACCTGGTTGCTAAGCAACCTGACCTCGCTGACGGAGTACACGGTCGGTGTCTTCGCCATCTATGATGAGGGACAAGCCGAGGCCGTGACCGACAGCTTCACCACAAGTAACTGACATCAGCATTCTGAGTAAACGGCAATCAGGATTTTATTAAGTAGCCGTCAGATTAAACTGTGTGTGTGTGTGTGTGTGTGTGTGTGTGTGTGTGTCTCTGTGTGTGTGTGTGTGTGTGTGTGTGTGTGTGTGTGTGTGTGTGTCTCTGTGTGTGTGTGTGTGTGTGTGTGTGTGTGTCTTTAGAGAACGTCCCAGACCCGCTGGATCTGAAGAGCAGCGACGTTTCCACAGACAGCTTCCGGGTGTCATGGCAACACCCGGCCTCAGACGTGTTGCTGTACCGACTCACCTGGACGCCCACCGACGGAGGAGAGACTGAGGAGGTGTGTGTGTGTGTGTGTGCGTGTGTGTGTGTGTGTGTGTGTGTGTGTGTGTGTGTGTGTGTGTGTGTGTGTGTGTGTGTGTGGTCCCCAGAACAACAACACAAATCTTCTTCTCTGACGTATCGTTGATTAAATCCTCCGTTGATCTGATGAAGTTAAATCAGACTGATTGAATGTTAACGAGGACCCGTGTTACCTGTATGAAGGTGCGTCACCTTAAATCGCCTCGCTGTGGTGGAGAAACAGGTTAAAGGGTCACTCCTAACCTAAGCGACCAATCAGGAGCCCCCATTCTGTCTCGGATGAACTTAAAGTAGACAACGAAACATTCAGAGAGGTCAGAGGTCAGGTTGAAAGGTGGTGTGTTCTGCTTCAGGTTGTGGTGGACGGGAACATGAACAGCTACCTGATCGGAGGACTGACCCCCTTCACGGAGTACGAGGTCCTCCTCGCCGGCGTCTACATGGGCGATGTGGAGAGTGACGAGGTGGTCCTCATCGAGTCCACGGGTAAATCCTGTTATTTATTATTATTTATTTAACGTTCTGAGGGATTATTATTCACCAGACCAAACTCTTTATTTAACTAACTGTGTATATTTAACTCGTGTGTTTTTGTTTTTCAGTTGAAAGAACGACCACCATCGCTACGACGACCGTCACAACAGGAAGTAAATATTACGTTCCATTTTTTGGTGTGAACGTCCCTTTAAGAGTCCTTGATGCTGAGTGTTTGTTCCTCCTTCCTTCTTTCTTCTCCGCCTCCCTTTAACTCTCATTTATGTTCAGATTATTCATAGAAATAACATTTCTATATAAGTTTGATACAGGTTCAGTTAAGTGCGGTAACGAGCTGTGAGATTATGCAGCGTCGTCCGCCCTGAGGACGTTCCTCTCAATGGTTGAATTTAAGGCCATGTTGACATTTTGCTCAGACTGGATTTGGTGACATCCAGATAGGCAAACGAGGGTTTTGCGGTCCAGTGAGTCGATGCCGGCGTTAACTCTGTGTTTGTGCTCCGCCCCCTCAGCTCCTCGTTACGGGGTCCGGAACATGAGGATCGACGAGGAGACCACCTACAGCATGAGGGTCTCCTGGCAGCCGGTGGACTCCAGGAACATCCGACACTACCGACTGAGCTACATCAGCGCCAGGGGGGACCGAGCGGAGGAGCAGGTGAGACCGGACAGTCGGCTTGGGTCGGACCGAGACCTTCAGGGCCCTATCGGACTTTTGGGTTTAAGTCCCAGTTCTATGACGTCTCTTCGTCTTCTTTTTACTTTGGTGTTTCAGCTCCTTTGAATCAAACAATGTGGATGTGTTTAGGAGATTATAAGGTGTGTGTGTGTGTGTGTGTGTGTGTGTGTGTGTGTGAGTGTGTGTGTGTGTGTGTGTGTGTCTGTGTGTGTGTGTGTGTGTCCGTCCGTCTGTCCACGGCTAATCTAAGGTGTGTGTGTTGTGTGTGTGTGTGTGTGTGTCCGTCCGTCCGTCCGTCTGTCCACGGCTAATCTAAGGTGTGTGTGTGTGTGTGTGTGTGTGTGTGTGTGTGTGTGTGTGTGTGTGTGTGTGTGTGTGTGAGTGTGTGTGTGTGTGTGTGTGAGTGTGTGTGTGTGTGTGTGTGTGTGTGTGTGTGTGTGTCCGTCCGTCTGTCCACGGCTAATCTAAGGTGTGTGTGTGTGTGTGTGTGTGTGTGTGTGTGTGTGTGTGTGTGAGTGTGTGTGTGAGTGTGTGTGTGTGTGAGGATGTTTGTGAGTGAGTGTGCAGCTGTGTGTCTGTCCGCGGCTAATCACTCATTCTGCTGCAAACAGAGCGTAATGTTTTTAGACCTCTCCCAGCTGCGTGACTTAGACCCGATCCAAATATCCGGAGTCTGTGAGGGTTCAGGGCGGTCCTGGTCCTGGTCCTGTTCTCACATCAAGTGCTTGAAGGGTCTCTCGCAGACATTTTGAGCCCTTCAGGCACACGTATTTCTGCCAACTAGCCTGAGGAATTTACCCACAAATCATTGTGATGTTAAACACGGGGTTACCTGGGGGGAAGCCCAGGGGCGTAAAAGGTAAACAGAGGATATTCCATTCAAACACATTAACATGAAGAATATAAGAACATGAAATCAGAAGAACATCAACACCTGCTTTATTCTTCTTCTTCTTGTTTGGAATATACTAAATATAAGGAGTCCATTATGTTGCAGTTTTATTTATTTTTTTTATTATTGAATTTGTGGTAATTAATAAGGGTCAGGTCAGTGGTTGTAATAACTGTGTAATAACTGTAGCCAGTGGAACGTTTGGACAGTAGAAGATTTCCTGAGATGTGGACAGAAACATGGGAAGTTGATGATGAAAACAAAACAAAACTTGTCAATCTTCCACGGAGATTATTGAAGAAGACGATGGCAGCCGTTAGATTAACGTCCCTCCGTGGAGAGCGAGGAGGGAGGAAGACGAAGGCGGCGTTGTTGAAGTTGATGGCAGGCCTTCAGAGGGAGAGGAGGATAACGATGAAGAAGACAGCGGCGCCTCCTCAAAGACAACCAATGGCAGGTCTTCACACTAACGAGCCTCAACAGACAGACGGGAGGTGGAAGACTTCTCTGGGAAACAAACATTCGGCTTCCCTGCGGCGGGAACGCTCGATCCCGATGCTGACGGGCGAAACGTGAAGATGCTAAACAGGCGTCGTCACGACAACCTGAAGGCCACAATGAAAGTAAAGATGTCTGCCGCTCTGTAGGCCTGCGTCACGTAGAATCAGATGCAAATATCTCCTTTACTATCCGTCTCTATGAATCTACGGAGCTGAATGGTCCCGACGTCCTCGGCGTCGTAGACGGCGTGGTCCGTTAGGACGGCGTGGTCCGCGAGGACGGCGTGGTCCGCGAGGACGGCGTGGTCCGTGAGGACGGCGTGGTCCGTGAGGACGGCGTGGTTCGTGAGGACGGCGTGGTCCGCGAGGACGGAGGACGGCGTGGTCCGTGAGGACGGCGGTCCCACATCAGCCCTTTCATCCCGACAGTAAAGGAGCGGCCAGCTGCTCGCACCAGCGGCTCGTTAAATGAGATCTCTTATCAAAGTGTGAACAGCTGTGGACTCAGGCTCAGGTCATGAATCACCAAGAGCTCTCATAGCTAACGTTTAGATGGGGGGGGCAGCTTCCTGTCGGAGGGCTGTGGCCCCCGAGGGACCGACGGCATCTGGCAAAGAGCCAGAACAATCAAACCCACTGGTTAACATGCGTTTGATTCGCCCACCTCGTCGTCAAACGGTTCATACCTGATGTTTCAGACAAACACAACCAGAGGGGTTTATGGCGATCCGGTCCGGCTCCTCGGCGACCTTCGACCCCTCGAGAAGAAGAACAACCGTCTCCCTTTGGCCCTTTTTATGTTGAATCCCCTGGTTTCAGTATTGGGATGCAACATTAACCACTGCATGGTGGACTAACTGGTCCCAGGATCCACCATGGTGGACTAACTGGTCCCAGGATCCACCATGGTGGACTAACTGGTCCCAGGATCCTATGAGACCATGGTTGACTAACTGGTCCCAGGATCCACCATGGTGGACTAACTGGTCCCAGGATCCTATGAGACCATGGTGGACTAACTGGTCCCAGGATCCTATGAGACCCTGGTGGACTAACTGGTCCCAGGATCCTATGAGACCCTGGTGGACTAACTGGTCCCAGGATCCTAGGAGACCATGGTGGACTAACTGGTCCCAGGATCCTAGGAGACCATGGTGGACTAACTGGTCCCAGGATCCTATGAGACCATGGTGGACTAACTGGTCCCAGGATCCTATGAGACCAGTTCGTTTTAAGATTAAAATGAAGTGCGTGTTTCATATTTCATACCGGTAAGTGTTATTCACCTTAAACCTCCTCCGAGCTGCAGATCCAGCAGAGTCCCCCATGGATCAGACTTAATATTCTGGACCTGCATGTAGACTGACTGTAAACCAGACTGGGGTCTGATAAAGACTTGATGTCACAGTGTTTGAATGAGGACAGAGCTGGAAGACGGTTTGCTCGCTGACAGTTTACAGGCTTGCTGCCTTTTTCATCATTCTGCACCGGAATGGATTTGTCAAGGCCTGCAGTGTCTGACTGACTGACTGAGGGGGGGGGGGGGGGGGGACTGCACACGCTCAGAATGCAAAGTAGGCCGACAGACAGACAGGCAGACAGACAGAACACACGAGAGGACAGACAGACAGACGTTTCCTGTTTATCTGGAGGTAAAAAAAAAACCTCTGATTAATAAATAACTCCCACTTATTCAAAGTTTGGTGATTTTATAATATGAACTGTTTACAGTAGAATAATAACTTACAACACAACCTCACAATGTTAAAGTACCGATTCATCACGATGGACACACTTAAGATTTAAAATAACTACGTAGACTTTAAGGTTTAGACTTCTGAGATGAAGGAGATCTGATGTTACCAAGGAAACTGTCTAATAATAATAATAATAAGAGGACGAAGACGAAGGTGAGCTCCTCTGCAGCTCGTTCAGGGATCTGATTGACGGGTGGGAAGGCAACGTGGACACAATTACCCTGCGAGACCTCGCCGTCTCACCTCCATTAAAAGGCTAGACAGTTTTTTGTAGCTTATGAAATGTTAATTTGCTTATTTTAAGTTTGATCCAGAATCAGCTGAAGGAATAAAAATGATTGTGAAGGTTCTGCACGGTTGTTTTGTGATCTGCACGTCCTGTCTGGAACCTGATTGGCTCCGGCCCAGTGGAAGTCCTCGTTAACGCTGTCAGCGGGCCGTTCTCCAATCAGACTCACTGCTGTTACTACTTCCTGCCGTCGGCGGCGGCGCCTCACGCCGTTTGATCCCGCAGCGTGCGATCGCCGTCACATTAAATACAGACGTGGGAGCAATTTAATACGAGTAAATAAGACTTTTAATAAGAAAGCAATCAACCAAACAATCATCGTGTTCTGGTCGTGTGGCTCCGCGGAGCTTCTGCCTGATGTTTCTATGTTCTCATAAACAACAGAAGAATGTTCATTGGAGCGTCGCTGTGTTTCTGCCTGCAGAGGACGGTTCCCACGGGTCAGACCAGTCTGGTCCTGCAGCCTCTTCTGTCCGACACCGAGTACAAAGTCGCCATCGCGCCCGTTTACCTGGAGGGCGACGGACCGGCGGCGGCGCGGATGGGACGAACACGTGAGTGATGTGGTTTTTCTTCTCTCTCTCTTTTAGCTTCGTGTTTGGTCTCCACCAACTCCCGAAGGAAGTGTCCGTCTCTCTAAAGGTCGCCGGCTCATCTGTAGTTCGTAGATTCCTTTACATGGATGTTAATTCTACTTTTTTCTTGTGGTGCTCAGCTCGACTTTCAATCTTCTATCAATGTATTTCACTACAAAATGAAAATTAGCTTTAGGCAACAAAACCTCTTGGTTAGATTTCCGAAAAGTGCCACGAACGCCTCACCTGGCAACACTGTGTGTGCCGATCACCGGTCTGGACTTTGGTGCTGAGCAACACGAAAAACGCTCCAAAAACGTGAATTATTTGGAGGTGGAGACCAAACATGGAGCTAAAAGGGAGTAAATATTGGACCTCGTTATGACTCGATCTGTCTCAACCAAGAAAAGCAACCCTTCCTTTGAAGAGTAAACATTTAGCCGTTTCTTCCATCTGAGCAATTAAACGTTATCTTTCGTGGAATTTCTTTATCGTTATCAGGAAAAACCCCAATAAGTTTCAGCAGCGCCTCCATTCACAACCCGGCTTCCTCTCAGCTGCTTCCTTCCTTCGTTACACTCCACGGCTCTAAGAGGCGCCGGCCGTCCTGCTTCCTCCTCATCCGTCTCCTTCGCCGCGGAGCTTCAGGCGGGAACATGTCGGCGGCGTTCCGCCTCCCTTTGGTTGAACGTGACGATGGATTCCTCCGCCGTCACAGAACAAACACGACTTCCTGCAGAAAGAACGCTGAATCCGAGCCATTCGTCCTTTCCCGCCGCGTCCCATCACGTCTTTTGGCGGCGCGTTGCACACATTAGCGGACGCTAACGACGTTGTGGGTTGTTTAAACGGCGGGGCCTTCGACACCTCGCCATGATGAATGGTTCCTGTTAGCGAGTGAGGGATGAGATAATCGCCTGGGGAGGAGAGAGAGGGGGGATGATGGGGGGTTAGAGGGAAGATAGATGATGTGACAAACGGGAGCCGGTATAATCCGGGGATTTGAACCCTGCGGGGAGACGTGGACGCTGGCGGGGAGGCGAAGCGGCAGACTCAGAGAAGAAGATTGTGTTTTTAGCCTCAAACTGAAGTCAGATAATGTGAATAATCATGTGGAGGTTTGATCCAGTGAGGAGGCGGACGGAGAGGACGGCGGGGGGTTTCAACTCCTGAAGGATGAAGGTTTAGTTTCATAGCATCAACATGTTTAATCCCGAGGTTTAAAGTAATGGCTGTAACCTCACTTCATACTGTGGTGCTGAAGGAAATCCCCAAATATCAATTCCTTCATATTAAGATGACATATTACACGTTATTACATCAGCTGGAACCGAAAAATAACACCACGACGTCCGTCCGTCGATCTATCTGCAGCTGGGAAAGCATCAAACCCAACGTGACGTCCGGACTTCCTGTTTCAGGGACATCCGGGGGGCGGAGACTCTGGTTCTGGTTCAGCTCGACTTAAAGGATGCCGGCCAGAGGGGGGCGATGAAAACCAGTTCTGGGACGAATGGTAGATGAGAATTTGTCCACAACAGACGTAGTAGAAAGAGGGTTGGGGTCAAACACAGGACTTACACAGGACTGTCATCCTGGAGGCCGACGTCCGTGTCCGCGTGAAACTGGAAGGAAACGTTCATCAAGCAGTCGCAGGAAAAGAGGTTTTATTAGGTTTATTATCACATCGTTACCTTCCTCCCGTGTCCTCCAGCGTCTCAACGCCCAACGGTCGCTTTCATCATTCTGTTGGATAGGATTTAATTAACACGTTTGTTCTTCTATTCCATTTGTTTTCTAACACAGTTGTGTGGGTTTTTTTGTTGTTATGCGAATGTTATTTTCACCTAATTTATTCCCTTCCCCGCTCCACTTCCTGTCTATAATTGCTCTGTAAAGTGAAACATCCAATATCTCGAGTTCCGTTAAGTTAAGGTACATTTCCTTCAAACCAAAAAGAGAAAATTCCTCGGATGTACGATATATTGACGGTAACACTTTGTTTGAGTCTTATCAAATAAAATTACACAAAATAACTCAAACCTCTCTCTTCCTGGTACTTCTGGAAACGCCGGTTCATAAGCAAAAGCTACGTGAACAACGTTAACTCCGTAACATAAATCCTTTTAATAAGTACTTCTAACCACAGAAGTGTGAAGAAGGTTCCTGGACATCAGAAAATCTCATTTCATGTTCATCAGTTCTCATGCTAGCGGAGGTTCCTTTTCCTGCAATATTACGCAATTTAAAAAATGAACCTGTAAAACGTCGATGCTTCCTCCATATTCAAGGGTTCTTATTTGTCCAGATTTTTGTTGACTTGTTTGTCGGCTGATAAAAGGATCACAAGGATCCGTGTGGTTTCACGTTGAACACCTCGGATGTTTGAGAAACCTGAAATGCGATGTCTGTCTCCTCAGTTCCTCTGTCGGCGCCGAAGAACCTGCGGGTGTCGGAGGAATGGTACAACCGCTTCAGGATCAGCTGGGACGCGCCGCCGTCGCCCACCATGGGCTACCGGGTCGTCTACCAGCCGGTCTCCGGTAATCCCACGTCCTCTCTGGAAGACAGTCACACCACGGTTTGGCTGAAAAAAGGAACATTTATTCAAGATTAGTTTGTCATTTATCCTGTCGGATGGATATATTTCTGATTTCCTGTGATGGAGGGACTTTATCACATCAGAGATATCACTTATCACTTCCTCACAAGAAGAAACAAATAAATATTGTGTTTTTAAGTTCAACAGAAGGCTAAAGCTGAGGAAAGGGGAATAATAGTCGCTGCATGTGGGAACGCAGACACGAATACTTAATGAGCTGATAGCAGAGTCGGAGCACTCGACCGGCGTTCAGTGATTGTACTAATGAAGCTCCATTAACGTTATCTCCTCCTCCTCCTCCTCCTCCTCACTGGGATGGGAGCTAACGATCGTCTCTGAACCAGCAGCTCCGGGTCCGGCCCTGGAGACCTTCGTGGGAGAAGACGTGAACACCATGCTGATTGTCAACCTGCTGAGCGGGACGGACTACAGCGTCAAGGTCATCGCCTCCTACACCACGGGCTCCAGCGAGGCCCTGATGGGGCGGGCCAAGACCCGTGAGTCACCGACGTCCTCGTCCAATCACGGACATCCGTCACGTCGCAGTTAAACAGGAAATACACCAAAATACATTTCTATAAGGGATTGAGTCAGTGGTGGTGGACTATTATCCTATTAATTAGTAAACATTATCAACAATCGTGATTCACGATATTATCACGATAATCTTAAACATGTGGGAGCCGTTTCCTCCAGCTTTCTTTAGTTTTTGTGTGTGAAAACCAAAATATTAAAATGATTGTATTATTACATAATAATAGTGTGTGTTTTTAATAATAAACAGTGAAACTGGTTTTCTAAGACTAAAGGACTACTATAGGATGAGTATAATCCCAGCAGATAAAAACACCGACGTCGTCCACGTTAACAAACTCTCGTCGGACCGACCCTCCGATCAGGTTGGTGTCGGTAATTTGATTCTCTGACCCCGACCGCTTATAGACCTCATTATCTCCCCTCCTCGTCCGACAGCTCCTCTAATTAAATCAGCGTCCGGCTGCACGCGTCGATATCTGGATATCCATCTGACGCTGTTAACGCCGCGCCGCCTTAATTACATGGAATGAACCGCTGAGTAGATTTAGGTCGTCTCTCCGCCTCCAGGAGGCTCTGAGTGTCCATCAATCAGCTCTCCTCCAGAAGACGATCGTTTAGATTCCCCCCGCCGCATGATAACTACCTCCTCTCTGGTTGTATAGAAGTCTATGAGAAAGTGGTCCTACTTCTCTCTGCTGGCCACCAGGGGGCGACTCCTCTCTGGTTGTATAGAAGTCTATGAGAAAGTGGTCCTACTTCTCTCTGCTGGCCACCAGGGGGCGACTCCTCTCTGGTTGTATAGAAGTCTATGAGAAAGTGGTCCTACTTCTCTCTGCTGGCCACCAGGGGGCGACTCCTCTCTGGTTGTATAGAAGTCTATGAGAAAATGGTCCTACTTCTCTCTGCTGGCCACCAGGGGGCGACTCCTCTCTGGTTGTATAGAAGTCTATGAGAAAATGGTCCGACTTCTCTCTGCTGGCCACCAGGGGGCGACTCCTCTCTGGTTGTATAGAAGTCTATGAGAAAGTGGTCCTACTTCTCTCTGCTGGCCACCAGGGGGCGACTCCTCTCTGGTTGTATAGAAGTCTATGAGAAAGTGGTCCTACTTCTCTCTGCTGGCCACCAGGGGGCGACTCCTCTCTGGTTGTAAAGGAAGACCGGCACTTCTCTCATGTGTACCGGGTCCAAGTCTTTTTCAGCAGTTAAACTAGTTCTGGTCCCATGGAGGACTTTATGGAGTCCAGCATGAAAAAGGGTCCTGATAGACTTACCAATAGATTTGTTTGAGCGACAGGAAGAGATCGTCTCTCTGCTGTTCAGACTGAAGTAAGCATCCCTTCTAGTCCTCTAATTAAATCTAATTAAATCACCATCTGAGGGATTTTTCTACAGAAACACCACGCAGAGACCCACAATGCATCTGTGTCTCAGTCTGAAACAATGCTGTAGAACAGAATGTAAACTGTATCTCAGAAACTAGTGAGGCTTTCAGCAGTCGGAGACGCTTCCAGAGAATTAGCATAAGAGCGTGGGTTTGTTAGAAGCTGACGTTCTGCTGCTCTGAGAATAACTTTATTTAAATCTGGGAATTATTTAAATTTAACTTTATTTAAATCCGGGAACTCGACGGCGTGCGGTTACAGCAGATGTTATGTTTAATTTCGCGGCGACTAAGAGAGAAGAATGCTTACAAAGGAGAGTTCAGAAAAAGTTTGTTGAAAATAATCCTCGTATTATAATAATAATAATCATATATAAAAATCCTAATTTAATATTTTACAATATTTTCATTCATTTAATATTTATCCTAATTTAATAATTTCATATAATTATTAAGTATTTTTCATTAATTTTTCCAGATCATAACCGTACACGTGGATTTCAGTGCGATTTGTCCGAATTCTCCGTGTTCCATATTTACGCTTTCCACTCCAGACGACCAAAGGCTAACTTACCACACACACATTAACTGATGTGATGCTACCGTTAGCCGTGGTGGCTAGCTCCGCTTGGTGACATAACACATAACGTTAGCCGACACATACGAGCCTTTGTGGTCGTGATGTAATAGTTTGTGCCAGCGACGCAAACATTCCGAATAATTCTTGGAGCGAAGAAGGATTTCGTCGGTCAAACTTTTATCTCCGCATGTAGTGATTTATTGGCATGACATATGAAACGTGTTGCCAAAGCTCAACTACATGAAATGCATTCAAACAGACATAATAATAATGCTATTAATGCTATCCCCCCTGCAGTGTACCTGGCCGTGACCAACCTGAACGCCTACCAGGTGAGGATGACCAGCTTCTGTGCCCAGTGGCAGCCTCAGCGACACGCCGCCACCTACCGGGTCGTCATCGAGTCTCTGCTCAGTAAGTCCATCTGCAGTACCGCTCTGAGCCACACAGGGCGCCTGAACGCTCCCATCCATCTGATCGTCATAGACGATAGACACACATTCTAGACGAGTCCTATCGGCAACGGGGGCGCCGTGGTTAAAACGTTTAACCATCCCAGGCTCAACGCTGTTTGTGAAATATTAAAGAAATGCGATCTATCGGCTATTTAGTTTGCTCGGGATGGAAACAATGTCAACGGGAAGTCTGTTGGCATCCTTGAAGTAAACGCATCCACATGAGCAGAAAGATGTCCTTCCCTCTAATTTAGTATCCTTTAATTTGTGAAACTTTACATTCCACCTACTTTAAGTATCTGATTTGTTTGTTAAATGTACAGAAACTCATCGTTTATACATAAAACAGAAACTTCTAATTCAGGGTCTCAGAGATTTAAATCTGATGTTGAAGGGAAGATTACAGACAATCAGCACCTTTAGAAACCTGAACTTCTAATTACCTCCAGAGACTTTAATTAAAATCTTCACGAAACCCTATTCCCTTTTTGTTCGATGAACTTTGATGTAGAAGTCGCTCTGCAACAAAGTCACCTTCACAGAACAGCCCTTGCAATTATTGCAGTAATTGCCGGGTTGTGATTCGGCCGCAGTAGTAATTGAGTATTTTTCCCCATTTGTGTGAATGCGATAACGCACGCCGATGCACCATGATAACGCCAGATGGACAGGTCTCTCCGATCAGGTCGCTCCGATCCGGTCTCTCCGATCCGGTCTCTCCGATCCGGTCTCTCCGATCCGGTCTCTCCGATTCGGTCTCTCCGATCCGGTCTCTCCGATCCGGTCTCTCCGATCCGGTCGCTCCGATCCGGTCTCTCCGATTCGGTCTCTCCGATCCGGTCTCTCCGATCCGGTCGCTCCGATCCGGTCTCTCCGATTCGGTCTCTCCGATCCGGTCTCTCCGATCCAGTCTCTCCGATTCGGTCGCTCGGATCCGGTCTCTCCGATCCGGTCTCTCCGATTCGGTCTCTCCGATCCGGTCTCTCCGATCCGGTCTCTCCGATTCGGTCTCTCCGATCCGGTCGCTCTGATCCGATCCCTCCCGTCCTCCACGCTGGCGCCGCCTCAGAGGTAGGACCGACTTTAATCCAGCCGGCGACTGGAAGGTAGTAATGGCTGCCATTCATCACCGTCAGGCCTCCGGCGGCAACGCCGTCGTTAACGTCACATAAAAGGCGTCACACCCCCCCCCCCCCCCCTCGTTTCTTCAGGGAGATCCGAGGTTTGATTCTTCTCGACACGTAACGGAGCTAAATGAGGATTTATGTTTCACACAGCTGGTGAATAATTACTGGTTTGTGCCGCCGGAGGACGAGAGGCGTGAAGTTGTTCTGTTTTCAAAGAATAGTTCCTCCACGTCGACATATAACGTATGAGAGGTTTGAGTCTGTGGAAGAACCTGGAGGGAGAAAGATGTGATGGTGGACGGGTAGAAAAACACAGGACCTTCACCTAGTAGACCCATGTTCAGGTCCTGTCTGATACGGGTACTTCTGTTGCCCAAACATAACCAAGTCCCCAATTTTAAGTAAACTTTGATATTTCCCCGGTTGTGTTTATTTTTGTGTTGCAACAACATTGAAACGCAGCAACATTTCCGTGTGTCATGAGTTTTATTAGTTGCTTTACGACGCCGAACAGAAGCTGCGTTTCCCTGGAGGGGATGCCAAATGGTGGAGAAACCTGAGGATGTGGACGTATCGCGTTCCCTTCCTGGAATCAACCGGCCGTTTGCTCTCAGACGCGTCTATGAATAAAATAATCTGGTTTTCCGGCTGTTGTTGAACGTCTCTTTGCAGAATTTAAGTCTGGTTGTTGTATTATTCAAAGTGACGGCTTCATTAGTAATTAACTCCTCACAGCGCTCATTAAAATGTTCCTCCTGCCTTCCCTCGACGAGCTCCTACAACGGAATACCTTGTTTCTTGTTTTCTTAGAAATACACTTGACAGGTTGCCAGCGGAACAAAAAGCTACAAATGCACGTTGATTCTTTCAGTAATTGGATTTTAGTTCGTCAAGTCGACCTGCGTGAAAAGTTTAAATTGAGGTTTTTTGGGGCGGAAACTGAACAGCAGGATGTTTGAAACGTCTCTGACGGAGAAATGTGAGTAAAGGGTTTCCTAGTTGAAGCCGAAGTTAAATTTAAACAAAGAGCTTCCTAAGAGGGAGGCTGTCGCCATGACGACGCGTCGCCTCGGCGGTTTGATTCCCATCAATCTAAACCTTTTAGATGGAGACTGGGTTGCTTCAAACACACAACAGGACAAACACAATATAATAACAGTTTTGTGATAGTTAGTTTGGAAAGTAAATGCTAACTGTCACTTCGCTAAGCCTTGCTAGCGCTGTGGCTCCGTCAATATGTCAAAGCTAGCATGGAGCCCACTAGCATTGAGTCACTTCCTGCCCTCGCTGGAAACCGCTCAGAGGTTTCCGTGAAACAAAATGGATCCGGAGAGATCAAAGTGAACCGCCACATCACATGTGTTTGTTTGAGCCAATGAGAGGCTCAGATTGTTGTTGCCTGACGACATCGTGGAAATAGACCTTCTTGTTAAAGAGTCAAATCTGTTTTATGAAAACAGAAACAGTAGTTTTATGGCCCTCGCCAAAATACACCAGACTCCATCAGCGACAACGGTAATTACACCCGAAGAAACACGACTAAATAAAAACTAACTAAAACTCACTGGTTCATGTTTCAACAAACTCTGGTTGTGTTCGATGTCTCTCCTGATAGTTTCACACCCAACGCTATGAATTCTGGGACTAAACCAGTTTGTGATTGTTGTTTTAACAACACAGTAAAAGTGATGTTTTGTGAATGGAGTCTGGTGTATTTCGGTGAGAGTGTTACAGCTGCGTTTTCTGGTTAAATAATTATTATTTTACTCATTAACGCTGCCTGGTCGTTAATAATAACGTTGTCACACAGTTATAATAATAATTTGAGCCTCTCAGCCCCCACAGTCCAGATCCAGATCCAGCGTGATCCAGAACCATAACGAGGTGTTTCTGTTTCCACAGACGGTCAGAAGCAGGAGACGAAGCTGAGCGGCGGCGCCAACAGACACTGTTTCAACAACCTGAAGGCCGACACGCAGTACAAGATGAGCGTCTACGCGCAGCTGCAGGACGGCAGCGAGGGGCCCGCCGCCACCGTCACCGAGAGAACACGTGAGTCCTCGTTACCGCGGGGTCACCGGAGTTACCTGGGTTACCGGGGTCACCGAGACCACCAGGGGTCACCGGGGTCACTCCCAGCTGAACGGCTAATAACTTCTAAAAGAATGTGCTTTAGTTAATCTAACACATGTTTGCTGCAGGAGTCCTACAACCAAAACATGACTCAGCACTTTTACACTCGCGGTCCCTTCATGTCGAGATCAAAGCGTTTTTAGTTTTTTTTAAATGTGTGTTTGGTCAGATTCCTGAAATAACGTCTCTGTTCTACGATATAAAACCCGTCTGGTGAGTTTACGACGCGTCCGCCTTTAGCTCCGAGGCCGTGACGTGAAGTCACGTGACCGCGGTGATGCTTATTTATAAGCCGTGTCCCGATACAGCGGCTGCAACGAGGCCTTCAAGTGCAGCTCTGAAATGTAAGCTTCTTTTCTGATCCGGTCTGATGGACCCTTCACCGCCTATAACATAACATAACATAAAAAGAGTCAAATATAAACTCCGGCTCCGTTTCAGGCAGGTGACGTTAGTTAGCTGCTCTTTCTTGTCTACTGTTTCACTGACGACGAACGTCAACTCGTTTCACTTACGTACATAATTTTTCCGACAATGAGGTCCCGTGATGCTTCACAGGAAGGGGCGGGGCTTAGCCTCCTTATCGCCAAGGAAACATGGCCTGAGCTAAAGGGGAAAAAACTTATTTCGGTATTATAGAAAAATGCACTTGCAGAAACTCAAAACTCCAATCAAAATTTACAATTAATATAATATCATATTTAATTAAGATTTTTTGTAACGGTGTTGTGTTTGAAGGCGTTAATTAAATTTGTAAACACTGCGCTGCACCGCCAGGCCGTCATAATACATGTTTGGCAATAATAAGCACCTTTTAAGGACACATTTAAAGTTTTAATATCCATGAAATACTCAAACTAATAAAGTGAGGATGTAAGAAAAAAATTAAAAGGGAAGAGAAAAGATGGAGGCAAAGAGGCTGAGACGATCCTGAACGCTCCTGACGATCCTGAACGCTCCTGAACACCTCAGGCAGCTGATTTATTGCTAAACAGCCCTGAAGGAGTAAAGTGTGTTTTTGTTCCACACACACACACACACACACACACACACACACACACACACACACACACACACACACACACACACACACACACACACACAATAAAGGACTTGAAAGCAGAGACGCTGCGATCCATCTCCCCGATGACACGGCGATGACATCACGGAGCTGAACGCTGTTATTTGTGCGACTCTTCTCCGGTTTGGTGGGATTTTAATTTCAGGGCGTCGATGGTTCTACGATGAATGGCGTCATGATTACAGGTTCTCTGGTTCTCGCCCTCCAGATCCCATCCCGACCCCGGCGCCCACCAGGCCCCCCACCACCACGCCGCTACCCACAATCCCCCCTGCCAAGGAAGGTAAGAGCTCAGATTGTGTGTTCTTGTTGTTTCAGCCAAAGATGATGTTTAAAAGGAACAACGGAACCTTCACACCTCAAACACATCCACGGGTTCTCGGTAGAACCCCCGGTAGAGGAAACCCTCGGGATATAAAAGGGTTAGGGGGAAATACTTCAACTTGTGGATGGTTGCCAATGACAACCCTTCCTGTCGAGCCTTGGATGCAAACATAAAGCAGCATAGATTCTCTCAGCAGCACGCTTTAGTTGATTGTTATGATTGATTTATCCAGATGTTGTTATAGTTACTGAGTTTAGATCGCCGTCGGCCCGCGTTTCCTGTTACATGAATCATGGGACATGTTGGTCGTTGAGAGTCACACACACACTCTCACACACACACACACACACACACACACACTCTTTGTCTTTACTTATAGAGTGGTGAGGTTCCAGCATGATTGATTGGAGATCAGCTGATCAATGCGGGCCGGGCTTTTATTGTGAAAGAATATCAGTTCATTAAGTGCGTGTTTGCAGAAAACAAAGAGCAGGTGACTGAATTAAGTTGGATCGACCCTTTAATGTGATTTTTATCAGCGGAGAGAAGCGAGCGGTCGGCGAGAAGCGACTTTTAGTGAGTTTAACGTTCAGGCATCCACCAGCTGGAGAGCTTTTTTAAATCTAATCAATCAAATGTTTTCCTCACTCAGAAGCCGATTTCCCTCCCGAGTCGTCATCCATCAAGATCAAGTCGGGAGTTTGTTTATTGGTGCGGCGATAAGAGAGAGGAGTAAAAACCAAAGGAATGAGTGGATGTTTTAGTGTGAAGGTAGCAGCTGTGTTGTAATCAGCCTCCAGCAGAGGAAAGTCAACGACTTAACAAAGAAACAGATTTCCTAATGTGACATGAATGATCAGAGGAGCGCTGAAGAAAATAGATCCGTGTATCTGCAGCCTCATCACTCTCACTCTTTGACCTCCTTTGACCTCCTGAACTCACCTACTTCCTCTCCCTCCAGTCTGCAAGGCGGCCAAAGCCGACCTGGTCTTCCTGGTCGATGGGTCCTGGAGCATCGGCGACGACAACTTCCTGAAGATCATCCGCTTCCTGTACAGCACCTCGGGGGCGCTGGACCGGATCGGCCCTGACGGCACGCAGGTGACAGCAACGTTGCTTCATTGTAGTTAGTGAAGGTCAGGAAACAGTCAAAACCCGGACTATGTTCCCTGCTACCTTTGTGATGAGGAACCAAAGCCGCCGTATCGCTCTATTCTCTCGTCAAACCCACAGAACTCCATTGAGAATTATTTTTTTTATTGAAAGAAAACAGGAATTTGTGTTTTTTTCAGTGCAGTCTGGTGGGTTTGTTGAGATAATGCTTCGGTTCCCTGAAGGAAACACAGGCAGCAGTGAACATGTTCTAAATATAGCATCCAATTAAACTGATATTGATCGTTTCAGATCAAACGCATCCACGGAGGTTTATGTCTCCGTCGACTGTAGGTGTAACGCTGACAGCAGCATTCATCTGAACCACTGCAGTCTCATGAAATGATCTGGTGAAAACTAATTGATTAATTAACGAGTCATTAAAGCGTCGAGGCTGAAGATTATTTGTGGTTCTTATACGACAGCTGTTTATTTTCTTATGCTGGTGCATTAAGTAGCGCTGAGTTTCTATTTTATTTCACCTCTCCCTTTGAATCTCAGACTCAAACTTACTGCTTTCATTTCACTCACTGAGTTTAAGTCATATCTCAACCAAACATTCCAAATTGTCTGCTGTTTTTATGTATTTACTACCTTGTCTGTCCTTTGTTATTATGTTAGTTGCTGCCTTGGCACTTGTAAAAGAGATCTATATCTCAATGTGATTCTTCCCTGGTTAAATAAAGGTAAAATAAAAAATATACAATATATACAAACCGCCCCTATACAAACCAGCCCTATACAAACCAGCCCTATACAAACCAGCCCTATACAAACCGCCCCTATACAAACCGCCCCTATACAAACCAGCCCTATACAAACCAGCCCTATACAAACCAGCCCTATACAAACCAGCCCTATACAAACCAGCCCTATACAAACCGCCCCTATACAAACCAGCCCTATACAAACCAGCCCTATACAAACCGCCCCTATACAAACCAGCCCTATACAAACCAGCCCTATACAAACCGCCCCTATACAAACCAGCCCTATACAAACCAGCCCTATACAAACCGCCCCTATACAAACCAGCCCTATACAAACCAGCCCTATGTTGTTAATAAAACAGCTCATGTGACATTTTAGCAGCGCTAGTCCTTCCGTATCTATAATATCCACCAATGTTCTAAAGCGTGTATTTTAACTTTGTAGTTTTATATCTGCCGATGTCACAGTTTGTTGGTTTGTGGTTCCAACTACGATATTTATGGCCAATCCTTCGTCTTCCTGTCCGACAGGTGGCCATCGCCCAGTTCAGCGACGACGCCCGGACCGAGTTCAAGCTGAACTCATACGCCGACAAGGAGCAGCTGCTGGACGCTATCAACAAGATCTCCTACAAGGGAGGCAACACCAAGACAGGTGAGGAGCGTTTCCTCGGTGGCGACAGATATGTTTTGCCAGACAGAGAAATATTAATTTTATAAAGTTATAAAACAAAAAAGAAGAGAAGAAGCTGAAACATTGCATTAATTTATTTTTTGCTTGAGTCAAATAATACATTTTCAGTTTATACACCAGAGCAGGATTTTTGTGACAAACTAAAATTTATTTATTTTTTTAACTAAATGAAAATAAGTGAAAACCACTATGATTAACCTGAAACTAAATAAAAATTATATCTGTTTAAGAAAAACTCAAACTGAGCTGAAACAATATTAAAAAGAAATAAAAATAGAAATTGCCTAAAAATTAATGTCAATTTCAGACTTTCATTTTTTCCTTTTCCTGAGTTACATTGCTCATTATCATGTCGTGTTGGTGCTGCTAGAATATTTTAGCTTTTATATATTTTAGGTTTTTGGTAAGGTGTTTGAAAGAGGACGACTCATTCGGGAGTTAAGTGTTATTATTTAGACTGAAAATAAAGAAACAGGTCAGACATTCACTAGAGTTCATACTTTTTACTATTTACATTTTTCTTCATTCTTCATTTTATTCTTCTTCTTTCATCTTTTAAAAATATAATCAGAACAAATCAAAAATGTGAAGCTATATTATTTTTGCAGCAGAAACATCTAAACGGTGTAATTCTGCTTTAAAGGGCCAAACATGTTGCCTGGATACTCGACCAACACAGCAACGTTTGCAGTGGTTGCCGATCCCTTCTCTTCCTTCGCTGCCAAACAACAGATTTGAGAAGATTGTCCTCGTTTATTGTTTGAAAGAGATTCAGCCGTGGGCTGCTCGGCCTGACGTTCCCCCCGCTGGGCCGCTCTGATGCTCGTTTTCATCGCCGCCGCCGCCAAATTATCATCGCGTGACGTTTTCCTCCTGCAGCGCAGTCACATCTGATCATTCATTTATGAAAACCTTCTGCCACAAAGAAAGAAACCATAGAGCCAGCTGAAGGACAAACAGATTCACAATGGAGGAAAAGACACTTTGTGACGGGAACTAAAGTCGTTATCAAAGCGCTCGTCAAAGCCGTCAGACTTCATTGATGAAAACAGTAATTTAGTGGGAGAAACTGTGTACATCTCGCCACCACATTTATACATGACTTGCTTTAAAAGTATTTTTATTACGTCTTTTTAACTCAGTGCATTCTGCATTATTATTACCTCATTATATTGTGTTTTTTCTATCTATTCTATATATTTTCTTCTATCTATTCTTTAACTATCTAGCTAACGATCTATCTATCTTTCTATCATCTGTCTATTTCTGCTTACCCATCCACCATCTATCATTCTATATTTCTAACTACAGCTAGCTTTCTAGCTGTCTAGTTAGCTATCCAGCTGGTCCGTCTTCTTTCTATTGTCTGTCTGCATTTACCATGAATTCATCCATCCATCATCTACGTAGCTAGTAGAGCTATAGCTAGCTATCTAGCTTTCCAACTATCTAGCTATCTAGCCTTCTAGCTAGCTAGGTAGCTAGGTAGCTCATTTTCTAGCTAGCTTTTTAACTACTAACTAACTACAATAGGTTTTATTTGAAAATACATTTGTTTTAAAGTCGTCATATTAAAGAAGAACTTCTGGATCCTATATCACCATCGATCGTGATACACGAGTGAGTGAATATCAACTGGAAGCGCGTCACACATCCGTCTTTAGGACTGAAGTAGTGAAATTATTCCAGAACAATCGATTACAACTTGATTTGCGTGGTCCGTCCCGTTCAGGTCGAGCCATCCAGCACGTGAAGGACAAAATCTTCACGGCCGAGGGGGGAACCCGACGGGGGATCCCCAACGTGCTGGTGGTCCTCACCGACGGCCGGTCCCAGGACGACGTCAACAAGGTTTCCAAGGAGATGCAGATGGAAGGTCAGACCTGCAAGCTTTCACATTTTACACCCAGGATTTGTACAAAGTTTACAAACACGGAGAATCGTATTTGTTTTTTACATTTTCATACAATAGAATGAACATTTACGAGCGACGTGATATTTAGACGATCAACTAAAAGCTACATTTCTCGTTTTCACTTGAAACACATTTTTGAAATGTGAACATGATGTGCGATTCTTCCTGGTTGTCTGTGTTACCTTCAGGCTACATCGTTTTCGCCATCGGCTTCGCCGACGCCGACTACGGGGAGCTGGTGAGCATCGCCAGCAAACCCAGCGACAGACACGTGTTCTTCGTGGACGACCTGGACGCCTTCACCAAGATCGAAGAGAAGCTGGTGACCTTCGTGTGCGAGGCCGCCACCGCCAGTGAGTAACCGAACTCTCGGGTCTGGATCGCCGAGGTACACGCGATGCCTAAACACACCTCTTTGTTTCTTTCCCAGCTTGTCCGTCCGTACCGATGAGCGGCAGCACCACACCAGGTAAACATCAGACACTTACAGCAGCTTAAAGTTAGGGTGGATGAAAACTATACAGTGTGTCCAAGTACCTCAAATACTACAGGTAGAAGTATCCTGTAGTGTTTCTTTTCAAGACTCTTATACAAACAGGAAGTCTAGTTACATCGCTCAGTCGAATTGGTGCTACTAGAATACTTTAGTTTGTTTTATTGCTGGAAAAAATAAGAAAAAGAACCTCAGCAATTTTTGTTTGTTTTTGTTAAAAAGAGGACGATTCATCAGGAGGTTAGTGTTTAGGGGAGTAGAGTAAAAATTAGACAGATATTCACTAGAGTACATGCTTTTTACTGTTTTTAGTATTTTAATGTAATATAAAAACATAAATAATGGACTTAAAAGACAAAACATCAAAACAAAAAATCACATATAAGAGACGACAGACATTATTTATTATTATTACATTATTTAAAAAGCATTAGAGTAATAAACATGATTGGTTTTATGAAAAGATTGGTTTTATGAAAAGTAAACGGCATATAAATACTAATAAGCAGTAATAAATTGAAACGTGTCCCTGATTGTTTCTGACGTGGTCCGTCAGGTTTCCGGATGATGGAGCTGTTCGGGCTGGTGGAGAGTCGCTACAGCAGCGTCTCCGGCGTTTCCATGGTACCCGGCACCTTCAACACCTTCCCCTGCTTCCACCTGCACAGCGACGCCTTCCTGGCCCAGCCCACCAGGTAAGACCGGGACCAGGGTACCCGGGTACCCGGGTAGAGGTGGTGGTTCCACTGGGGTCTGACCTTCCCCTCCCCCCTCAGGTTCGTCCACCCTGAAGGACTCCCCTCCGACTACACCATCACCCTGCTGTTCCGGCTGCTGCCCGACACCCCCGAGGAGCCCTTCGCCCTCTGGGAGATCCTGGACAAGAACAACGAGCCGCTGGTGGGAGTCATCCTGGACAGTGAGCCTCCACACCAGCGTCCTCCGTCCAGGAATGGGTTCCAGGGATGATGTAACGGGGTTTCATTGTGTCGTGGTTTTATGTGTCGTCCTGCAGACGGAGGAAAGACTCTGACGTTCTTCAACAACGACTACAAGGGAGAGTTCCAGACGGTCACCTTCGAAGGGCCGGAGATCAAGAAGCTCTTCTACGGCAGCTTCCACAAGGTCAGTCTCCTGGTCCCCGACTTCCTGTCTCCGGTTCCTCCACATAGTCTGGTCTGGTCTCTGGACTAATGTGAGCTACTATCTAGACCTCTGGGGGACCACAGGTGGTCTCTGGCAGCCCCCCCTTCCTTACAGTACAGGGAGTCCTGACAGGCGTGCCCTGATCCTGAACCTGCTCACAGTCATGTTGTGTTAGTGTCGGCGTGCCGCTGAGGGACTCGCTGACTGATCTGCAGTCAGCTCTGTCTGCTGGCTGTGAGCAGAGAGTGTGTGTGTGTGTGTGTGTGTGTGTGTGTGTGTGTGTGTGTGTGTGTGTGTGTGTGTGTGTGTGTGTGTGTGTGTGTGTGTGTGTGTGTGTGTAGTGGGTTGTATAACCCTTCAGGACCCGTACAGGTCTGTATGGCTTCATGTGGTTCTGGATCAGAGAACAGAACTCTCTCACGTCTTAATAACCTGAATAGACTTGGTCCTCTGGGGTCCTGAGTGTTCAGGCGTCAGGTCTCCTCCTGCTGCTAGTACCACACACACACACACACACACACACACACACAATAAAAACTAGGGTGTAAACAAACAAACTAAAATGACGTTTGAACTCTTCGTCTCTCTAGAAAAAGGCTTTTATTTGTTTGCTGGATTGAAACGTGACTTTTACTTTGCATTCTAAGTTCAGTTCATGATGCAACGGCAGGAAACAGAGGATGAAGAGTTTATCTTCAGTTCTCTCCGTGCTTTCATGTTTTACTGATCCGACAGGAAGGGGGCGCTGTTGTCCTGCTGTCGGTGGGAGGCCAAGTACTTCCTGAGTGAAGTAGAACAGATTAGAGGAGAGGATGTAGAGCTTCATGATGCTGCTGCCCTGTTTCCTGCCGCAAATATAGATTTACAGTATTACATGTATATTATTATTATTATTATTATATTAATATTAACAAATCAGACTGTAAATCAGAAACAGTTTGTCTGATCAATATGAATTATGTTTCATGACTTTGTTGAACCATGTGTGTTTTGAATTCGCTCAATAGGGGGCGCCACTGGTTCAAAACATGTGCATGGGCCATGGCCAAATCTGGAATTGTTTTAATTCATATTTTTTTATTACAGAAATGATTCATTATTTATTTTTTGTTTATTATTATTATTATGTATTATTATTAATATTAATAATAATAATAATAATATTAATACATTGGTTATACATTTTTGTTATATATTGTTTTATGTATTATCATTTTTATGTGTATTATTATTGTTACATTGATTGCGAATTATTTTTATATTTATTATTTCATTTGTTATATTATTATTATTATTATTATTATTATTATTATTACTGTTATTATTACGATCGCTACTGTTTTCCTTCAGCTGGTATTTAATTTATAATAAGTGACTAATGGACGTTTCTCTCGCAGCTTCACATCGCCATCAGCAAGACGAGCGCCAAGGTGGTGATCGACTGCAGCGCGGCGGCCGAGAAGAGCATCAACGCGGCGGGCAACGTCACCATGGACGGCCTGGAGGTCCTGGGTCGGATGGTCCGGTCCAGAGGCAACAAGGACAACTCTGCTCCGGTGAGGACGGACGGACGGACAAGCACACACACTCACACACGTCACATGATCCTGTGTTTGCATTTGACCCCCTGGTCTGTTTATTTTAAATAATTCATTCATTGAATAATTGAATTAATTATTTGAGCTGCATGTCACATTAATCGTCAGGTTCCCATCGTTCCTGTGATAAAAAGCAGAGGAACTGAGGGCCCAGGTCTCAGGTCTCTGGTCTCAGGTCTCAGGTCTCTGGTCTCAGGTCTCAGAGCCCAGGTCTGAGGTCTCAGGTCTCAGGTCTCAGGTCTCAGAGCCCAGGTCTGAGGTCTCAGGTCTCTCAGGAAGGAAGAGCATCACGCTTCCTTCAGTAAAGATTTTATCAGGAGACAGGAAATTCAATAAGCGCCTCCTTCTGATTGGCTCAACAAATCGATGTTCCGGCTGCGAGAGGCCGACTCGCCGTCTGATTGGTTGTAATCTCCCACGGTTTTTAGAGCCCATAAATCACACACTGCCCCCCCCCCCCCCCCCAGAAAAATAGATTCCCAGAAGAAAAAAGTCACAAATTTGCGAGTTTATAAAGTGGCAGATTTGCGGGTTTATTGCGATGCTAACAGGTCGGTACGGATCCACAACATCGGGTTTTTCTTCCTCCTGCAGTTCGAGCTCCAGATCTTTGACATCGTCTGCAGCACCTCGTGGGCCGGCCGGGACAAGTGCTGCGAACTTCCTGGTCTGGTGAGGTCACACTTCCTGTCTCTCGTCCGAGTTAAAGTCTTCATTGTACAGCGTTTGCTCAAGGGCATTTCTACGTTTTCACGAGCACGGCAGTATTTATGTGATCGAGAACAAACAAGAAACAATCACCCGTGTCATTGCCATATATAAATAATTTAAATAAATTAAAATAAATAAATTAAAATACAAAAAAATAAAAATATATATATATATTTTAATTTTGTGTTTTTATGTATTTATTTTAATTTATTTAATAATTTTTTCTCTTTCCAGAGGAAGGAGGCCGACTGCCCGGCCATGCCCAAAGCCTGCACCTGCACCCAGGACAGCAAAGGGCCCCCCGGCCCTGCTGGACCCCCAGTGAGCTTCACACACACACACAATACACACACAATACACACACGATACACACACACACACACACACACACACACACACACACACACACACTGCTGAACAATCAATTCATCTGATTGATTGTGTTCCAAGAAACACACATTTAATGAAACTATGATGTATTTTTTTGCATCTTGACTTGAATGTGTTATCAGACAGGAAGTTGTTTTTTACAGCAACATTGATGCACCTGAACGTTACATTCTCTTCTTGCTCCTTTTACATTTTTACTCCCTGTGATCTCGTTAACCTCTATATTCATGTTTAAAGTCACACATCGTTGCTTCACGTTTACTTTGAATGTCTTTATTGGTCCGTCTGACCGGCTGATCTCTGCCTTCCAAACAGGGCGGATCAGGAATCAGAGGAGCCCGAGGAGATCGTGGAGAGCCGGGCCCCCTGGTGAGTCTGAAAACTGATTCCAAGTCAGAACTTCTAGTGATTTAAAAAAATGTATTTCTGTTTTTAATGCTTGTTCTGAGAAAAGAGCTAAGAGGAAAAACAGCTGAACAGGAAGTGACTTCATAACAATGATGACATGTCTGTCACATGGTCCACGAGGTCCTTTATGCCCCACTTTCCTGAAGTCAGCATCGATGAGGGAATTACCCACAGTTCATAGCATAACGTTAAACAGGAATTTAAAAACGTGTGGCATATTCCATTTACACAGAAACATTTAATATGGAGCATAAAACATCCAGGTGTTTACATTCATCCAAGCCGTTTGAACCAGAACAAGTCCATCACTTCTACGATAATTACACCTGGATGACCAGAGTCCTGAAGACGTTCAGGTCTGGCTGTAAAACATGTGAAATCAAAGACAACATGTTTATGTCATCAAACAAATAAAACCTGAAAACAACAACAAAGAAACACGATGCAACGGGCAGATGATTTCACAGAGCACCTGAAGGCACCACGGCGGGTTTCCTCACCTCTGTAGGACTTTATTCTGTCACAGCCACGTCCGGCTCAGTAGATGTGTCTCTTACAGATCCACCGTTTGGGTCCTGTGTGGTTGTTGTGGTCCCAGGTCCCGTCCTGGTCCATGTAGACCCTGGATAAGACCCCGGGTGGGGGCAGCATCTGCACCTCTAACCCCCAGGATCTGAAGGGAAACCCGCATGGTTACGGCTCAAAGCTTCATAGAGTCTTCATAGAAGCAGTTATTTCAAATGAATTGACATGTTGGCGCCCCCGTGTGGTCCATCGGCAGACTGCAGGTTATCTGTAGCTGCGCTGAGATCAGTGGTTCTTTACATCGGTGTCCCAAAAAACATCCAAAATAATCACTTTACAGCACAATTCATTGTTCAGTTGATTATCTAGAATGAGGAAGAACTAAAAAATAAATAATAAGAAGAATTAATTATTCTGTTATTTAATATCTGCTATAAAGCCTTAATGTGTCATGATTTGTAAGTTTTCTCACTGATGCGGGAAGGACGATCCGTCCACCCATTTCCATTTGGGCGTCCATCGGTCCGTCCATCGGTCCGTCGTGTGCAGGCCGATCCAGGAAGCGTCGGGTTTATTCAGGTCGCTGACGAACTCCTGAAAACCGCGTGAAAGTCGGATCGTTATTCCTGCGTTGGTTGGCAGGAACAGGGAAAGCAAAAGTACAACAAGCAGGAAGGGACACTGCTGTGATGTCAATGTGTTTTTTTTTTTTTTTTGTCTGGCGATTGTCACTTTAAAAATTCTCCAATTGACCCTAAAGATATCTTCACTGTTCTAATGAATCACTTTCACTTAAGTGGATAAACCCGTGGCGTGTGAATCACCTGTTCGGCTTTGCTGCTGATCGTCACCAGGTTGGATCCTCGGCTCTCACAGTCCCTCTGGCTCTCCGTCCAGCTCTTCCTCTCCGTAGACTTGAAGTAGCAGCTGCACTGAAACCTCCTCCACACTGTGATGAACCATCAACGCTCAAGGATCAATACCTTCACCTCGTTCAGATCAATGCTTTCTAAATGTTGCCTGTAGGCGCTTTGAGGTACAACAGCACTCCCTGGTGGTTAAACTGTTTCCTTTTTTTTTTAAACCCCTCACCTGTGAAGTTGCCTCGTAGCTGGTTGCCCGGGTCCTGGTCCTGGTTCTGGCAGAAACGGTTGCTCAGGGCCTCGTAGTCGATGCCGAGCCGCTGCTTCTCCAAAGAGATCGTAACATCTGGCCAAAACCACGAAAAGGCAACGGGTCAGATCCATCGATCGAGCTCGTGTTTGACTCACGACATTCAAAGAGTGAAACGAAGACGAAGGTCCTCACAGAGTTTGGACAAGACGGCGAGTCCGATGGCCAGCAGGAGGCAGAGTAGAGCCAGAACCAGAGCAGCGGCTCTGAACCGGTTCCTCTGGACCGACAGGTGACCGACAGCGTGGGATCCTGAGGACGAGGCCAAAAAACACATTTTTAATGAAGACGTTAACCGGATGTTTGTCGTTGCTATGACAACAAGTGAAAGCTACCGCTAGCATCTTAGCCCAACCGCCCCGATCAAAGCAACAATAAGCATCAGCACCATCAGCCTTAACGAGGCGTTGTCACATGTTGGGATGATTCATTACAAACTTAAATACGTACATTCAGGTGGACGTTAGCTAGCATAGATGTTGGTTGTTAGCATCGGAATAAACTCGCACATTTGCAACTTTTTTCTCCGAATATTCTCTCGGCTCTGTTTTTTTTTTCGACAGCAGCCCTGATACGTCGTAGGTACGTAGTGGTGTGCTGGCAGACCAAATAATAATCAATAAGTAAATAAATAGATCCTCAGCATTTGATTGGATGGCTAAAAAGTGTTTAGTGCCATACGGAGCTCCAGAAGAGAGAACATGTAATATTTTGTAGAAAAGATAATCAGAATTTAATACAAATACATGTATTTGTGGTAGTAATAATGTGATTTAAAGGGTTAAAAATAAGAGGCAGATATCTGATCTGTACATCTGAGAGAAGAAAGTCAGCGTTTCTAGTCGAGTGACAGGAAGCAGATTTCATCATCAGTCAGTTTCATTTGACACCTTTTAAAAACATGTTCATGAACGTTCATCATTCTGCAGCTGTAAAAGTTTATTACTGCCGACTCAGCGGCTTCACCACGTTCTCTTGGTTTTCATCGAAAAGTGGATTTCAGTTTGCTGGTATTTCAGAGAAGATCGATCTGGTTGTTATGAATAAATGCTACAGAACGGATTTAAATATGTATTTATTTATGTATTATTATGCAGACTGTGCTGAAAAGAGAGCAGGAATAAATCAATCGGAATAAAAGTGAAAACTAAAAGTTATAACATTGTAATATTTGAAAAAATGAAATATTTAAAACTTAAAATAATTCAATCTCATAGAGACTCAAGAGCTAATATTTTTCTTATAATTAAATCATTTCCAGTCGTTTCTATATTCCCAGCTGTTTCCTTGTGTGTAACTATTATGTGGTATTAATTTTGTGTATCATTGATCACCTCCGTCCTGCGTGGAGGCGTGGCGGCAGCGGCCTCCTCCGATGGCGTCCAGGCTCTCGTAGATGTTGACCAGCCGCTCCACGCGCTCCTCTCCGTCCGCGTTGCTGTATTTCATGTTCATGCTGGAGTCCAGATCGTCCATGTAGACGTTCTTCAACCGTCCCTCCATTCGTCTGTCGTTCTTCAGGAGATCTCATCTGCTCTGTGCTGAACAGGAAGTGGTGGCGGCGACACAGCGAGCTCTCAGCGACCTTCCCCGGCTGATTACCTTTCTGCTTTTTTCATTTCTTCCTCGGAGCTTACAAAACACTTCTTGTTTCACGTTTTTCTTTTTTCTCTTTTTGACAGAAATCTGCTGAAATATGTTCAGACTTGTTCACTGATGATGCCGTTCATTTATTAAATATATATATATATATATATATATATGTATATATAATAGATATTTCTCGCCGTTGACTTTTGTACTTGTTCCAAAATGTGTTGCCATGGGAACCACGGGAAGGGGCGGGGCGTCACCTCTTTATTTATTCATATGAACCTTTTGTTCATTCATCTGCAAAGCTCGTCCATGCTGCAGGATCGTTAGTAAGTGTTTTATCAATAAAGTTGAGTGTTGAACATCAAGTCTCTCCCTCTCTTCAGGGTCCGACTGGTGGCGTAGGGGATGCAGGTCTACCGGG
Source organism: Eutrigla gurnardus (assembly GCF_963514095.1). NCBI lineage: Eukaryota > Metazoa > Chordata > Actinopteri > Perciformes > Triglidae > Eutrigla > Eutrigla gurnardus. The sequence goes on along the minus strand of NC_139928.1, from coordinate 23,517,369 downwards.
ACCTCAGGGATCCCAAGGACCACAGGGACCCAGTGGGCGCTCCATCATGGGACCCCCAGTAGGTTTTCAGTCTCATTACAGGGCCGAGGTCCACGTAGTCCCGATACTGGTCCCGCTCTAATATCATATCATAATATAATAATCTTTATTTCAATGGTGTTCATGTTTAATATCTACTATCACACGTTTCTCATATTCAGATTTGTATTATAAGTTACTGGAGAAGTTACACTGGTTGGACAAAACGTAGTATTATTTTACTCCTTCGCAACTTGTTTTGTACTCAATTATAAACGATGTACATGAAACCAGAAACAACTTGTGTTTTATCTGCAGGGGGGTCAAGGAGAGGCCGGACAGAAAGGTGAGGCTGGACATCAAGGAGCTCAGGTAAGAAGATTACTCCACACTAGATCACCACTAACTCCACACTAGATCACAACTACCTCCACACTATATCACCACTAACTCCACACTAGATCACCACTAACTCCACACTAGATCTTACCTACCTCCACACTATATCACCACTAACTCCACACTAGATCACCACTAACTCCACACTAGATCACAACTACCTCCACACTATATCACCACTAACTCCACACTAGATCACCACTAACTCCACACTAGATCACAACTACCTCCACACTATATCACCACTAACTCCACACTAGATCACCACTAACTCCACACTAGATCACAACTACCTCCACACTAAATCACAACTACCTCCACACTAGATCACCACTACCTCCACACTAGATCACCACTACCTCCACACTAGATCACAACTACCTCCACACTAGATCACCACTAACTCCACACTAGATCACAACTACCTCCACACTTAATCACAACTACCTCCACACTAGATCACCACTAACTCCACACTAGATCACAACTACCTCCACACTAAATCACAACTACCTCCACACTAGATCACCACTAACTCCACACTAGATCAAAACTACCTCCACACTATATCACCACTAACTCCACACTAGATCACCACTAACTCCACACTAGATCACAACTACCTCCACACTAAATCACAACTACCTCCACACTAGATCACCACTAACTCCACACTAGATCACCACTACCTCCACACTAGATCACCACTAACTCCACACTAGATCACAACTACCTCCACACTAGATCACCACTAACTCCACACTAGATCACCACTACCTCCACAGTAGATCACCACTACCTCCACAGTAGATCACCACTACCTCCACACTAGATCACCACTACCTCCACACTAGATCACCACTACCTCCACACTAGATCAGCACTACCTCCACAGTAGATCACAACTACCTCCACACTAGATCACAACTACCTCCACACTAGATCACCACTAACTCCACACTAGATCACAACTACCTCCACACTAAATCACAACTACCTCCACACTAGATCACCACTAACTCCACACTAGATCACAACTACCTCCACACTATATCACCACTAACTCCACACTAGATCACCACTAACTCCACACTAGATCACAACTACCTCCACACTAAATCACAACTACCTCCACACTAGATACCCACTAACTCCACACTAGATCACCACTACCTCCACACTAGATCACCACTAACTCCACACTAGATCACAACTACCTCCACACTATATCACCACTAACTCCACACTAGATCACCACTAACTCCACACTAGATCACAACTACCTCCACACTAAATCACAACTACCTCCACACTAGATCACCACTAACTCCACACTAGATCACAACTACCTCCACACTAGATCACCACTAACTCCACACTAGATCACCACTAACTCCACACTAGATCACAACTACCTCCACACTAAATCACAACTACCTCCACACTAGATACCCACTAACTCCACACTAGATCACCACTACCTCCACACTAGATCACCACTAACTCCACACTAGATCACCACTAACTCCACACTAGATCACAACTACCTCCACACTATATCACCACTAACTCCACACTAGATCACCACTAACTCCACACTAGATCACAACTACCTCCACACTAAATCACAACTACCTCCACACTAGATCACCACTAACTCCACACTAGATCACAACTACCTCCACACTAGATCACCACTAACTCCACACTAGATCACAACTACCTCCACACTAAATCACAACTACCTCCACACTAGATCACCACTAACTCCACACTAGATCACCACTACCTCCACAGTAGATCACCACTACCTCCACACTAGATCACCACTACCTCCACAGTAGATCACCACTACCTCCACACTAGATCAGCACTACCTCCACAGTAGATCACCACTACCTCCACACTAGATCACCACTACGTCCACACTAGATCACCACTACCTCCACAGTAGATCACCACTAACTCCACACTAGATCACCACACCACAACCTTTTGTTGTTGCCTTCAAAGTTGATACAATAGGAAGCAATGCAACAACCCTAAATGGATGTGACCTTCAGTGACCTTCAGTGACCTTCATCTCCTCTTGTTGTTTCAGGGTATTGCCGGCAGACCTGGACCTCCAGGCAGAGAAGGACCTGCAGGATCCAGAGTGAGTCTCCTCGTAGATATAACCGTTAATATCAATAATGATATCTCTGATAGCACAGTAACACCACAATACACAATAACTTATACTTAAGTAAACTAACTTATACTTAAATAAACTAACTTATACTTAGTTAAACTAACTCATTGTCAAATAATTTAACTTATACTTAGTGAAACTAACTTATAGTTAAATAAACGACCTACTATTAGTACTAGTATAACTTCCTCCACCAGTGTTTCTAGTTTCCGGGTCTTTACTTTCCTGTCAGTCAGCAGTGAACTTCTTTAATTCTTCCTCCTCCTCTTCCTCAGGGACTCGAAGGCAAAGACGGTCCTCCGGGCAGACCGGGTCCCTCAGGAACCATCGTGAGTTAGATGTGGACTTTGTTTCATCTGTTTGTGACGGTTCACATACTGGACCAGTACTGGACCAGTACCGGACCGGTCCTCTAATAGAGGAAAATCACCATTTTCCTTTTGGACCAGTCGCATGATCTCTGAAAACAGTTCAGTGTCTGTTCTACTCCTGTTCTACGTTATCAACGTAAAGACTCTGATTCTGGTTCGGTTCTCTTCAGGGGACGCCAGGAGCCCCGGGGGCCCCGGGGAACACGGGCCTTTCAGGAAAACCGGGAGATCTGGGACCACCGGTGAGTCTGGCAGCCGGTGAATCACAAACGGGAGACGATGCGATAGTTATTTCCTCTTCAGGATATGTTTGCCTCTCTGGGCTTCCATACAGATACTTTTCAAAATAAAAGCACCAGTTGTCCAACCCCCAAAGTAGATATTGCAACCTGATTCATTTTTCTGCTGAGGTTGCAAATTAAGACAACGATGAAACCTGTTTTCCCTCTTCTCATTGATGCTTCTGTGTTTCAGGGAGTTCCTGGAGCCAAGGGGGAGAAGGGTGAACGGGTGAGTGTCCACCGCGGTGGTTGTTTGCAGGAAAACACACAATTATATAGGAAATAATTATCTCTCGCTAATCTCTATTTTATATTTCTGCAAAGAAATCTCGTTTAAACAACTTTATTTATTCATGTTTTCCACCAAAACAATAATTTGCTGCGTACTGATTACGGATCCACGACACACCACTCTTCTACTCTATTCTATTTCTACAGCTCACGCTCTCATGTCGCGGTTGGAGCTGATTTGTCTTTTTGAGGCTTCGGGAGGTGTTTCTGTTATTATGTCCACCCCCTGTCATTTCTAAAACTGTGTAAAGCTACTTGAACGTAGTTTCCAGGGACGGAGGGAGGAAGTGATGTCACCAGGTTTGGTGTTGTCATTCCTCCTCCGTAATATCTCCACAAACCTCTTGTAAAGATGAGACTTTATCTAATTCATTCACTCACAGACTTTAACTTGGAGGGAAGGTCAGAGAGTTCTGTGAAGGTCAGTGAAGGTGAGAGAGTTCTGTGAAGGTCAGTGAAGGTCAGAGAGTTCTGTGAAGGACAGTGAAGGTCAGAGAGTTCTGTGAAGGTCAGAGTTCTGTGAAGGACAGTGACGGTCAGAGAGTTCTGTGAAGGTCAGTGAAGGTGAGAGAGTTCTGTGAAGGACAGTGAAGGTCAGTGAGTTCTGTGAAGGTCAGTGAAGGTGAGAGAGTTCTGTGAAGGACAGTGAAGGTCAGAGAGTTCTGTGAAGGTCAGTGAAGGTCAGAGACTTCTGTGAAGGTCAGTGAAGGTGAGAGAGTTCTGTGAAGGACAGTGAAGGTCAGAGAGTTCTGTGAAGGTCAGAGTTCTGTGAAGGACAGTGACGGTCAGAGAGTTCTGTGAAGGTCAGTGAAGGTGAGAGAGTTCTGTGAAGGACAGTGAAGGTCAGAGAGTTCTGTGAAGGTCAGTGAAGGTGAGAGAGTTCTGTGAAGGACAGTGAAGGTCAGAGAGTTCTGTGAAGGTCAGTGAAGGTGAGAGAGTTCTGTGAAGGACAGTGAAGGTGAGAGAGTTCTGTGAAGGACAGTGAAGGTCAGAGAGTTCTGTGAAGGTCAGTGAAGGTGAGAGAGTTCTGTGAAGGACAGTGAAGGTCAGAGAGTTCTGTGAAGGTCAGAGTTTTGTGAAGGCCAGTGAAGGTCAGAGAGTTCTGTGAAGGTCAGTGAAGGTCAGAGAGTTCTGTGAAGGTCAGAGTTCTGTGAAGGTCAGAGAGTTCTGTGAAGGTCAGAGTTCTGTGAAGGTCAGTGAAGGTCAGAGAGTTCTGTGAAGGTCAGTGAAGGTGAGAGAGTTTTGTAAAGGTCAGTGAAGGTCAGAGAGTTCTGTGAAGGTCAGTGACGGTCAGAGAGTTCTGTGAAGGTCAGTGAAGGTCAGAGTTCTGTGAAGGTCAGTGAAGGTCAGAGTTCTGTGAAGGACAGTGAAGGTCAGAGAGTTCTGTGAAGGTCAGTGAAGGTGAGAGAGTTCAGTGAAGGTCAGTGAAGGTCAGAGTTCTGTGAAGGTCAGAGAGTTCAGTGTCTCGTTTCACCCATAATGCATTGCACATTAGTTTACATAGGTTTTACATTAGGTTTGACTGAACATTCGTAGTTTGTCTCTAAATCTGTCTATTTATGGACATCCATCAGTTTTAGTTCTGGTCATCAGACTAAAGACAGTCTGCTTGTGGGTCTGCAGGGAGACCTCCAGTCCACATCGTCGGTCCAGGCCATCGCCAGGCAGGTCTGCGAGCAGCTGATCCAGAGTGAGTAAAAAAACAACCTTCTGGGTATGGGGGGGGGGGTTAGACCTGGTTTTAGGAGGGTTCTGGTTCTGGTTCGTGGACAACTTTGCATCGTCTGCAGAGAAAACACTTCCAGAGTCTGGAGGGATGAATGTGTTTAAATGCCGTTCATTCAGCCGGTTCCTCTGGAGCCTCGTGCTGATAGATATATCCTTCTAGATGAAGATACACATGAACACTTAACTATGACCTCCATGATGGTTACATGTTTGAGCTTTTGATCCGATTTTTACTCTTTTTCTTCTGTTTTCAGGCCACATGGCGCGCTACAACTCCATCCTGAACCACGTTCCCAGTCCACCGGTGTCCATCCGCACGGTGCCAGGACCCCCCGGAGAGGCCGGCAGACAGGGAACCCCGGGGCCCCAGGGGGAACAGGGGCCGCCAGGAAGACCCGGGTTCCCGGGACAGAACGGACAGAACGGGCAGGCAGGAGAGAGAGGTAACGGGTCCGGACCCCGTTATCAGGGGGACTCAAAATCACAGACGGGGACGTCAACTTTAAAACTGTGTGTGTGTGTGTGTGTGTGTGTGTTTTCAGGTCATTCAGGAGAAAAGGGCGATAAAGGATCTTCAGGCATTGGAGTCCAGGGCCCACGAGGACCTCCAGGACCCCCTGGTATATTAAACCACACAAATGCTGTGTTCACACCAAATGGAAAGAGACCTTTTCGTGCAAACCAAATTAGTCCAGAGACCAGACCAGACTATGTGGAGAAACCAGAGACTGTCTGTGGTCCCCCAGAGGTCTAGATAGTAGTCCACATTAGTCCAGAGACCAGACCAGACTATGTGGAGGAACCAGAGACTGTCTGTGGTCCCCCAGAGGTCTAGATAGACCCTCCCATTAGTCCAGAGACCAGACCAGACTATGTGGAGGAACCAGAGACTGTCTGTGGTCCCCCAGAGGTCTAGATAGTAGCCCACATTAGTCCAGAGACCAGACCAGACTATGTGGAGCAACCAGAGACTGTCTGTGGTCCCCCAGAGGTCTAGATAGACCCTCCCATTAGTCCAGAGACCAGACCAGACTATGTGGAGGAACCAAAGACTGTCTGTGGTCCCCCAGAGGTCTAGATAGTAGCCCACATTAGTCCAGAGACCAGACCAGACTATGTGGAGGAACCAGAGACTGTCTGTGGTCCCCCAGAGGTCTAGATAGTAGCCCACATTAGTCCAGAGACCAGACCAGACTATGTGGAGGAACCAGAGACTGTCTGTGGTCCAAACAACAAGGTCTCTGCTGTATTTATGTCTAGATGACCTTATATGGAGTGTTGATGGAGCAGCTACAATGTTAGCGTAGCCTAGCACCATCAACCAGACTCCATTCAGAAAACCAGCGTTTTAACTCTTGTGGTCTTGCAGACAGACCTAACAAAGCATGACTCAGCACTTTTTACTGATCACCATCATGATGGAGTTATTTCAGCATCCTTTTCATCTGGTTATTGATATTAAATCACAGATCAATACTTTATTCTGGTTCCTCCAGCTGTGGTGAACCAGCCCACGTGGGTCTTGCTGGATCCAGTGAATCCAGCTTGGTGAAATCCACTGAGCACCTCTGGATGATGTCATGATGATGTCATGAATTCAGACAGGATGGTGTTTGGTTTTGGTCCAACCCGTTCCACATAAGTTCTCAATCTGGTCTTCATGTGTTACTAACTCCCCCTTCTCCATCCAGGTATCCAAGGGCAGGGCAGACCTGGCAGTCAGGGTCCTTCGGGGCGACCTGGAAATCCTGGAATCTCCGGTCGGCCCGGAGTCCCTGGACCCGTGGGCTCCGCGGGGCCTCCGGGCTACTGCGACCAGAACTCCTGCATGGGCTACAACGTCGGAGGTACGTAAACACACATCACCAGATGAGAGAAGAAGAAACCGTAACCATAGAAACCGTGTCTCGTCGACTACTTAGCTTGTTATTAGAGCGTCAAAGCCTTCAATAAATATCATAAATTACACACACAGTGTTTATGCTTGGCTTCCCACATATATAATTATGACACATACCGAGTTAATTGGAGGAAATATCTTTCCTAAGAAGCCATCAGCTTGTTTGAACACGTGAACTGGGTTTGATTGGCGCTCCGGAGAGATGCATGCTGGGTTTTCTCCTTCGTGGATCAGAGTTCCCGTGATGCGTCCGAAGCAGCAGTTTTTATTTGGGTCCCTTTTTTTTTCTTTTAACATTTATGCCTGCAGTACAACTTTGAGCCACTGGAGGGGAGTGTTTCTTCTGCTTCTGATGAGTCTTTACATTCCAGCTAATATGAACGTCGTTTTACTGAGAGGAAATGAAACGTATCGGACCGACAGAGAAAACCCAACATGACTCGTCTTCACCCGCCGAACGCATGATGGTGTTAACCCCCATGTGTGTTGAGGTCAAAGGTCACACGGCAGCCTAAGGGGTCTGCATGTTGTAATCATATCTCTCTCTCTCTCTTTCTCTCTTTACGACTTCTCCTCTTCGTCATCTTCAGCTCAGTATTTCACCAACAGCTGAGCCGCTTTCACAAACACTCAGAGCCTTTTTTCCAGCTTCCTTTCACCTCCAGGGGCCGATACGCCGTCCAAGTTAATACATAACAGATCCGATCATTTCCTGGTGATGAACATTTTCACAAACTCTCCCACATTAAACCAAAACTTTTGTTGCTTTCACTTTTAATTTGTAGTTGTTAAAGTTCAATGTATCCGTCCTCTAACTCTGCTTTCAGTGCGTAACCTTGGTAACCCTGACTCTGTAACCCTTGGTAACCCTTGGTAACCCTTGGTAACCTTTGGTATCCCTTGGTAACCCTTGGTAACCTTTGATAACCCTTGGTAACCTTTGATAAACCTTGGTAACCCTGATTCTGTAACCCTTGGTAACCCTTGGTATCCCTTGATAACCCTTGGTAACCTTTGATAACCCTTGGTAACCCTTGGTAACCTTTGATAACCGTCAGTAACCCTTGATAACCCTTGGTAACCCTTGGTTACCCTTGGTAAACTTTGATAACCCTTGGTAACCCTTGGTTACCCTGACTCTGTAACCCTTGGTATCCCTTGATAACCCTTGGTATCCCTTGATAACCCTTGGTAACCTTTGATAACCCTTGGTAACCCTTGGTAACCTTTGATAACCGTCAGTAACCCTTGATAACCCTTGGTAACCCTTGGTTACCCTTGGTAAACTTTGATAACCCTTGGTAACCCTTGGTTACCCTGACTCTGTAACCCTTGGTATCCCTTGGTATCCCTTGATAACCCTTGGTAACCTTTGATAAACCTTGGTAACCCTGACTCTGTAACCCTTGGTAACCCTTGGTATCCCTTGATAACCCTTGGTAACCTTTGATAACCCTTGGTAACCTTTGATAACCGTCAGTAACACTTGATAACCCTTGGTAACCCTTGGTTACCCTTGGTAAACTTTGATAACCCTTGGTAACCCTTGGTTACCCTGACTCTGTAACCCTTGGTATCCCTTGGTATCCCTTGATAACCCTTGGTAACCTTTGATAAACCTTGGTAACCCTTGGTAACCCTTGATAACCCTTGATAACCTTGTCCCTCTGTCTCTTACCCCCTCCTTCTCATCCTGCCCCCCCCCCCCCTCTTCCTGTCTCACTAACCCAACAAACCGATCCACAACGAACGTTGCTTCCTGTGGTGGCGGGGTTCGGCCATCTTTGTTTTGGGCTCTCACTGACTCTCTGCCTGGGTGTGCTGGCTGTCTCGCTGCCTGGTTGCTTGGCAACGCAGAGGATGACACTGACCGCGGCGTTGTTCCCGCAGTCCAACTGCCGCCCAACGTCTTCCAGAACTACGGCGAGGCAGAGGAGGACGACCCCTACCGCTACTACGAGCCCAACTACCCGGCGCCGCGGCCCGTCGCCCCCGACGACCCGGCGCTCGCCCACGAAGACGTCGACCTGAGGTCCCCCGGCGTGCACCGCAGCTCCCGGAGCCTGGAGGGTGAGGAGGAGGCGGAGGCGAGGGTCGGGAGGCTAAAGAGAGCAGCCAAGACGCCTCCTGGACTAATTCAATGAGAGGAGGTTGTCGGAGGCTGTTCGCTGTCTCTGATTGGGCGGTTTGGAGGCGTTACGGACTAATCAGCAAGTGCCTGATGTCCAGGATTTCTTAAGGACATGTTAGAGGGTCGGGGTGGGGGTCTGTCTGTGACTATCGTAATTCACCTACACTTTGAATTTACTTAAAAAAAACATATTGTTTGATTTGTCTTTGTTGTTTTTGTCTCAGTCGAGACTTTTGTCTTCAAATGGACTCGGATCGGTTTTATATGTCCGACGTTTTGCTCACCAGATCGGAGAAAAGTAGCCGCTTCTATTTTCAGGTTTCCCGGCTGGTTAAGTGCCTGTTGATCGTCCAACGCTCGTCACGTCTTTATATGTCTTTAGTTCAACCGATCGTTCCTTTCATCAAATCCTGATGGATGAAAACTGATTGAGAAGAAGCCGAGGTGCGAAGGGGGCGGAGCTTTGGTGGCTGCAGAACAGATGAATGAGGACTTCCTGTGAGGGTATTATCAGGGTTACGAGGTCTTTTTACGTATTTTGTCGGGGACAATAATTTAAAACAAATAGAAGAGCCGCTAGCTGCACATCTCCGCATTCTACACAATAATATACAAATAAAAACAAATCTGATAAACGTTTACACGACCTCCATCGCACAAGGTTTGCCAATTTTTTCCGAATTTTGTAATTTTGTTAAAATACACGCTTCACCTCGGGGTTGCTAACAGGTAAAGTCAACATCAAAAACACAATCTGTAAACAATACAGGATACGATGATTTGACGGGGAATGGAATCATCGTGAAAAATTACTGAACTGCTCTTAATTAGGTTTTTTTCACAAGTTTCGTTGTGCGTGAACAGAACGGGCGACAGGAAGTGACGTGAACGCGGTCTGCAGCACATTTCTAAACCTGTGTCTTGATAACGAAACTCTTTAACGTGTTTCTGTGCGTTTTTTTTAAAGGCTCCTAAACTCTGCAACTTTCCGTCTTCAAGAAAACATTTATTTATGTCAAGTTTTGCATGTTTTTGTTTCCATTTACCGTGTTGTTGTTTTTGTTTGTCATTTATGTGACGTATGAGGACCGCTGTGTGTTGCTGATCTGTATCTGAGAAGGTGGAAAGAAAATAATAATGTAAAAAAACAGCAGAGTTATTATATTTCATATTAAATGTAATTTTGGTTTCTGGTTCTCGTTGTAACTGACAGAAACTGTTGTTGTTGTTGTTGTTGTTGTTGCCGTCGATTGAAAGACGATTAAACAGAGATTAGGAGTGAAAACGTACTTTCATTTTTAATCTTTTTTTTTTTTTTTTTACTTTGGATTGATCTGCCTCCATTTGTGACGTTTATTATAAAATGCTAATTTAAGCTGAAAATCATCCGTTTCTGGGAGGAAACCACTTTGGGTTAATTTTTTTATATTTTATGCAGAAGTTGGAAGCTGATGTAACTACAACCGATGAAAATAATTTGTACGTTTGATTCCTTAAATTAGTTTCGTTGCTGGAGATCAGTTATCTGAAGGGAAGCCCAGTTAAAGGGAAGCCCAGTTAAAGGTGCGCTTGGTTTGTCTTCAGCATTTCTGATGTGATTTTAAAAATAAATAAATAAAACATCAAGGAAGTAATTTATTTTTTACTTGGTCTTGATTTTTTCTCAAAACAATAAAGGTGAAGTAACCGTTTGTGTGCGTGGTGATGTGATGTTAGTGTACTTTTATATTTATGACACTATTGTTTCGATTGTTCCTTTATTGTTTTTTTATATTCTTGTGTTGTAAGTTTGGAGATTAATAACTTTACCAGCTGTTACCCGAAACCCTCTAGCTCCTCCTCCTCGTGACCTTTGACCTTTCTCTCCAAGCAGTGCCTCTGCTTCTACACTGATGAAAAGCTGCCACCTTGTGGCGGAGGTGATGTATGACATGCAGCAGTGAAATGTATCAGAATCTCCTTTATTGGATCTAAAGATGTTTAAACTATTCAATATTAAATAATCTGTGATGTCTTAATATGTTTTAATGAACCAAACTTTGGTATATTATGATCTAGGGAAATATTCTTTTGCAAGTAAGTAAATCTAAATTGCCAAGATTAAATTCACAAATGTATGAGAACAATTGAGATATTGTGCGATATTAGGTCTGATTCGGTTGATCCAACCTGAAGTGAAGTGAAAAAATACATTTTTCTGAGTTTTGTTCTCATGAATTTGTGACTTTAATCTCAGAGAATTTCAGATATTTTTACTTTATAATCTAGAGCGTATTCAAGTTTTTTCAACAGCAATGTTTTATTCAGAATATAACCCTAGATATTTCTGTAAATGTGTTTATTATTACCATGAATGACCTCTTCTGAAGTGAAATAGACTTTTTCCAGAACGTTCCCGTTCGTCTGCCGAGAGGAAGTAAGTTGTGAATCCGACGCCGTGTGTGACATTTTCTAATCGTCGTCTTGAATCGACACGTGGTTCACATTCGGGTCTAAATCTGCCGAATCAAATTGGATTAGACGAGAACGGCAGAGAAATAAAAGCCATGTGACCGAAGCCGAAGCATCAAACTGACAAACAAAGAAATGCGGTGTCATGTGAGAAGAAAGACTTCGATTATTAGATTATAATATTAGCTGAAGCTTTCAGAGACGGAGAGAGTTTCTCCACAAAGCAAAATCAACTCTAAAGCCCTTTTCAGGAGCCGATCTGGAGCTTTCTATCCAACACATGGTCTTCATCAGCAGGACTGCGGAAATTTAAATCTCAGTTTTTTCTCTTTTTCTGTCCACTCTGGTCGAAGTCCTCGTGGAAGAATCTTTAAACATGTTTTGAAGCCAATGTTATCTGCTGATGAAGATCATGCGATGTTACTGAAAGCTCCAAGAACAGCCACTAAAAGGACATTGAGATGTTTTGTTGAAATAATGACATTGTATTCATCCAAAGACGTTTAAATTTGGTCCAATTACTGAGGAAAATGTCAAAATCTCTACGTAGGGAGGCCGAGACTCGAGGCCCCTTTCTGGTGGACCAACACGAGACCTCGTGAAAAAAAGATTATGTACGAAATCAACGGCGAGAGGCAAATCATTATTTTATCCTGTTTGAACTGAATTACACAGCAAGAAATTAGCATTTTGTTGTAAAACTGTATACAACTTTGAAAATTTGTAAGTAGGTAAGTTGCGTAAGTGACGTCTCTAGCTAGCTAGCTAGCGTTGATGACGTACATTGTGCGAAAGAGAAGCTGTAGTTCGCTGAGCGGTTTCACACAAAACTAAACAATATTGCAAACTGCAACATTCTTGACTTTCAGAATAATCTTAAATTAAAGGTCCTTGTCGTTGACTACTGTTTATATTTTTTCCAGAAATTAGGCAGTCCACCAGAAGGGGCACTAGTTCACCTCTGTAAGCTACTGAGTCCCACAAGTGACAATATCACCAATACACTTTATGTAGCTAATGAATATGAGTCCAAGATTATCTCCCTTTTAGCTCCGTTTTGGTCTCCACCATCTCTTCAGCTGCTAAATACAATGGAATAAACTTTATTTCAAACATTCAACAAATAAAAATCAATAAAATAGATTTAAAATAAAAAAACAAGAAAGCCCATAATAACAGAAAACAAAGAAACAATATACATTTGAAAATAAAAGTTTGAAAAGGAGTCTGGCCCGACCTCCTACTCATACTAATATATATATTACTAATACTAATATTAATGACATAAACCAACTCTCCGCCTCCGTGTCCGTCCTGAGAATAAAACACTGTATTTCTACTTTACATGATTGTAAATGACCCCATCAGATTGCTTTACATTTAACTTCCTCCCTTCTACACCTTGTGAAGATGATTGTTTTATACATCTTTTTAAACTGATATTTTACTTTGTTTGAAGCTAATTCCACCAGCTGGTCTCTGAATGTGTCTCAATGAGTTTTTTTACAGCTTCTTCTCTGAAAGCAGACAAACAACAAGCTCCGTGATGCCGATGGGAGCTTCACATTGATCCTCTCGAGGTTCGCCGTCATTCTTTTGATACCTGATGCTATTGAAGTATTGATTCCTGCCGCTCGGCCTCCTCACATCTCAGCAAGGACGTCGCTGAGTGAAATCGGAGCGATTATGAAGATTTCCCTTTGAAGGCCGGAGGGAGTTATGAGATTTCACAGCTCTGTTCACCTGCAAGTCTTTCTCAACATCATCTGTGTGTAAATAAGCTTAAAGGTTGCAGTCGGACGCTGTCGCATCTGAATAAACAGAAAAACAGAAAACTCTCCATCGCTGCCGGGAACGAGGAGGCAGGAAAATCCAGGAACGCGATGAATTAAAAAGCGATGAGTCGCTGATGTTTGTGTCCTGACAGCACGGCGCTCCTGTCCTCCTCCTCTGTGATGAATGAACCATCGAGGAGGCGAAACCAGCAACTCAGTAATGAGCACCAAAGTAGATGAGGAGGAGGAGGAGGAGGAGGAAGAGGAGGATGAGAACGAGACACTGTTCAAACCTGGTCCCACCTCGATCACAGGTCTAGCTTAAAGGACCATGTAGAGTTTTGAAAGGAAGTGACCATATTTGGATTGTGGATGAGCAACGGGTGGATCTGATGAACACAAGCAGCACCTTTACTGGATCTGGATCCATGTGGATTCTGGTGTGATGCTGCTAACAATGTTAGCTTCATAGTTCAAGGTTTAACTTTACAGCTAAGTGTTAAAGTCGTCTTAGTAGCTAACTAGCATTGGTAGCGTCCAGAACACGGCTGGCACTCGTCTACAGAGCAGCAGTGATATCGGTGACGAGGGGTGCCTGCACACAGCCCAAAGATATTAAAAGACAAAACCAACCTTCCGTCTCCGTATAGTTTTTTTTTGTTTTTTTGTGCGTCCTATGTGGCAAAAGGGACGACAAACTAAATCTCGTTATGCAAATTATACAATCACAATAAATTGCACGTTGAACCTTCTTAAATAGGTGGCCCTTGTAACTCGACGCCTCCTGTTTATTCTGGCGCTGCAGTGAAGGTTGTTCTCCGATTTGTAAAACGAAGACTCAGCAGTTCTTGGCTCCGACCCCTCGGAGAAAAGGTTTTGACTTTTTCAAGTCACAAAGTCATCAAAGTGGATTTGAGTGGCGAGCTCGTCAGTTCAGCAGCCGGCAGACTGTGGAAGTGATGATGGAAGTGAAAGCACACAATAACACCAGTGTTTTCCCTTCTGACGTCTACGATGCAAAACAACAATTATTCAAATCAGACTAATCTCCAAATATTTAATGAAAAATATGCAGAGAGATTGATTTCAGTCTGCTGAATACAGATGATCACAGCAGTAGAAATTAACATGTTTGAGATGGGGGGGTTTAACAGTCTGCTCCAGAGTGGAATTATTTAAATGTAGTCGTTCAGAGTCCCCAGAGAGTAGATCCTAATGTGTGGGTAGGTGGGTGACCTTTTCAGGATCAAACTGTCCAATCTGCAGATCCTGCAGTATCCTTCCAGTGGAGAAAACAAGGGCCCTTCCAGTGGAGAAAATGTGATGTGGTGCCCTCTATGTATCCTTCCAGTGGAGAAAACGTGATGCGGTGCCCTCTATGTATCCTTCCAGTGGAGAAAACGTGATGCGGTGCCCTCTATGTATCCTTCCAGTGGAGAAAACAAGGGCCCTTCCAGTGGAGAAAACGTGATGCGTTGCCCTCTATGTATCCTTCCAGTGGAGAAAACGTGACGCGTGGCCCTCTATGTATCCTTCCAGTGGAGAAAACGTGATGCGGTGCACTCGCGGTGAACAGAAGTGCTGTACAGGACTAGAGAACCTTCTGGATTCTGCTGGCCTGCAGCTGGGGGTCTTGTATTTTCTCTAGACTGTAAAGGTCTCTCTTATCTTCGCTGGTTTATTCACGGCCGAGGCAACAGCAGCATTGTTGTGTCGAGGTCAGGAAGGCCGACCAGGTTCATATTTACACCTGGACCACGGTAAACACCCCGAACACTTTCACCGAGTCTTCGTCCAAATATCAGGAGAAGTGTGTGTGAGCTACTTTATATACAGCAGGGCAGCGTGATCTACTACCAAACATCTGAATATGATTTATATTTATATGAATAATCCGAATCTGCAGTGTCACTAATGTCCGATACAAATAATATATTACAAAAACCAGCATAAATTAGCAGAATATGAGGAGCAATGATTATTGTCTTCTTCCAAAACTGACTTCAGGACACAAAGTCAGCTGGAGAAATAATTGCTGAGTCACTGCTATCCATCAGTGACTGTATATCAACTCCTCGTTTATGTATCTGGCTTGTTGGACACTTTGTTTCATCTACATGTATTATTGTTTTATCCCCCATGATGCACCAGCTTCTCCCTGTTCATGCCAGCAGATATAACTCCTTATGTATTTAATTTGTAGTGATTTGTCACGTTTCATCATGTATCATTATCATAATCCCCCATCTTCAAACCGTATTGTTTTTTATTTTTTATAATCGTGCGATAAACTGAATCATGTGCAGACTAGTCGCTTGTCAGCCCCTCCCTCTTGCCCTGATCTGGATGCAGCTTTAACCCTGCTGCCTCTCGGCGGAGGCTGCTGAACTGTGACACCAAATAATGACTTTTGCTTTTTTTGCCTTTTCGGTTGGCTTCATGTGATTAATTGCAGGAAGGCGGCCGGCGGCTGCGAGCTGCTCCCGTCACGAGACGACAACAACACACACAAAACCCGAGCAAAACCACACGACTGCAACTTTTCATTTGCAATTTGCAAGTTTACATCACTTACGTTTGATCTTTTACGACTGCTGTGTGATTGAAAATCTAATGAGCTCCTCCTTTGTGTTTCTGATATCCCTTTTTATTTCGTGTTTTTTTTATGCATATTATTTTTTTGGCGAAACTACAATAATATGCAATTTTCTCTCCCAGTGTTCATATTTTTTTTTTGTCAAATGGTCACCTTAGCAACGTGTGAATCCCTGCGGTTTGATTCTGCTGAGTTTTTGTTTCCGCTTCTGGGTTTTTGAAGTTCTGGGCCACCAAAGAGAAGAAAGGGCGACATCTCGAATATGCTTCAGACCAGGAAAGGCTACTAAACAGGAATCAAAAACCTGTAAAAAGGGATGCAAAACCTGTAAAAGGGATGCAAACCCTGACAAAGGGGATGGGAAACCTGTAAAAAGGGATGTAAAACCTCTATAAGGGATGCAAAACCTCTTAAAAGGGATGCAAAACCTGTAAAAATGGAACAAAACATCTAAAAAGGATGCAAAACCTGTCAAAAGGGATGTAAATCTGTAAAAAGGGATGCAAAACACGCAAAATGGGATGCAAAACATCTTGAAAGGGATGCAAAACCTGCAAAAATGGAACTAAACACCTAAAAAGGGGTGCAAAACCTGACAAAAAGGATGCAAAACCTCTAAAAAGAGATGCAAAACCTTTTAAAAGGGATGCAAAATGGCATTATAGAAAGATAAACCACAACTACAAACAATGTTATGTAAACAAGGTCAAAGGTGGTAAAATGACCACGAATTGACTGAAACTGAGTATGAAAAGATAAAAAAAGACCACAAATATGTAAATGACCACTCAGGCAAACAGACTGACGACCACAAAGAGAAGCAGAACCACTTCTTTTAGTGTCTCTCTGTTGACCTTTCATACGACCTTTAATGCGTCCCAAATCTTTAATTGTTATGAAGTTCACCTTCTCTCAAACTTTTCTTTTCACTTTGTTGTTTTTCCTTTTTAGCTCCAGAAGCTCTTCATCCGTAGAGATTTTGTGACACTGACAGCTCTTGATTACTATTTTAAAGACTATTTTTAAGCCTTCAGTGGTTCAGTTTTTTAAACTTTTGTTGCTAAGCAATGTTGGCCAAAACTGTGCTTATTGGCTAGAGCTGGCACTTTTGCCTGGCAACATTGCCTGATTGTGTATTCTGGAGACGCGCTGACAAAGAGTCTCCAGTTGCAGACAACTCTTGTGCAGAGAGACGGCCGTGGCGTCTGTTTCCAGGGGCTTCTCCTCGGCTCGCCACCGTTCTGTGATTGTAGAAGCCGTTTACTGAAAACGCTGAATGAACTCTGAATGAACGGGTTCAGAGGACGGGGACCTGCAGCAGGCGGAGGGTCGGATCACAACGTGGCAGATATCTGAACTTGTTTTCGAGTCTAGATGACGAGAAGATGTGATTCTTCAACAGAAGTTAATCAGAAACCGTCTGAAGCTCACTGGACCTCAGTTTTCATCTCCAAACAACATTCAAAATCTAAAATTCAAGTGCTCCCATCATTAGAATAAAACATCAGAAACAGATATCAGTTAAATAAAAACGGAAATAAATCTACATTGTGTGCTGCTGGCTGCAGTGCCCTTGAGCAGGACACTATATCAATTCAACTTTATTATTTGTAAGATATTCGTGGACGTAGGAGCAACTCAAAGTGCTTTACAGACGAGCAGACAATATATTTTTTACGTTAACGAATGCAGGAAATAAATGCGATGAAAATCTAATTACACATATTAAATGATCAGATCAAATAAAAACAAATAGGAGGGGAATTAAACAGACAAACCATGTGACCTCTGACCTCGCGGAGGAAATTCAAATGTGTATAATTAATTTTCTGCAGTGGTTTATTAAACGCCCTCATACGTGGAATATTCTTGTTTGAACGGCCACAATGTGTTGTTTGATCGGCATTTTATGAATATTAAACGACTTGATTTTGATTATTGATCACAGAATTGCACTCTTGACCAGAGATGTCAAAGGTGAGTGGATGTTGAAACCACTAAAAAACTAAATATTTTATGTAATGAACATAAAGAAACAGGGGGAGGGTGTAGTTCTCAGACGCTCCTGTGGGTGTCGCTGTCTGTCGCCTTTTCACAGACGGCTGTGCGGATGTTTCTCCACATTTATTGCATCTGATCAGCTACAGCAAGCCCATTTATCAAAGATGCATGAGGCTGATGAAATGCAGACAGCGGGGGGAAACGTGTCCACGTCCACTCCCTCCTCCCCCTCCTCCTCGCGACCCCCCGGCGCGTGCATATATACGTCTTTAATGACGAGCAGCACGCGCGCACACAATGAGTGCTAAAAAGGAGCTTCTGTTTGTGAGGTCAGCTCGGGATCAAACAGGTGTTATCGAGAAATTAACAGTTTTATATCAAAACCTCGTTTCGTTGAAAAAAAAGAGGATATATTTTCTGGGGTGTGTAAACGTGTGATTTTGTCTATTATTTTAAAAAATACAATATATATATATATATATATATATATATATATTGTATGTTTTTTTTTAAATGTATACATTAGTTAACTATAAGGTAAAGGTGATACCTGCAGAATTGGAGAGAAAGTGTCTTTTTTATGGCATAAAGTGTAATAAAGTGCGTTAAAGGGTTCGATATAAGTGGCCCCGCGGATGTATAGGAAGCTTGTAGCCGAGCAGCGAGCCCCGCAGACCGGGTCTGCAGGAGGCGGTGGGGGATCCAGCCGGCTTGCCAGGGATCCCGGCTGCGCCAAAATATCAAACTTTTTTTTTTTTTTTTTTTTCCTGTGCGTCTTCTTCTTCACGTCACCTGCACGCCAAAAAAACGCCGTAAATTTGGCATCCTATGCAAATGTATGCTGACGTAAAAGATCATGTGGTTTTTGTCGTCGATCCCCCCTATGAGCAACGAGGAGGCTTTTTTTCTGCTCTCTTCTCCTCTCTACTGTTGTCTTTAGGTTAGCTATGCTACAATCTTTACTGTACCCAGCGCTAGCTATATGCGCCCCGCACCGCACCACTCTGGATCTCTGGGAATAACCAACTTCCAGGCGGCCGCCACCCCGCTCACCGGACTCCACACGCAGGTAGGACGCCGCGGAGCAAACTTCTTATTTATTTAACTCCCGCTGGGGGGGATTTTCACCAAAAGTGACCGCAAAAGTGAAGTTATTAAAGCGGCTCGGCTGCAGCCAGACTAGCCGCCCGGGCTTGGGCTGTCTGTGTCCGGGGCTGCTGCTAGCGACCGTCCGACCCCCACCACCGCCGCCACCACCACCACCTCCTCCGCCGCCGCCTCCTCCTCCATCACGGCTCTCGTAGGGGGGATCACCTCGCTTGTCGCCCCGAGAACCAAACAAATATACAGTTATTGACACCTGGTCGTCAGGTAAACTTTGCTCGGGCTCTCGGCTCGTCATGTTTTGGTGGATAGTTGTCAAGTGAATGTCATCCGGTTCGTTTTTTAATTTTTCTATTTTTTTTATTTTATTTATGGTGGCCAACTTTTGCCGTGCTCCCCCCCTCTCCCTCCCTCCTTCCCTCCGCCTCCACCCCCGGTGAAAGTGCACATAAATAAATGTATTAGCCAGCGGAGCTAGCAGTTAGCCCCCCCTTGTCACCCCGGTGAAGCTAAGGCGCTTTTAGCGTTAGCCTCCCCCTCCCCCTCCCCCTCCGTGTCCTCGCGCACACACAGCGGCGCGAAACGTGGCTGCTGCCCGTCTCGAGGACGTCTCATGTCGGGGAAATGCGTTTGTTTTTGGCCGGCTCTCCCTCTTCTTCACCCCCCCTTTTTATAGTCTTCCACTGAACCAGAGTTAACGTTATAAACATGAAAACATGCCCAACACGCTAATGAAGCGGCGGCTTGGTGTGTTGTGTGTTTTGTGTGGTTTTCTCCGCTCCGGAGCGGCGGCTCGGAGTGTTGTTGTTGCCCGCTGTAGGAGGGTTCAAACGGGGCTAGCTTAGCAGACAGCCAGTCTGGCAGCGCGGGTCATCTGAGGTGAAGCCTGCCGTCTAGTATACCACACCGCCCCGCTAACGGGTTGCTGCTGCTTCCTCACTGGATGTGTTGTTAAAGAAAAGAACACGAGCTTTTTAATGTTATTTTTAACGTGTTTTGGGTGTTTTTTTAAAGCGGTCTTTAACGCCGGAGCCGCCGTAACGGCTGCTCGCACGGACCGCTGGTGTAGATACTGTACCGGTAAGGGGGGGGGGGGGCAAACCGCCCGGTTAGTTTGATTTCCAAACAGTTTTACACTAAAATGCGATAGTTCGCGACTTTAACGTCTTTCGCTGCTTTCTATGGAGGCAAATGACCGCGTTAAGTTTGTCCAGTCGCGTTATTTGGAAACTCGTTTTTTTTTTTTGAGCGAGCGACCTGTCGTTGATTTCGGGGGAGGGGGCACCGGTGGGTTGCCTGTTTGGTGAAACCACGGCGACTTCACGCCAGTTTAATAAATGGCAGACTGGTTTTATATACTGGTTGTTATATTAACACATAATAAAGTGTTGTGGTTTTTCAGCTGTTTTTATATATAAGGATGAGGCTCGTACTGGTTCATTAATGGCAGACTGGTTTTATACTGGTTTAGGCTGCCAGTAATGTACAGCATTCAGGTTTAAACTGTTTATTTTTACATTTTTTTAACAAGGAACTGTGTATGATATTACTCCATGACGGTACTGGGAGTTACAGTAATGGCAGACTGGTTTTATACTGGTTAAAGCTGCCAGTAATTCTACAGCATTCTGGTTTCCAGCTGTTTTTTTTTAAATATAAAAGCAACAGGCTGGTACTGGTTTGTAAAGATACTGGGGGTCAGGTGCCCTCATGGCTGGTTTTATACTGGTTTATGCAGAAATAGACTGCCAGTATGTACGTTCATGTGTTTTTTTTTAACTGTCTTATATAAGGCACTGGTTTGTAGATAACCTGGGGGGTCAGGTGTCCTCATGCCAGACTGGTTTTCTACTGGTTTCCAGTGACGTACAGTATTCTGGTTTTAAGATGTCGCTGTGTGTTGGATACTGGTTTGTAAAGCTACTGGCAGTGAGTTCTCCTAAAGGCAGACTGGTTTATACTGGTTTAGGCTGACTACAGTATTCAGTATTCTTATATCGGCACAGACTGGTGCTGGTTTGTAAAGATACAGGCGGTCATGTACCCAAATGACAGACTGGTTTAGGCTGACTACAGTATTCTGGTTTTATGCCAGTTAAAGGCTCTCTGCGTGCATGATACTGGTTTGTAAAGACGCTAGCTGTGACGTAAACAGCAGACTGGTTTGAACTGGTTTATGTGTGTAAGTGTGCATGTTGGATGGATTATTGCTTATTATTTAGTGTTCTGCGTGTTCGGTAGTTAACGTTGAGCTGTTTTCTCCCTCAGGATCAAACTTATTTTCCACGAGTTCATCGAGTTCACTCTCACTTTCTATCCAAATCCTTGTTACGTAAAAGAAATCATGAATAATTAGACGTGTCGTCCCCAAACCAGTTGTGTGACAAAACAAACGAATGTACCAAGAACCTGTGACCTACGACCCCCAGCAGTCAGATGAATATCCTCGATTAAAAAAAAAAAAAAAACTGAGGTGAGCTGACTCTGGCAGGTACTTCCTCCTCCTCCTCCTCCTCCTCCTCCTCCTCCTCTCTATGCTGCCCGGTGACAGCGGTTAAACATCCTCTTCCTCAGCTGCTTTATGGCTCTTTTAATGAAAAAGTGTGTCAGATTTTTTTCCTTTCTTTTAATATTATCTCCCTGTTCTGGCTCATAATCACATTTCCTTTCCCATTGACCGACATTCTGTTTTGTCTCATATTTTGCAGCTATTGTATCGCCGCCGTGTCGGGCTTTTTAATCCTATGATATGGATGCAGGGATCAGTCGGTCATGCTGCCAGTCTCCCAATCGCTCCCTCGCTCGCCCGCTCCCTCGCTCTCTGGCTGCTATTTATTTGTCACAAACGCCAACACACACACACACACACACACACACACACACACACACACACACACACACACACACACACACACTTGCCGGTTGGTAGCAAGTGCAGCTGTGATTTGCTGCTGCCACCTAACCTGTCACCTCAATCCACACACACACACACACACACACACACACACACACACACACACACACACACACACACACACACACACACACACACACACACACAGCAGTAAGCTTTTATTTCACCGTTTACACTCCGTTCACATCGTTGGTTTTTATCGCTGGAAATTGCAGCTCGGCGCATGTTTATTTAATTTTATTATTTTGTATTATTTGTGGCGATTGAAACGGACCCCGTTCTGCGTTCGTGTTGCCCTCCGTGGCGTTCAGTCATGAGGGTTTATGGCGAGCTATACGAGCTGGAACAAGCACGCACACACACACACACACACACACACACACACACACACACACACACATGCAGGAAGCATGCGTGACAGCTGCATCTTGCACACACCCGCACATTTCCTTTTCCACTCAATCTTTATTGCTTTTATTTCACTCACACACTCACACATGCATTTTCAGTGCTTTATGAAGTAGTGTGAGGATGTGTGTGTGTGTGTGTGTGTGTGTGGAGTGTGTGGGTGTGTGTTTTGGGAAAGAGAGTACAAGCTTGCCAGGTTGTGTGAGAGTGAGTGAAGTGGTGACGATCGCGTGTGTGTGTGTGTGTCACAGTGTCCGCCTCGCTGCTGGAGCTCTTCATGGGGAAACTTGACACACACACACACACACACACACACACACACACTGGCTGTACTGGATCTGCAAGGCTGCTGTTGGACTGAACCCACCTTCCACGTCGACTGGGACGGGGGGGGGGTCTGTGTGAAAACGAACACCAGGGATCCCCATTAGACCGGATTTAACTCTGTGACTCTCCAACACATTAAACAAGCTCTTATTTTGGCGCTCAGCTTCAATAATCGCTTCCCTGCCGTCTGTCTGACGGAACTTCACTTTGTTCTCCGTCTGCAGACGGAAGTCGGAAGAATTTGTTTTTAGTTTGGAGAAGCTTTCGTCATCTAAACGACGTTTAATACAGTCATGCGTAAAATAAATCTGCACCCATATTTTCCAGCTCGGATCTCCTAAACATTCACAGCTTCCTGTAAACAATCGGCAGTTTTTTTGTTTAACGATCACATAGCGACATACGGTTCAACCGCCATTTTTTGAAGGTGACACGATGACAAACCGGCGTTATCTCCGCCGATATGTAACAAGAAACACCGTGAGGTCATTTATGATCTAAAAGTTTAGCTCAGAAGATCGAAACCGAGCCTGGTTGCGTTTCCTAGCAACCAGCTGCCGAAAGAACGAACGGAGAAAAGTGTAACTAACTATTTTATTGAGGAAAAGGACGCCGCATATCTATCTATATTTATCATAAGCCTCAGAAGGAAACTAGAATGTCAAGTAGATTTTTTTTTTTTTGATTTTTAACCAAAATCTCAACCTCATTATCGGCCTCAAGAATCCACTATCAGCCGGGCTCCGTTTGGCTAAACCAATCAGCAGCGAGCGATACATTCGACTGAATCATCAGTTACTCGGAGACGCTAATGTGAGCAGTTTGTAGAAGAAATATATAGTTAAAAAAAGTGTTTTTTCACGAGCAGCGATGAAAACATCCTTCAGGCCCAACAACGCCCAGTTAACGATGTCTGTAAAGTGCTTTTTATTTCCGACCGCCATGAAACCGCTCGCCCGACACAATAAAGGTGTTTAGAGGAGCGTTTTTTTTCTCCTGAAAGTCAACTCTATTTTATTTATATTGGCCAATATTACGAATCATAAATTTTGCCTCAGGAGGCTTTAAAGTCTGTAGAACATACGACGCCCTTCTGTCCTCATCCGACGGAGGAAAAACTACCCCCAAAAAATAACAGAAGAAGAAGAGGGACAGGAAACACATGACCAGAATGATATAATAAATATATTATATATCATATGTAGACCTTCACAATGAAGGCTGAATGAAACAAATACAGTCAGACAGAAGAACGTTTTATTTCAACACCTTTCTGAATCTCATCGAATACTTTTACTGTCACATTTGTATATTTGTACATCAACCTCGTAGTGTTTTTAGTTGCTCGTTTAGGTTCAGGCAACCTTCCTGTCACACGGGACAAGAACACCGGTCTCCTGGGTGAAAGTCCCACGTTAGACCGGACAACCCTCCTCGACCCACGTCAAATACGGAACGTGATCCAAATCCATTCCCTCGAAACGCGATGTGTCTGTTTAACATCCAGAAACATTTAAGAGATGACAGATGATGAAAATAGTTGGTGATTATATTTCTGTGGATCTGTTAGTGGAATTAGTTTTCCTTTCATTTGTGGTCCTTCTGTAAAAAGCTGTCTCCAAACATCATGTTGGTTGTTTAGAGGACAATAACATCTCATTTAATGTGATGAACAAGTGACATAATAAGTAGACTGAATACTGACCATTGGATTGGTACAAATATGGAGTTTACCACAGCTGGAAGGGGCTGGAAAAGCATGGAAAAGCACCTTGAAGAGTGCTTGAATTGGACTTTGGGAGAAGGTGGAGGAACCCTGATAAGTCGTTTCTGTATCTGCTGCTCTCACATTTAATTATATTTAACCTCCAACACTGTGTGTCAATCTTTACATAAGTAAAACAGGAGAAAGGCCCCACTTCAAATATCGCGATGCAAATCTTAAAATGTAACATGCAACTGTGTAAATCTCACGTTAAAACACAAAAATACTGGATTCTGTGCCGAGAGGTGAAGACCAGGTTTACTGTGATGCACATACAGTTTAATTCATCAGCAAAATGCTCGAGAACAATTTGTAGTTTAATTAAAACAATTCACAGCAGACCGTTTAAATAAAAAAAACAATCAGCGAGCCACAGTTGGATCACGAACCGCGGTTTGGCCACCGCGGATTTAATGGATGTTATCTCTTTCTGGAGCTGTTTTTATGGCCTCGGCACAGGAAGCTGGCGTTCTTAATTCCACCAAAGTAAAATCAATTAGCGGGTGTTTTTTTGGGGGGGGGATCGGTGCGCTTATTTGAATCTCTGAACAACCAGAGACGTGGTCGGCGATTCAGGCTGGAAACGTGATTTATGAAACTCCACAAACATTCTGAAATAATCCTCCCATAACGACACGCAGCGTCTCCGGGGGGGGGGGGGGGGGGGTGGTGGAGAAACATTTAAATAGATAGAAAACGGATCTATTAAGCACCTCATAGCCTCGTCTATTTGACATCTTTTTGGGGCAAACTCAAGGCGATGGAGCTGATTTAATCAGAACATGTGCGTTATTATTTATGAAGGATCGTTCATCAGATCAGCGTCCTCCGTATCTGATGTGGCTCCGGCTGTGTGACGCCATTAATCAATATGATCACCTGGATGCGTCCCTAACGACCAAACGTATCGATCTCCGTCGTTAGGGAGAACGTGCAGGACTATTAATGGTGATGGTGATGGAGCTCGTGCTGCTCGGAGGCTTTTCTTTTTTCATCACCGCCAAGAATAACGGGGCTAATTGTAATTGTTTGAACATTTTCTTTTTTGGCAGGGGGCGTCTTAAATTTGTAGGATATTGAATTCTGGCAGAAAACAGCAGCTTCCAGTCCAAAAATACCACGTTGACTTCATGGAAGAATAAAAACCCTTGTGGGGGTCAAACGGGAAACGCTCCTGGATGTGGAATCAGTGCAGCGATGCATTCAAATACACATATGAAATACACACAAATATGCAAATGAGTTATTTTTTTAGGAGAGGAGATAAAAAACAAAGCTTTGTTTGTGGAGGGCCGCCTGTCAGCTGAGAGCTAATTAATATTAATGTGTGAATAAAAGTGAGGAAGGACGCTCGTCTTCGTGCGGCGCTGCGGGAGGCGTGACGGACAAACGGCCGACAGAAAACACGATGACGACGGCTGTCTGGACCAATCACTGACAAACGTGTCACCACCTTTTTTCTTTTCCTTTCTTTTTTGGAGATGTAGCTGTTGTTTCCCCTTCAGGCCAATCAGCTTGAGTCCCGCCCACACCGTCATCAAGGGGGGTCACACGGTGCTGCTATAAAGGATTAAAAAAATTAATTGTATGTATATAAATATATAAGTATTTATAAAAGTGAAAACAAAATATTTAAAAAATAAATATAGAGCACATATAGACAGTTTTTTAGATGATTAGAATCCAAAATATTAATTTGAATAAATATTTCTATGCTGCATTTAAGGGGGACAAAAAATCCAATTAATAAAAAACATTTTTTATATATATATTTATAAAATGATGTGTATTAAAAATCAGGTAAAAATACCAGAGTCCGACTCTTCTACTGAGAAATATGTTAATCTGTGTTTTTCTTCGAGGTGATACTTCAAAGAACCATTTGCATGTTGTTTGTACCTAGAAAAGCAGGTTTACTGTAGTGTGTGTTTACTGACGTAGAGACGGGAGATTAAAGCAACATTACTGAGAAATGAAATCTTTAAATATTAAATATATATGAATAAATCAAATTAAATACATTTCAAAATTATACCGGTTGGAACTTACGCTGATTTTCATTATCTGAATTGTTTTCACCAATAAAATGTTCACATTAAACGAATAATAGAAATATGGGACGTTGTTTGTGGAAGACAAAAGAACTGAAATGTCAAGTTGACCTTTTCGTCTCTGAACTGAACGTATCACTACAACGCTAGTCCACCTTTAGCTTAGTGGTGGCGACGTGAAGTCATGTGATCATGGTTGTACTTCCATTATAGTCTGAAGCTAGCTTTTTAATTCAACAAAAACACGTCCTTCCTGTGGCCCCCTTGTGGCAGGACGGTGAATTGAAACGGGGCATGAGGACATGTTGCTACGGCGATGGAATAACATCTATTAAATGCAATTATTTAGTTGCTGCTGTGTCATGTAAATACTGTAGCGATGCACGCAGCTTTGTCGTAATAATTACCTCAAACATACCGCATATTGTAAACGCTGATGCAGAGGATGACAGAAACTAAAAAATATTTAAATTTGTCTTATTTTTTAATATGAGTAAATCGCGTTTTTATGATTTCATAACGTTGCAGTGGATGAAACTCGCAGGTTCCAGGAATAATAATAATACTGCAGGTGGAGGAAGAAAATGATCATCTTCCTAAAATATGTCGTCTCTGTGAAAGTGTCACTTTGACATAATTTACTCAAAGTCCCTTTTTTTTTTAAAGTATCTGAATTAGTTTTCGTTTTCTGCCATCAATCATCCACTGAAAGTAGGAGTCACGTTTTTATTTTTTTCCTTTTCTTGATATCTCATATTTAGAGCGAAACACTTCAAAAACAGATGCTGTGTTTGTTACCACTGCTTATATTATTTAGATTTTTTGGGGTGTTTTTTTACCCTTAAATCTCCAAGAAATCATTTTTATTCATGAAGCGAGAGAAAACACTGCTTATTTTCTCATTAAAGCCTGCAGTGTGTGTTTTCTCAATTACTCAGCACATGGGTGACCAGCAGCGCTGACGGGCTCATCACACACACACAATAAATAAATAAATAAAAACAAGCCCCTCCCCCCGTGTCTGGATCGTTAATTTGGACCTGGTTGATCCAGGAGGAGCTCAGCGAGCCGTGCTTCCCTGTTTTCATCAGCGGCCTCATTGATATTCATGCGTTTCCTCGCCGTCGCACCTGGGGGCCGCACGCCAAACGCCACGGGCCTCGTCTCGGGACCAACTCCGCTGGGAGAGAGCGCTGCCTGGCTCAACAGAACTTCAGCCGCGCGGCAGAGCAGTTTATCCATGTGTTTATTCACTGTTTATGAAAGCTAGTTCAGTTTTCTCATAGACTTCCATACAGACAGACTTCTCCTCCATGTAGACCTCCGACCAGGCCTCCTCCACGTAGACCTCCGACCAGGCCTCCTCCACGCAGGCCCCCGACCAGGCCTCCTCCACGTAGACCCCGACCAGGTCTCCTCCATGTAGACCCCGACCAGGTCTCCTCCATGTAGACCCCGACCAGGTCTCCTCCACGTAGACCCCGACCAGGTCTCCTCCATGTAGACCTCCGACCAGGTCTCCTCCATGTAGACCACGACCAGGCCTCCTCCACGTAGACCCCGACGGTCGGTAAAAAGTGCTGAGTCATGCTTTGTTAGGTCTGTCTGCAAGACCACAAGATAACTACTGTTAAAACGCTGGTTTTCTGAATGGCGTCTGGTTGATGGTGCTAGGCTACGCTAACATTGTAGCTGCTCTATCAACACTCCAAATAAGGTCATCTAGACATAAATACAGCAGAGACCTTGTTGTTTGGACCACAGACAGTCTCTGGTTCCTCCACATAGTCTGGTCTGGTCTCTGGACTCATGTGGTCTACTATCTAGACCTCTGGGGGACCACAGACCGTCTCTGGTTTCTCCACATAGTCTGGTCTGGTCTCTGGACTCATGTGGTCTACTATCTAGACTAGGGATGCACGATAATTATCGGACCGATAATTATCGGCCCGATAATAGGAATTATGACGTCAACCCGATAAATCCGATACAATTATTAATACCTCCGATAATCCGACGATAGGATGTTTGTGTTAAAACAGTCATACGGGTGGATTGGGATGAGGGACGTTAGTTTTTTTCTAGGCGCCTCCCGTTTAGCATGTGATGTGGTTACTGTGGTATCACAGGTTTCGGAGGAGGGAGTTAATCCACAAATCGAGCGCTCCCTTCTCATGCCTGGCTGTGACGTAGAGGCTGCGAGCGAGTGGAGGAGGAAGACTAGTAAACAAACACGCATGGCGTCTGTAATGTGGGACTACTTCAAAGTTTCTGAGGAAACTGAATCGTTTGCCATTTGTAACAAATGCAATGCAGAAGTTCCAAGAGGAGGGAAAAAGGCATCGAGCTTTAATACATCCAACCTTAAAAGTCACCTCGCACATCACCATCGCTACGACGGTGTGTTAAAAGCGTATGAAGACGCCGGCGCCGCTAAAGAAGCAGCGAGCCCGTAGCTTAGCGTTTTGATGCACGGGTGAAGTAGCGGTCCTTGTACCTCGGGTCCAATATAGTTGAGAGATAATACAGTGGCTTTTCCTCGATGTCACCAAAACGCGTTTCCACTGCTTTTAACGGGGTTTCCTTTGATGTTTTCACTCCGTGGTCTGTTGGTAACGTTTGTTTTAGCAGTCGCGTCAGCGCTTGAATGGAGGGGATCACATCCGCAGTAGTGGCTGTTGCTTTGCTGATATTTCTGCCTATTACCGTAGTTTACATTTCTGTGTGGATCAGGACCAACAGTTTAATGTAGCAGCACTTGTGTGTGCATATCCCATGCTGCTCAGGGAAAGTTGTCATTGACTGACTGACTCACTTACATATTTATTTGAAAAAAATAAATATTGTCATTTTATTGAAGAGTCAAAACTGTTCTTGGCTTTCTTTTGTTCATAGTAATAATTATCATGTCACTGTGATACATCTGGTTAGGTGTTTGGTAAAAGGCAAAGCTATGCTAAATCTACCTAAGCTTAGTCATTAGTGTTTTTGACCTGAATTTGATCTGAATATACATTCAAAAACGAATAACAATATTATCGGTTATCGGTATCGGTATCGGTCCCGAGGAGCAGAAAGTTATCGATATCGGTATCGGCTTCAAAAAATCAATATCGTGCATCCCTAATCTAGACCTCTGGGGGACCACAGACAGTCTCTGGTTCCTCCACATAGTCTGGTCTGGTCTCTGGACTCATGTGGTCTACTATCTAGACCTCTGGGGGACCACAGACAGTCTCTGGTTTCTCCACATAGTCTGGTCTGGTCTCTGGACTCATGTGGTCTACTATCTAGACCTCTGGGGGACCACAGACAGTCTCTGGTTCCTCCACATAGTCTGGTCTGGTCTCTGGACTAATACTTTGTGATGAAACACTAAATCGATTGACGAGAAATTCAAGTTGTCGAACAAAATAAATAACTCTAAATTCTCTATTTCCCGTTTTGTTTTTGTGGTCATTTCTGAATATTTCCGTGCAAATTAAGAAAAACTGAATAACTTGGGTTTCTGCACTCATTGCTTACGTTTGCCTAAATCACAAAATGCCACATCTAAAGTTGCCATTTAATTATTTTTTTCATTGTTATTATTAATTAATTGATCAGCGTTCCATTCATTTTAGTTCCGTTCATTTAACGCTTCGGTTTGTAAAATGTCAAAAATAAATGTTTTTCCGTCACGATGCCCACATTTCTGACCTCCGGCCAAAAAAGAGAAAATGCATTTATAATTTTGTGACATTCAGAAGCAATGCAACTCAATTATCCGTATAAGGCATTATATGCCGTTCTTTTATTATGTGATAAACAGGTAAAAAAAATCCAATCTAGTGATGAATAAATTATGACTGATGATGAATTCTTTGTGTTTTTTTTGTTTCGCCCTGTCGGAGCGGGTCAACTGCTACTCGCTACGGTTTATTTTATTTTTTATAAATTGGTGGGAATTAGAAAATGAACCTGAGATGATAATCATAATAAATCTCCACAGTGAAGGAACCACATATTTCTTATTGAAATTCAACTCTTTTCTTCAACCTGAATCAAGTGAGACCTACAGAGCACCATCTGGACTTTTGTATTCTCATGTAGAAATCTACCTTTCTCTCTTGCAGTTTTGTTATAATTGCATATCATTACTCGACTAACCCGATTAGGTGAAATTACATGATACACCGCGCACCAAATCATCCAGAGCATCATCCAGAGCTGCTCGGCTTTGTATGAAATTCTTCTCAGACCTGCACATTTTTTTTTATCTTGGATAAAAAATCACAAATCACAAAAAAATGAAAACTCCTTGAATAAGATGATGATAGTTTGCTTTTATCTCAGACAGGAAATATTATATTATATATTATAATCTTTTTTTTTTATTTAACTTGGGGTCAGAGAACAAACTCTTTGGGGAAAAGAATTACAGTTTCTATTATTTTTTTTTGTAGCCAATTGAATTAGCTTCTCCAGATTTAGGATTCCGAGTCTTCTGTCTCACATGAACAGTAAAAAGAGGAAATAGTTTTCGTGGCGCTCTGAGACACGAAAACGTTTCAAACTGGATGAAGATTTCTATTCAGGCCGTTTCTACAAATCACAGTGTAGTTATTATTATAGTCTCATTCAAGTAGGGAACCACGATACAACTGAATAAGGAAGCATTACCGAGTTAATCTAAAGTCTCATCTTTGAGGTTACGCACTGGCCCCGCCCCCATTGATGATGTCACAACAGGTGTTTCAAGTCTCAGTGTAGTTTGAGCCTCTTCCAGTATTAAACTGAGAAAACACTTTCAGGCGGAAACCTCGGGATCTGAGAAGTGAAGCCGAGGGTAAAGTGCCTTAAAGCTGCGTTCTCTCTGCTGGCCACCAGGGGGCAACTCCTTTCTGGTTATATAGAAGTCTATGAGAAAATGGTCCTACTTCTCTCTGCTGGCCACCAGGGGGCGACTCCTCTCTGGTTGTATAGAAGTCTATGAGTAAATGGTCCTACTTCTCTCTGCTGGCCACCAGGGGGCGACTCCTCTCTGGTTGTATAGAAGTCTATGAGAAAATGGTCCTACTTCTCTCTTGATGTATTATCTCAGTAAACATTGTAAACATGAGTTTATGGTCTCAATCTCTAGTTTCAAGTCTTCTTCAATCCAGCATGATGTTGATTTTTGGTTTCCCGGGTGATCCACCAATCAGAGCGTTGCAGCAAAATAAGATTGAAAGAAAATAACATCTCAAATAAAAAACAAGCTGTCTCATTATGAATCTGATTGCCTGTTTTTTCACAGTAAAACTGTAAATTCCCAGATGGAGCGATTCGCCTCCACTTTCTTTTTAAAAACCCGATTGGCTGTTTGTTTTCAGTCTGGATTTGTTCCAACTGTAACTAAAAGAGCCATCAGACATTACTCATACCGTTGCTTCACTCTGAACAAAACCCCGCTGCTAGCGAGGCCTCCGCCGCCGCACCAAGCGCCCAACGTGATACTCCCCGACGGAGGCTCACGCATCTCCAATGAAGGACTCGGTTTCAGGCCCCCGGTTTTCCGGGTTTATTCTTTGGAAAGGACGTTTGTTGTGAAGACTGTAATGATATGGAGGGCTGTAAACCCGACGCTGCATCCCAGACGCTCTTTCAACTGCTGAAGTTCCTTTGAGCAAGGTTTAGGACCGTCTCATGATCTACAGGAGAGTTTCTGTTGCTTTGCTGAAGCTAAATGGAGATTTTCTGAAACTTACTTTCACAAAGAACGCAGGTTCAGGTCCCTCCACTGGGTCTCTGTAGGCCTTGGGGGGGGTCCCTCCACTGGGTCTCTGTAGGCCTTGGGGGGGGTCCCTCCATCTGGTCTCTGTAGGCCTTGGGGGGGTCCTTGGCCTGGAAAGACCTCTGTACTGGACGCAAACGTAGAAATAAATCTTCAGCTCTGCCCGTTTACGACTCCACCGTTAAAAACCTGGAAACGGTTTCGGCTTCAGAACGACAACAAAGAGAAGTGACTGAAACCTTCCAGCTGGATCCCTGGAGGATCCCTGGAGGATCCCTGGAGGATTCCGAGGGTCGTGGATGAGGTTTTTGTTTCAGGACCTGCTGCGTTGACTTTTCTACAAAGCGATTATGGTCATGTGACCTCCTCCTCCGTCTAACTGAGACGTGAGCAGACAGGCCCTCTGTGTGTGTGGACGAGCCTCCCTGCTGTTCGATACCCAACATCCGCATTAATATTTCACGCTGAGTTTGTGCACGTTTGAGCCGCCGGGTTAAAGTCTGACGGCGTCAAAGAAAGCTCTTCAGAATAAGAGCGTGGGGCTTTTTTTTGTCATGTAAAACGAGGGATTTCTCTTTTCTTTCAATGGTTTGAATCTCAAATAAAAAGTAAGCTGCCTCACGTCCCGCTTTGGGGAGAATAGAAATACTGGTGTTCCTGCTTAAATCAGAAGTCTTCAACATTTTCAGGCCAAGGACCCCCAAGGCTAGAGACCCGGTGGAGGGACCCCCAAGACTTAAAGAGACCTGGTGGAGGGACCCCCAAGGCCTATAGAGACCCGGTGGGACCCCCAGGGTCATTCCGTGCCATTTCATCAAAATCTTCCCACCTGACCATCTCAGAATGTCCTGAAAAAATTCAAGTACAAAGACACACTTGTTAATAAGACAAATCCAAAATATTAGGTCTCTACTGTCAACAGTTTCCTCATGAAACGTCATTGAATGAAGAGTAGTTTAGATGGTTTTTGGCATCATGCTCTGAAAAGCCATTTTTAAACAGCAATATCTGGGAAACTATCTCACCTGTGGCTTTCAAAATTTCTACAGAGTATATCTGTTACTAATAGCCTCCAGACCTGGAATATCAGGGGTGTAACTCAATGATAACCTAGTATGGTAGGTACTTAAAATTAGGCTTGTTGAAATAAAGTAGTACATTTGAAGAGTGACTGAGCTCCCATTTTTACAGATAAAAGACTTCTATCACTTCTGCCTCTATCTCTGGTGTTAGCTTAAACATTCTACAAAATATGGTCTCTCTTAGATTATTAGTTTCACAGATATTAAGGCTCAAAAATGGAAGTTAACACATCTTTGCCCAACTTCAGAGTCATATTCCAAAAAACTGACAAGTATCAGGTCCAAACTTACTTTATTTGAAAGATCATATTCTTGTTAAAATCATATTAAAAAATCAGGAGGATGTTTTGCCTCATTTTGTCGCAGTGATTTTTTAAAATCCTGATATTGGTGGGGTTTTCTGTGGCCGGTTTTGGTACTGCATGTCTTATTATCCTACAAGTAAACATCACAGGAGGGCAATTCAATTGTGTTTTTTACCATTTACCAAAGACTTACATGTGACTAAATGCTACTGATAAATTTAGCCTTACGAAAACATTAAAATGTAGCACGGTTGTAGTTATAGAGGCAATAAGTCCTTAAATGTGAGTTAAACATGCTGAAAGCAGCTTTTAATGTCTTAAACCATGAACAAATGTAGCATAATATTGAAGACTGTACATTTTGTCATACTTTAAGTATAGAAATACCACAACCAAATCAAATAATAATCTTAATTTGAGCATAAAGATTCTACATTACAGTAGCACAGTCTCCAAAGTTCATTACTTTGTAATGATGTATTTATACAATGCTAAGACATTAAAATAATAATTGTTGACAGATTCATATTTTAATTCTATTTTATCACAATTTCTCAACATAATATTAAACAAACAGGAAGGTTTATGTTTGCTTATTATAGTTCGTATTCATGTTAAGGTGGATTTTTGGACATATTTACATTTTTGGAAGAAAAAAGTTCAGGATCAAATCATTTCAGGACCCCTGCAGTAACTCTGTGGACCCTCTAGTGGTCCCGGACCCCCTGTTGAAGGCTTAAATGCATCAAAGATGGGAGCCACTGATAAAAGAGCCACTTCTTTGACTTGTCGAGCTTCATTAGACGGCGTAGAAACGGGGGGGGGGGGGGGGGGGGGGGGGGGGGGGGCGTTACCGTGGAGATGAAGCCAACACAAACACGGTGACGTTTCCTGCCTTGAACGTTTGTTGTTGCCGCCCGTCTGTTGCGTGTGAACGCCGGCTCGTTAGTTCCCTCCTTCACTTTCTAATGTGGTTAAAATCCAGGCTTTTTTGCTGGTGAAGTGTAGACAAGGCGTAAAACCGCCACGACTATTTTTAGGCGGCGGCGGCGGCACAGGGCCTTGCGCCATCGTGCCATTTCTCCGCCTGACTCACCACCACGGCAGGAAATGAATTTCTGTCTTCACCAGCAACAGCAGCAGATGGGTTTCTATTTTCAGCAGCCACTCCTTTTGCTCTTTTACCTAGCCAACTTAATTTGATGTTAATCTTTTTTCCTCTTTTATTCGTCCTACGCACCTCCGAGTGGTTGGTTTCTAGCCAAACGGCACACCAGATGTTACCAAGCAGAACCGGTTTGGCTGGTTGTGACATCACTTCCTGCAGCAGCGGTCACAAGATTGCACCAAATTCCTTTACAGGGAAACGTTTAACGCCAGTTTGGTTTCACCATCGGTTTATAATGATTTATTACAGAGGAATATGACTCGGCACATTTTAGTGTCTTTCAAAGCTGAGGTGACACATTCATATTCATAAAACTAACAGAAAACATTTAAAGTATATATATATCTGCTGCTATTCTTTATTTATTTTCTTTTACACAAACCATTCAAAAGGATTCTGAGAAGAATCCATGAACAACGATGTTATGAAACTGGATGTGAAACAGATTTGATGAGTTTTAAATGCCCTAAAAATGTGTTAAATGTCAGAATCGGTTTGTTTTCCTTTGTTTTCTATTTGGAATTTTTTTCTGATTCATATCCATCAAGTACCCTGGAAACATTTCTTAGCGACTCAAATGTGAAGATGATTATATGACATCATATGATGGTAAAATTAATATTTGGGTGTTTTCAGCAGCGGGAGAGCGCTGTCAGTGTTGATGGATTGGAGGTTTGGAGGTGATTTATGTTTCATGAATGAGAGCCGATATGTACCTAGCTCCCGGCTGAATTGTGTTTTGATTCTTTTCACGGTCTCCAGTGGAAACGGCGGGAGGTCGATCCTCGGGATAACCCTGAGGCTGAACCATGAATCCATCATGACACCTGGACGTTTTACGGTGTAAAAAGAAGAATGGACTCGCTTTCTTAATGACCTTGACACATCCTTGAGTGTCAGCGAAGCAGCTCGTAAAGCTCGACTTTCCTTCGCCCGCTTCGACCCCCGGTCCAACCCCTCCAACCCGGAGTGACCCCCCGGCGCTGTAACTCTTCCTCCGAGTGTCGGAGTCTGAAAGCTCATCACGTTCTCCTCGTCATCCCCTCTCCACCTTCTTCCTCCTCTCAAACATCCTGCAGTACAAATACATTTAGAGAAGTTTCTGCTTTCCTGTCACTTCTCTCTTCCACGCCAGACTCATTTCATCACTACGTCCTTGACCTTTGACCTTCCTGGAGCTACTTTAGGAGTTGGTCTGGATTCTTTTTTGTCTCTGGATCCCAAAAGGACACTTATTAAAATATAATAACTAGACCGTATAATACATAGTACATTTACTGTATTTAAGGTGTTAACAATTTAGATTTCTTCATACTTCACTGCATTTTTGAGTCATTCTTTTCTTATAACTTTACAATTTGTGTAATTAATGGATAATATTATTAAAAATATAATCTGTTAATAGAAGAATAATATGATTTGATTGAGCCATGCAGCCATCACAGTGTTTAACTCACATTATCATTTAAATGATGAAATCTGGAAGATTCTGCTCCACCAACTACATTACCCATAACACCCTTCTTTCTGTGTATTTGCAGAAAAGTCTTGAGACTTAAAACGTGTCTCTAGTTGTTTGTCCCTGCAGCTTTAATAACACCAACGTGTTGGTCCTTGAAAGTCAGTGGAAGTTTTGGAAAGAAACTTTTTCATGGAAAGGCCTTGAAAACGTCCTTGAAAAGCATTGACAGAAGAATTGGAGCGTGCTCTTAATAGGAAGTGACTTCTTTTGTTTTGTGCTTCTCTACCACCTTTCCCTGAGGTTTTCAAACATGCGTGTTCATGCCGTTCATGCCGCTGCCCCCCCCGCGCCGTCCTTGGTTTCCCACAGTTCCCTGCTTCACCTATTGAACCCGGCCACCAGCCCGGGAATGAAGCGGGGGAACGGCAGGAATGCAGCTCCCGAGTCCGAGCCAAGAACACAAAAAACAAGGAAGGCAGAACTGGAAGCAGAACCCGCCTCCCGGGAGCAAGAACCAGGTTCCTGATTGGCTGGGCCTCCGTAGGCTGACCACAGATCCTCCCTCCCCATTGGCTGCCTCTTCTGTCTTCACTCCCCTGCTGCTCCCTGGACCTATCGGAGCATGCTGTTTGAAGTGTGTGTGTGTGTGTGTGTGTGTGTGTGTGTGTGTGTGTGTGTGTGTGTGTGTGTGTGTGTGTGTGTGTGTGTGTGTGTGTGTGTGTGTGTGTGTGTGTGTGTGTGTGTGTGTGTGTGTGTGACCGTCTTGAGTCCTGCCTGGTTTCACCAACAACTGTGGGATAATTACATTCTGTATCTTCGTCTGTATTAGCTCCTGTTAGCTTCCTTTTTTTTATCCCAGCTGTCACACACACACACGCACACACACACACACACACACCAGCGGCCCGTCATTTAAACAGCGGATGCATGTTAGCGGTGGTGTTCAGTATCTGGGTGCAGTGCGGCGTGGAAACCAGGCCGACCGTGCGCCGCTATAGGCCGAGTTGTTCTATTAATAGACTTCTTCATCCTACAGGGGAGGATGATGAAGGCGCTGTGTCATCACAATGTCACAATGCAGAGACTCTTCTCTCAGGAGGAGGAGCCAAAACCATGGAGGTGAAAGGTCGCAGGGAAAGAGTCCTGGCGGCAGATTAGGGGTCCGATCCGGCTCCCGGACAATAAAGAGGGCGTTACCTATTTTTAGGCCCCAAATGATCCTGTAGAGCAGAGGTCACGACCTTTATAAGTGACCTTTAAGAGTGATTTCTGGTCGATAACTTTTTGAAGGTTACAACAACCAATACCCGTTCCTATTTGTGATGTCGGCAAATATTTATCGTCCAGAGAATCGATATATCGTAACATGATTCACAACCTACTTGAGTACCTTGCTTACGTAGCAGTACGCCATGCTAATAACGGGCCAAGCTAACGAACAATGCTAACTTTTTTTTTTTTCTTAAAGCCACATTTGATCAAATCTCTGGAATCGACCCAAAGGCGTTTGACTCTGAACTCCGTGTTCCTGCTTCTCGCCTGATTTGTCTTCCGATCAAAATCTGAGAAATCGGTTAAATCTCGTGGTTGTGTCCGTGGTTTCCCACATTCCTTTAGAATCCTCTCATGTCTCTCCAGGTATTATTTCTTCTTCTCTCTCTTCATTTCCACTCGTGTTGACGTTGGCCGGGTTGCTGAAGGATTTAATCCAGGGCCCAGTTTTCTCTGAAACCTAAACTCTTGTTTAAATTCCAACCTATTTATTGCATGAAAACATAAAATTGCAGACAGGTTATTTGTAACCTGTTTCTCGGCAACATAATCCCCCGGAGTAATGTGGAGGATATAAACGCCTGGATGGGAATCAGGCGCTCCGTAAGCCCGGTGATGAAAACCATCTGTGAGAGGAGGATCACATTCTAGTTCAGATATAAGAAAGTACGTGGGAATGACGGGACTAAGTGCTGTTTAACAGGGCTGGTGAGGGTGCTGGAAATCCTTGAAAACACTTGGAATTTAACGTGGTGTTTCCAAGGTTAATAAAGGTCTATAAATGTGTGTTGTATGTGATGACATCTATGATAGAACAGAGGAAAGAAGATCTCCATATTTGAGGGACTGAAAACAGCATTTTGTAACATTTCTTTATGAAAAATGCCTTTTGATGATGAACAGATGATGAAAATAGTTGGTGATTATATTTCTGTGGATCTGTTAGTGGAATTAGTTTTCCTTTCATTTGTGGTCCTTCTGTAAAAAGCTGTCTCCAAACATCCCGACGAAGTGTCATCCGGAATCGAACGTGTGTTCTGTTTCCTGTCGGCGTCCGGAAAGCGTTGGTGGCGTCGCACTCGGCCGTGAACAGGACAAGTGTCAGTGTAAACTGGTAATTAAAGCAAATGAACAGGATTATTATTTTACATTTCATGTATTGTTTGAACTCATTAAATATGTTTTTAGTTGTGAAGATTTGAAAGCATGCAGGTCACATGAAGAGTTTTAACAGGAAGTTAACGTCGCTGTGGTTCCAGTGGGATTTTTCCAATTTGATTTTGGCCGACGTACAGATGTTTTCCAAAAATAAAAAGTAGAAGTACTGATTCAACTTCTTCACTCAAGGAAAAGTGTAAAAGTACACTACTGTACTCAAAGTAAAAGTATCCCTATGAAGGACATTTCTACTGGCTGTCGTCATATTATTAAGACATAATAATCAATAAACTAAAGTAACGAGCCTGTTTTGAAAATGTGAGGAGTAGAAAGTACAGATATTAGTTTTAACATGCAGGGAGGAAAAGTAGAAAGAAATATAAAAACTCAAGTAAATGTACAAGATACCTGAAAGCACTTTTGAAGTACAGTAAACAAGTTTTTGTACTTTCTTGCTTCCCACCTCTGGATTTTGGATTATTGCAGCGAATAAATGTTAATGGTACTTCATTTTAAGAATATTACAATAGAAACAAAAATATGATATAGAAAACAAGAGAATACTTAAATGTATGTATCCTTCATTTAGCCCTTTATGAAAAATATCTGTGATATGTCTACACAAAATGTAAAGTGACACCAGAACGTCTAAGCGCCATTTATATAAATAAAAAAAAATAAGATTATCGGAATAATTTCGTGAATCATAATTTTTTTGTTCAGCAAGATACATCTTTAACAACCACTGTTCTGATGTGTGAGGCGTGAGTAAAAAGTTAACGTTGGATCGTAAACTAACTTCGTCTCATTTCACGTCTCGTTAGCAACCGCCGTTTTACAGACGCGTAAAAAGCTTCTAAACTCACCAGCTGGGTTTTTACCGACGTCTTTTATGTCGTAGAACTAATCCCTGAAGCTTGTGTCGACCACAGACCTGATTTCAGGCGTCAAACCAAAAACACATAAACAAAAACAGAACCCGTTCAGTCCGATACAGGAAGTGCTGAGTCATGTCAGAGTTTCAGGACTCTCTCCTGCAGCACTCTATAAAAGCTGGTCGTCAAAGTAAAAGGTCCTTCAGGAACCAGGTCCTGGTCTAGCACTCTTGAAGCCAGTAAAAAAATGAAGATTTTTCCATTGTGAGCTTTATTCACGTCGACTCCACAATAAACCAGCACATCGTCGGCTAACGGTCGGAGCCAGCCGGCGCTCGTTTTCGTTTGGTGTACTTTTGGGGGGAAAACAAACTGTTTTCTGGGCCGGGTTTCTGGGGTCTGCAGCCCCGGAGGCTCCTGTCAGGTTTTCTGTTTTCTCCGGTGTTCGGCCGGAGAGCCCGGCTCTCCTCCGCTCATCTGCATCTTATTTGAATTTCCTGCTTGCATAATTCCTCGGTTAATGGGGGAACCGCTCGGCACCGCCGCCACAGCTGTTTCGCCTTTCCTGCCTGGCAAAGAGCGGCACTCACACAGTGAAGGGAGGGGGGAGGGGGGGGCGTTCAAAAAGGGAGAGAAAAAAATCTGCAAGTCATGTGGTGCAAAAAATACAGTACAAACAGCGTGTGGTTCCCCCCCGAGGACGGAGAGTCAAACGCTCCCCCTCCTCTCTGGATGTTCAAGCTAACAGCACCACACCCCCTTCTCTGGAGCCGCACTGAGCATGTGCAGTAGTGATGTGCCCCCCCCTCCCCTCCTCGGCACTGCCATGCTGGTGCTGTAATTGGCTGGTAACAGGCTTGAGCAGCACCACATTGCACCAGGCGGACTTCAGCCAGTCGCATTAGTCTGTTTACGCATTCACGGCCCTATTAGAGGCTGTTTGTTCGCTCATTAGCAAAAAAAACACTCCGAGCTGGAGTTTGAACCCCGATCAATAAAAAAACACGGTATGTGGGAATGTGTGGCGTCGCCACGGAGACGGGATGTTGATGGGTCTTCTCTATTGAACTTAAATTCTTTACATTTAGTGGTAAACACAACATTCAGTTTTTTAAATTATTTTTTTATTTGTATTTGCTTGTTTTAATGTTTTAGTTTTTTTTAATAATTGTTTCTTTCCAATGCTTCTAATGTGTGTAAAGCATTTTGATTGATTGAAAGGTGCTATACAAATACATTGCCTTGTTTTACCTCATTTTCACATATAGTCGCATTTGATTTTTATCCGGGCGGCGACCTCCACTGGTCATCAAAACATATAAATGAGAACAAACTCTTTGTTATTTGGGGGAAATGATTGCAGTTTCTATTTTTAATTTGTTTGAGCAGATTGAATCAGCGTCTCCTGATTTAGGATGGATATGAATCTGGAGCTCCCGGTCTTCTGTCTCACATGAACAGTAAAAAGAGGAAATCGTTTTTGTGGCGCTTTGAGACACGAAAACGTTTCAAACTGGAGGAAGATTTCTATTCAGGCCGTTTCTACAAATCACAGTATAGTTATTATTATAGTCTCATTTAAGTAGGGAACCACGATTCAACTGAATAAGGAAGACCC
This sequence comes from Eutrigla gurnardus, assembly GCF_963514095.1. Taxonomy (NCBI): domain Eukaryota; kingdom Metazoa; phylum Chordata; class Actinopteri; order Perciformes; family Triglidae; genus Eutrigla; species Eutrigla gurnardus. The sequence continues at coordinate 23,475,972 of NC_139928.1, read as the reverse complement.
CAAAACATCTCCCAGCATTACCGAGTTAATCTAAAGTCTCATCTTTGAGGTTACGCACTGGCCACGCCCCCATTAATTATGTCACAACAGGCGTTTCAAGTCAGCGGTTAAAATGCTGCCCAGTGTAGTTTGAGCCTCTTCAAGTATTAAACTGAGAAAAACCCTTTCAGGCGGAAACCTCCTGATCTGAGAAGTGAAGCCAATATGAAGCGCCTTAAAGCTGCATTCTCTCTGCTGGCCACCAGGGGGCGCTCCTCTCTCTTCTTCAATCCAGCATGATGTTCATTTAGTACATTATGGTCCATTTAGAGTCCACCAGACCAGAAAGCAGGGGATGCTTAAGGGGGCGGGGCTTACCTGCTGTTTGACAGGTCACTAAATACAAAAACCCATTGGTGTCATTTATTAGCAAATATGGCAAACATGGACTTTGGGCTATGATTGCTATTCACCGCATATTATTGACTGAACAGTTAAAAATTATTTACAGATTGAAATAATGTAGAAAAAAATCACATCCGCAAAATTTTAAAATAATTCCTATGACGTATTCTTCCAGTTTGTTGTGTGGTTTTGCCGTTGAGTGCAGATTGATTAACACATTCACTGATATATGATCTCCTTATAACGCTGAACTTGCACTGATGATAAATTAATTCTGCACCTTTTATTATTTTATTTAGTTATTCAGTGTTATACAAAACGTGTAGATGTACTAATATTGCATGCTCCTGATTTTCTAACAGCCGAGGATTTGCAGATTTGGTGTCGGATATCGGTGATTATGCCGCTTTAAAATTCATAGCTCCTGATTGCCGCAATTTGCATGGGGAATAGTGTATAATAAGTCAACACACATCTTTTTAGATTCAGTGTGATTCACTCCTTCCGAGGACGTCTTTGCCTGCAATCTTTGCCTATTAATCTTCTTAGAAATCACAGAATAAAGGTGCTTCATGGAGCTGCAGAACTTGCCTGAGAATCCTCACATTTTACACTTTTCTTCAGTATTGAAGTTTTCCAGTGATAGTTGTCTTTACATCTATAATAATAATAATAATAATAATAATAATAATAATAATTATTATAATTATTATCCATGTGCACACTGCAAACAGGAGATGCTAACGGCTAATTATAACGGTGCCACTTTGCCAAAATGTCATCATTGTCGCAAATCTAAAAAAAAAGGTTGTAGCTCACAGTGTATTGACTCCTTAGCAACATTGATGTTTTAAAACTCAATGATTTATGGCTAACTCATTTAAGGGGAAATTCTTTTAAGCTGAAATTTAAAGCCATTAACGTGGGCATTTCAAGATAAAATACCACATTTTCTCTAGCTTTTAATACAACAAACAGGTGTTCATGAATTCATACCAAAGCATAACATCTTCTTAGATCCAGCGTGACTTACACTCTTCGATGATGTCATTACGATGTCCCGTCGCCAGTTGACCTCTGTAACTACGCTTAGAAATAATAGAAAATAAGACGCTCCTTCTAACTGCAGAACTTGCCCGAGAGTCTTCACATTTTTAAGTTTTCTTCTGTATTTAATTAACCCAGTGATGGTTTTCATTACATCCACGTGCACACTGCACAACAGGAGATGCTAATGGATAATTCGGCATACTTTTAATGGTGCCACATCATTGAAAGTCATTTAAAGTGTTCATTTCAGCTGAAATTGCACGTTTATTGTGGACATTTCAAAATAAAATACATTTCAGGCAGAATCAGCCTGGCTGAATACATGTTTTTTTGATTGTGAACAGAATCGTGTTTGTGTGTTAGAGAGAGAGAGCTCGTTGCTCCGCTGTAATACAATCAATGAAATCTTATTGGATGTTTTTACTCTGCCTTTCTTTATTTGGTTGAGTCACAGCTGTTGTGTCTGGTTTTATTACTTTTTCAGCAGGTGGCGAAGACTTCTTTTTTTCTGCTTCTTCTTCTTTATTCAGCTCGTGGTCTCTTTGTCCCGGCTTGTTATTAGCTCGGCCGAGCACCGGTCATCCCGACATATTGAGTCCTCACCAACACCGGGTCTCCGGTCTGCGGCAACAATAACCGCGGAGGAATTCACCGTCCAGATCACTAATGAAATCTGTCGCTGTTATTCAGCGGCCGCCGTTGTTCTGATCCCGGAGTCACAGAGTGCAGATTGAAGGCTTCGGTCGAAGGACGGTGCTCGTACGTTCATGGATGTTTGCGTTCGTGTTAAACGAACAAAAGGACGGCAGATGGTTTCACGCTTTTTTTACCGAATAATCGTTAAATTGCTTTCTCAAGCGGAGAAAACCAAAAACCTGACGGTTGTTAAATCTGATTGTTGTAGTGAATCAAGCTGTTACCAATGTTTTATAGAAGGAATGATAATTACTCTGATTTTTTAGCTTTAAAAAAAATACAATAGAAATAAAAAATAATAATATATCCAAAAGTAATATGAAAAACAACACTAAAAAGATATTAAGTGTTACAAAAGTGATGAGGTCACATTCATTAAAAGCTTTCCTCCTTTGTTTTGCTGAAGAGAAAAAATGCCCCTTTAATATTATTATTTTGTATTATTTTTCATGATTATATGGTTGGTGTATGTTTTGGTATTAATCTGAATTTTCTTTGTGTTAAATGCTTCATTTTCAAGGGAATAAGTGGACTTTCTTATTATTGCAAATATACCGTTGTTATTTGAAAGCCCTATTACCCTTTACCTGCTGGGAAAACACACCTTTCTACATATTTTTAGAGGTATTTATATTTGGTGCATTGTGGGACTGAAGTATTGAGACAAGCTTTTGTGTATCTGACCGATATTAAGCCGGAAGGCGGATCGTCTTTTTTAAAAGTGAAATGAGGAGCGGTCCATCTTCAGTAAAGTAAAAACAACACGCCTGTTGGAATAAATATTTGTGGCGGCTCTTCAGGTCTCTAACACAACAAACAGGAAGGATGTGGTGCTTTTGAGCAAGGCGGCCGCGTGCAGCGTCCCAACCTCTCCGGGTAAGAAGGCCTCCGTGTCCGTTTCCACTTATGAATTCACGGCTCATTGCGTTTGCAACCCCACGGCTCCGGCAACGTGTTGTCATTGACACGGGCTCACTTCCTCAAAGGCACAGTTGTGGGTTTTGTGTAGATTTAAAGGGTCTAATATTTGTGGAAATTAAGCTGCGTCATGATCTGTGTCCGTGTTTCATTCATGCTGGCTGACGCCCAAAAAAACAGTGCATTGAACGCATCAGGTGTTTTATTTTAAAGATAAAAGAGTGGCTTGTCTTTATACGGCATCTTCATCCATAGAACGAAACTTCTGTGAAGTTGGGAATTTTAACATGGGTCGCTTTTAGAGCCTCAAGTGGTCATTTGAGGAACTGCAGGTTTTTGGCAATTCTGTATTGGCTTTGTTCGGGTGGCTTGGTTTACCCAGTCACCAAAACTCAACTTTTAAGGCAACGTAACAATGAGTTCTTGTGACAGGATCCACAAAAACATAACTTAAAGCCTTTTTGCAGATTTTTGCAAGTCTTGCATAACCGTTGAGACCCGATCCTACTGGGTGAATTCCATCTGTATTTACAGTCATCAGTTGTAAAAAAATAATTTAAAAAGTCATATACTAACCAAGAAAGATTACGCAAATGTAGCATAATCTTCAGGTGGAGCGTTTGCTGATGGTTAAACGTTATAACTCAATTAGCTCTGCAAGACCACAGTTGCCACGTCAAAACCACATCGACACCACCGGCAATGTTTATTTTCCAATTAACCAACTGTTATTTACCAGATCAAAGAAATTTGCATGTTCAGCATCAAAGCTCATCTGCTTACTTTACCGTAAGAGTCACTGCCGGTGGAAAGCCAATGTTTGCTCTCGTTTTCTTCTGTACTTTGCCGCTGAACGTAGTTTCTTGCCAGAAGTCGTTAGGAATGTTTGGATTGCCGAGAGCTTCAGTCGTCTTAACTGCTAGCTGGAGGCCGTACCTTCAACCTCACTACAGTCACGATGGCCTCAAGTTTAAACAAAATTTAAAAAACTGTGGCATCAACACTGTCTTCACAATCTGTTAATAAGATATTCTTTTTTGACGTTTTAAACAAAATAAGGGCCAGATTGTATGCATTTTCTCTCTTTGAGCTCTGCTTTGGGTCTCCACCACCAAATATCTGTCTCATTAGCTGCTTAACGCTCCGCTATGTTCGTCGGTCGTGTTGTGGTCACACAGAAACTCTCGCAAGATGGTTCAGGCTAGTCCAGAGGCCTCAAACTGGTTTTAGTTCCTGGGCCTCAACACAGTACAGTGTCATCACGTTGTTTAATTTCATGCAGAAGCTGCTGATTGGCAATATGAATGCATTATGGAATCATCATTTTATTTTAATTGTTTTTTCGTCGGAAAGCCTCTCACGTTTAACTTCTTCAACTGTATTTCCTGAAAAAATTATCCAATTTCCTCTGATAAATCAAAGAAAGGCATCATCACGGCTCCTTGGCTTAACCCCCATACTTTGCTGTACTAAACTTAGCGTAAGTTTCGTAGCGTAACGTCGTCCCGACTGACAGAACACGATAATTGAAATGCTCTAAATTTACAGTCAAGCAGAGCGTCAAGAAAAACTTGAAAAATTCTCGCCGTGTCCACGAATCAGTAGACCTCAACTCTCACGATCGGAGCCTAAACCAAAACCAGTAGCTAAAAGAGGCTAAAAATCTTGTTCTCATTGCACACAATCGTTCTATTGCTCCTATAAAAAAACGGTTTGCGTCATCGAGCCTCGCCGACTATCACCGTTAACAAAAGTTCCTCCTTTAATCAACCCTTTAATGCTTTTTAATTTGTACCAACCTGAATGCAGACAGACGGACAGACGGACAGACGGACAGACGGGCAGACAGGCAGACAGACAGACAGACAGACAGACAGACAGTCAGTCACTACCCACTAAAGAAGAAAACCCACCAGACCAATGAATGCGGCCGACTGGCTCATTTGTATGCTTTGTAAGCACTAATCAAGATATGCTAAATATCCAGATGAGCCATCAGCCTGATGTGTTGGAGGCGTGTGGATGGATGGAGGACACGTCCTCCCCCGCCGCCGCCGCCGCCGCCACATCAATCTGAGGCTTCGGTGCGTCAGAGACAGGAAGTGAGGACGTACAGGGATTCGTCTCGGTGACTTTAGCACTTAAATATTAATGCGAGCGTGCCGTGACGGAGAGCACCTGGACGCATGATGCAAACGGCTGCAAGAGCCGGGGCGGTGCACGTATAGACGGGGGAGGGTCGCGTGGTGCGTTCAGGTTACCCCGGTAACGACACACATTAAGGAGATGGAAGTTTTCACGGTCTGAGACCGATTCTGTTCATGAACTCATTTCCATTTCCAGATGTATTTTCAAATAATATTTGAGATTTAGTCAGGTGTAAACAAACGACCACATCGTAAAGATCCACTTTACATTTTATTTTTGAAACTGTCGCGTAAACAAACGTCCAGAATGTAAAAATATTTTAGTGTATTATTTTGAAACAAATGTCGTGTAAACAAACTACCAGAACATAAAAATACGTTTGCGTTTTATTTTGAAAACAAAAACAAACGTCCAGAACGTAAACAAAATTATTTTGAAAACGTAACGTAAGCAGCCGTGTAGAAAACCACGTCTACTACAGCTAAACCATGAATTTCTTAAAGACCGAGCTACAGATTTACTACTTTTTCTGTGTGTGCGTGAACGCAGCGTCTCAGCAGAGCCACACACAATAAAACCCAAATACTCACTGTTGGTTTCTCTCTGTAGTAGTTTAGTGTAGTGATGATCACCTCTGGGCCTCTGGAGCACAGTGAGAGTACTACACACACACACACACACACACACACACACACACACACAGTCAGGAGCTGGTTAGTGTCGGCTGGTGATGGATGGAGGATGAGGTCAGTCCTGAGGGGATCCGGACTCTCTGGAAAAGACCTGTTGTTCACTCACTGTGTCTCTGTGTGTCTGCTGATGATCTCATCACACACACACATACACACACACACACACACACACACACACACACACACTCACATCCTGGTGATCCCCTCTTAAAGGAAGTGGCCGGTTTTTAATGTCCTTTTGGAAATGTAATGTTTGTTGTTGTTTACGTGTCGGATTCAGAAGCAAAAAAACAACAAAAAAGTGACATAAAAATCCAAATATATAACGGAGCAGAAATGCACCTGGAAGTTCACCTGGAAGTTCACCTGGAAGTGCTTGAGTTTGACTTGGAGAAGGAGTAACCCTGGTTTGTGATGAAATCGGCTGATTTTGCGACGTTGGGGTTTCCCTGCATTCCTTGTTTCTGATGTTTCTGCTTCATAGACGGCGCTCATTAATTGTTATTTATTATTCATGTTCCGACCAGCTGAGAGATGAAGCGGCCCTTGGGGGCCCCACTGCGGGGTGTCACTGTACATTTGGGGTCTGGACCTGATCCTCAGGCCTTCACCGCGCCGCATCCTGATGATGAGGCTCTGGTGTGTTCAGGGTCCCATGTGACGTTACGGTGTCATGTTACGGTGTCATGTTACGGTGTCATGTTACAGTGTCCCGTCACGTTGTCTCGTTGTGTTGTCACGTTACATTGTCACTACGGTGTCACGTTACGTTGCACGTTATGATGTCACGTTACGTTGTCACGTTACGTTGTCACGTTACGTTGTCACGTTACAGTGTCACTACGGTGTCACGTTACGTTGTCACGTTACGGTCTCACGTTACGGTCTCACGTTACGGTCTCACGTTACGTTGTCACTTTACGTTGTCACGTTACGTTGCACGTTATGATGTCACGTTACGGTGTCACTACGGTGTCACGTTACGTTGCACGTTACGTTGTCACGTTACGGTGTCACGTTACGGTGTCGTTACGGTGTCACGTTACGGTGTCACGTTACAATGTCACGTTACAATGTCACGTTAGGATGTCACGTTACGATGTTAGGATACAATGCTACAATACGATGTTACGATCAAATGTTAAAATACAATGTTATGCTACGACATTATCACAGTACGACATTATCACGATATGTAGGAATACTTAAGTGAAAGTACGATATCATCACGATACGATATCATCACTTGGATGATAAATCATAATTTCAAATCGTCATTTTTAGATGACCGTCTCGTTTTAATATTGATTTCACGTTGATTCTGTTGTCTGTAAATTGTAAATCTGTAAAGACGTGAAGAAGGAAACGGACCCCGGTGAGTTGGCCTTTCAAAATAAAACGCTTGACTTTTCTGTCTTTTTTTAATTTGCTGGGTAATTGTTCATTAGAGTACACGGCAAGTACTGCTGCTTATGGTGAAGGTTGTTTGTGTGTGTATGTGTGTGTATTGTGTGTCCTCCAAAGTGAGACTTGCCTTCGGGTTAAAGTGGAGAGTTAATTGAAGTCAATAGAAACCAAAATAATGCAAAGCATGTGTATGCAAATGTATCACAAGCTCTCACACACACACACACACACACACACACACACACATGGATTTAAAAGCGGTGCAGCAGAGCTCCGTTTGCAGTGTTTTTAATAAACAACAACACAAGCTGGCCAGGTTGTCTTGGTGGTTATGTGGTTTAGTCTCACCTCTTAAATCTGGTCCTGATCCTGATCCTGGTCTCGTTCTGTTTCACTTAACAACATGAAAAGACTCGATTTGCATTAAGTTGAAACTTTCTCCGAAGTCTCTTTGTTTTTCTGTCTCTCTCTCTCTCTCTGACGCTCCCTTCTCTTTGGCACATGTTGCCACGGTAACCACAGCCTCTCTTTTTTCATTTCTTCTTCTTCTTTAAACGTTGGGCCAAGTTGTAGTGGTGCAGTTTTTTAAGGCCCGCATTGGTCACGCACACATTCGATCACGCAATCACACAAACTGTTTAACCTCCTCGTCTGCTTTCAGATTACCCAGAGTGCCGCTGGCCTAGAGGATCATCCAGGAGTAAAAGGAGAACGAGGAGGACGCGTGGCGATTGGAGGAGGAGGCGCAGCCTCAGAAAAGACGCTCTGACACCAGTGAAGCCCCACCCCCTTTGAGGAAGTGCAGTAAGTGTTTTTTTGTGTGTACTTTTCAGGGGGAAGACTTTGATTTTTAAATTGAGACAATCACAGAGCGATGAAAGTAGATGCTGTTTGAGGTTTTGGCAGCGATGCTCAACACTGTTTCTGCAGAGAGGAAGCACTTTCACCGGACACAATGAAGCCATGAATCACCAGAGGTGATTCTCTGAGGTTGGTGAACTTCTGTTGAAATTTGTGTAAGTGCCGTTTTGGCATTCGGCGGTTGCCAGCAGGTCCGGGTTCCCGTTAGTCCGATGGCAGCCCTGCGGAGCTCCTGATTTGTGGCGGCGGGAAGGAGGAGGAGGAGGAGTGACTATTCTGTTCCTCCTCCGCGGAGGAGCAATCAGTGACGGATGATGGCGAGCTGCTGCCGGTGACGGCGTTCCCGAGGAAGCTCGTCTCCACGGGAACGACGGCGGTTTAATTTCCACCTGCAGTGTCGGACCTGCAGCTGCTTCTTCTGGTGGTGTCAAAGTGTGTTCACTGGTGAACAATCTGGTGGATGCGATGCAGACGAGGCAAGCTGAGTGTCAATAACAGCTTTGAAGGTGCCGTGTAAATGATCCGGTGCCATCTAGTGGTGAGGCTGCAGGTTGCAGCCGCTCGAAGCGTGCTAGAACTACGGTGGCTGACGAGCAAACGCTATAAACGTGAATAGACACAACAACCCGGTCTCCGACAAAACGTTGGTTCCTGAAAAACTAAAATGCAGTTTTTAAACGGTTAAAAAGAACATCGTCAACAAACAAAACAAAACAAAGCTAAAAAAAAAAAGCTAGGATCAGTTTTCGTAAAAATCCTCACGGTTCGGTTTTATGTGAACGAACTTGATACAAATCAGAAACATGACAAACGTAGGTTAAAACTCTGCGTTTGACGCTGTTGTCGCATTTGTTTGCAAAGTAATCCACGTTTCCCTCGAAAGCCTCGTAATCCTTCGGAGACCAGGTTTTAAATGAAACGACTCGTTCTAAGCTAACGAAAACACAACGATTCTTTAATTTCATTATATACTTAAGAAAACATCATGTTATGATGAATGATCGAACATCCGGAGGTTTTGTAGCTAAACGGCTAAAAGGCCCAAAAACATTCGGATGCCTTAGAAACTCCGGGGAACCATTTCAGAAGTGACGATCTCAAAGATTTCCGTTTTGTTCCCCATGTACGTTTTATTGTTTTTCTGTCCAGTTTGAATGAAGTATGTTTTTACGACCATCGGAAGGTAAAATGACCATTTCTGTCAATGGAGTCTGGTGTCTTTCATATAACGTCTGTTTATTCGGGTCGTTGGATCGGTGGAAAGATTAACAAAGACCATGGCGAGTTTTATTTTGTTTCAGTCAAGTCTGAATTAAGAGGCTAAAGTTGCTGTTTCTGTCAGTGGAGTCTTGTGTCTTTGAGGAAGTCGACGCATACAGGGTTTCTTTGGACCAAAGAAAAGACGTTTCATTTTGTTTGTCCAGGTTGAATTTGGTGCTTTTGAGAGGACATTTGGATTTTAATTAACCAGAATGATTTTCCTTAAATTACTGTTGATTTTGTTTATTGTATTTTCAAGTCAACATGCGTCACGTAGCGTCACGCTGATAACGGGGGGAAATAATCACGAGCCCATAAATCCGTTTATTGTTTCCTGCTAAAGAGAAAAAGCAGCTGTATTAGTCCGTATATCTTCAGTACGAGCAGCTGTTTGAGAATGTGGCAGAAAGTCTGGGTGTTTTGCAGTGAAGACGAGTAAAAGGAAGCCGCTGTAAATCCCAGAGATTTGTTCAGAGTCAGCCGGAGATTTCTGATCAGACGCCTCGCAGGAGGGAATCCAGGAGGAGGAACCGGAGGTCCAGGTTCCCCCAACAAAACCGTGAAAAACGTGTGAAATCTGCATAACGATGTTCAGTTTAAAAGAGAACTAAATGTTTCTCGTCTCGTCGAAAACAAGAGAGGATCGTCTCGGCTGAGACATTGTTTTTTTGTTACCCACATTACACGCCGGCGTCGGAGACGGCGTCCATCAGAGCGAGGAAACTTAAAAGTGAATCAAACCCAGCTTCACGTCTTTGGTCCTTTTTTAGTTTTTTGTCCCATCAGCGTCCTTCAGTCCTTCACCGCAATAAAACAAACAATCCTTCAGAGGTGTTTGCTCAGCGCTTCAGTGTAAACGGTGTGTGTATTGTGGTTTATGATGCATCCAAGTGAAGGATGAAGGTGTAGAAACAAGAGAAAGAGAAGAGAAGGTGATGGAGGAGGAGGGAGAGTCACACTGGGAAGACCGAGATGGAAAAAACAGTTCAACTCTAAAACTGATGCAGAGGAACAGAAGTGCAAACAGGAAGTAGAGGAACAGAAGTGCAAACAGGAAGTAGAGGAACAGAAGAGTAAACAGGAAGTAGAGGAACAGAAGTGCAAACAGGAAGTAGAGGAACAGAAGTGCAAACAGGAAGTCGAGGAACAGAAGTGCAAACAGGAAGTCGAGGAACAGAAGTGCAAACAGGAAGTCGAGGAACAGAAGTGCAAACAGGAAGTAGAGGAACAGAAGTGCAAACGGGAAGTAGAGGAACGGAAGTGCAAACAGGAAGTAGAGGAACAGAAGTGCAAACAGGAAGTAGAGGAACAGAAGTGCAAACAGGAAGTAGAGGAACAGAAGAGTAAACAGGAAGTAGAGGAACAGAAGTGCAAAGAGGAAGTAGAGGAACAGAAGTGCAAACGGGAAGTAGAGGAACAGAAGTGCAAACAGGAAGTCGAGGAACAGAAGTGAAAACAGGAAGTAGAGGAACAGAAGTGCAAACAGGAAGTAGAGGAACAGAAGTGCAAACAGGAAGTCGAGGAACAGAAGTGCAAACAGGAAGTCGAGGAACGGAAGTGCAAACAGGAAGTCGAGGAACGGAAGTGCAAACAGGAAGTCGAGGAACAGAAGTGCAAACAGGAAGTCGAGGAACAGAAGTGCAAACAGGAAGTCGAGGAACGGAAGTGCAAACAGGAAGTCGAGGAACAGAAGTGCAAAAAGGAAGTCGAGGAACAGAAGTGCAAACAGGAAGTCGAGGAACAGAAGTGCAAAAAGGAAGTAGAGGAACAGAAGCGCAAACGGGAAGTAGAGGAAGCGTCATGTGATTAGAAAAAACAAGTTCAGAGAAGGTTTGATGCTCAAGGAAAAAAGAAAAGGAAGAAACTGTGTGTGTGGAGTCCAGGAGGGATCTGCTTTCTGAATCAGGTAGACGTGTGTGTGTGTGTGTGTGTGTGTGTGAGTGAGAGTGTGTGTGTGTGTGTGTGTGTGTGTGTGTGTGTGTGTGTGTGTGTGTGTGTGTGTGTGTGTGTGTGTGTGTGTGTGTGAGTGAGAGTGTGTGTGTGTGTGTGTGTGTGTGTGTGTGTGTGTGTGTGTGTGTGTGTGTGTGTGTGTGTGTGTGTGTGTGTGTGTGTGTGCGTGTGTGCGTGGGTCCTCCTCAGCTGGAACCAGCATGTTCGGTTCAGCGGGTTCATTCAGTAACAGTTTAAACATGGCGGCGTCTGCAGCCTCCGGAGCCCCCGCGGCGCTCAAACAAACCCACTTTGTAGTCCGAGCTGCCTCCGCGGCCGCCATCGCTGCTGAGACCGACGTTCTCAACAAAAGCTTTCTGTGTAGTTTAGCGCATTTAAAAAGTTTTTGGTGATCACATCTGGAGTCATGGAGGTCCAGAGCAGAATATCTGTTATATGAATAATAAATCATATATTCACACGGAAACTGAAAATGTGTTTATGAGAGAGTTGTCTCCTTAAAGGTACAGCTTGGAGGATTTGGCGACACCTAGCGGGGAGTTTTCAGATCGCAACTGAAACTTCTCCAATGTGCCGAGCGTGACGGAGAACGACGTGAAAACACAAAAAAGAAAATTAAGTTTCTTCTCGATAACGTTTCCAGGGAAAAGCAGTTTTTAAGGGAACAACGTGGTTTATGAACAAAACAAAAAATGTGATAAAACTACGTAGTTAGGTTTAGTAAAGAAACATTGTGGTTTGGATTTAAATGGTTATTAAATTGAAGCGAAACAATGCAAAATTGAAACAAAATCACTTAGTTTTTTTCACCCGTTTTAAAATAATCTGCGATTCGTCAAGAGCAAACGGAATCCACGACAAAATATTTGTTTTTTACAAAACATATTTTACAAAATGCTTAGGAATGCTTCAGGCTACGATGATGACATATTTATAATGTTACAATGCTAGCTGTGTATAAACGAGCATACCTGCCGACATTAGGCTGTGGAAATGAGCCCCGCCCCCCCAAATAACCCTCCACCACCGATCAGTAGAAAAGATACCAGGATGTGAACGCAAAATTACTTTTAGTTTTAAATTTGTCACCTATTTTTTCTTTCTTTGCAGCTTCTTCTGATTTCAGTGGTGGAAAACTCGAAATAGAACTTATAATAACAATACATGTTTTTATAAAGTACTTTCAACAAAGTGCTGTACAACAAGAACAATATATAAGAGTAACAACGATAAACTTAAAAAATAAAAAATGAAATAAACCACAGCAACACAACTGAGAACAATCGGGAACCATGAATACTGGGAACCGTAGACGGTGAATCTGACTGTTGGAGTGAAAACGTGGAAGTGTGTTCGTGTTGTGTTCGTGTCTGAACCCGGTGTGGGAGATCTGAACCTCTGTCAGCAGCGCAGAACGACCTGGACCAGCCGGAGCCAAACTCCACCAGCGCTGGCCGGCGTCCAGTCCGATCCCTTGGTTCTGGTCTGGAGCCAGACCCCCCCCTCGCTGGGGGCTCGGGAAGCTTTGTATTCACGGCCCTGCTGCTTTATTGAATGAGCTCTGTGGAGCCAGAGGGGGCGGAGTCAGAGGGGGGCGGAGCCCTGCTGTCACATCGTTGGGCCGACGGGTGCAGGTCGCATACGGGGTCAACGCCGCTAAAAATACGTGCAAGCATTCATGATGGTGAACCGGCTCTTCCTCCTCCTCCTCCTCCTCCTCCTCCTCCCTTGTCCTCCTCTTCCTCCTCCTCTTCCTCCTCCTCGTCCTCCTCCTCTTCCTCCTCCCCTTCCTCCTCCTCGTCCTCCTCTTCCTCCTCCTCGTTCTCCTCTTCCTCCTCCTCCTCTTCCCCTCCTCCACTTCCTCCTCCTCTTTCTCCTCCTCTTTCTCCTCCTCGTCCTCCTCCTCCACTTCCTCCTCTTCCTCCTCCTCGTCCTCCTCTTCCTCCTCCTCGTTCTCGTCCTCCTCTTCCTCCTCCTCTTCCTCCTCCTCGTCCTCCTCCTCTTCCTCCTCCTCCTCTTTTTCTTCCTCTTCCTCCTCCTCCTCTCCCTCCTCCTATCCCTCCTCCTCTTCCTCCTACTCCTCCTCTTTTTCTTCCTCTTCCTCCTCCTCCTCCTCCTCCTCCTCCTCTTTCCTCCTACTCCTCCTCTTCCTCCTCCTCCTCCTCCTCCTCTTTTTCTTCCTCCTCTCCCTCCTCCTCTTCCTATTCCTCCTCTTTTTCTTCCTCCTCCTCCTCCTCCTCTCCCTCCTCCTCTTCCTCTTCCTCCTCGTCCTCCTCCTCCTCTTTTTCTTCCTCTTCCTCCTCCTCTCCCTCCTCCTCCTCCTCTTCCTCCTCCTCCTCCTCTTTTTCTTCGTGCTCCTCCTCTTCGTGACCCTGGGCCTCTGAAGCCTGATTAAAAACCCGCTGCATCATTTAAAGAATGAACGGATGTTAAGAGGAGGAAGAGGAGGAGGAGACTCGTCTTCATCACCGTGGTGACGCTCCAGTGCTTCATGATGAAGATCATGAGTTTCAATGATGCGATGAATCAAAGTGTTTAACGGTGTTGGGCGGCCGATCTGAATGTTTGAACGTTGCCGCGGGAACAAAAGGAGCGATGCCCCGACGTCGTGATGCCTCTGATCACGCTGCTGGTAGAGAAATCGCCATCTGTTGCCTCCAAATGATGCTGCAGTCTGATGTGTGAGTGGCGGTGGCGGCGAAGCGGCGTGGAAACAGGAAGTCAGGATGTGAAAGCCGGCGGTGGGAGAGCGTGAGGAGCGGAGTGAAGGCTGCTGGGAAATCCACAACCGCTGGTGGAGGTATCGACGACTACGTGGGAGAGGATGACTCACCCCACACACACACACACCTCCTCCACAGGTGTGTGTGTGTGTGTGTGTGGGCAGGCGGCGTGGCCGGGGCAGATTGCTTGCTCGCCCCTCTCTCTCTCCTCGCTGCTGAACTTGTGTGTGTGTGTGTGTGTGTGTTTGGCAGCGGGAGACATTTAACTGGTGATTCACTTGTTTTCCTGACGGTTGTGTGTGTGATTCCTCCGAGGTCTCCGAGTGTAGAGTTTAGTTGTGTTTTTTATAAACTTTGTTTCCCTCTCTGCTGTGAAATACCGTGCGGTGGGTTGTGGGTGTGCTGAGAAGAATGTGTCATCTAGAAATCTGTGCACGGATCCAAAAAAACCTCCCTGGTTTGTTCTGTCGGGATTCTCAAAGCTCTAGAAATCGTTCACAGCGAGTTACGTGGTTAAAGTGCAGCGCTTGTTTTTAACGGCGACTAAACGGCGTCTTCTCACCGGCGGCGATGCCGATCTACGACGACTGCAGCACTTTGAAAATGGTCCTACTTCTCTCTGCTGGCCACCAGGGGGCGACTCCTCTCTGGTTGTATAGAAGTCTATGAGAAAATGGTCCTACTTCTCTCTGCTGGCCACCAGGGGGCGACTCCTCTCTGGTTGTATAGAAGTCTATGAGAAAATGGTCCTACTTCTCTCTGCTGGCCACCAGGGGGCGACTCCTTTCTGGTTGTATAGAAGTCTATGAGAAAATGGTCCTACTTCTCTCTGCTGGCCACCAGGGGGCGACTCCTCTCTGGTTGTATAGAAGTCTATGAGAAAATGGTCCTACTTCTCTCTGCTGGCCACCAGGGGGCGACTCCTCTCTGCTTGTATAGAAGTCGGGGCTTACCTGCTGATTGACAGGTCGCTACCAACACGTAGCTGTAAAGTTGACCTTGAATTATGAAGCTAACGTAAAAGTGTCGGAATTCACGATGTTCGGTGTTTTATATGGTAAAACAAAGTGGTGAAATCTCACGTTGACTGAAGACTTTTTCAGACATGGAATGAAAGAAACACTGACTTGGAGACGAGGGAACGGGAGTTTAACATCTGGGAGTAGCAGGAGGGAAGTTCTGTTTCAGGGAGAAGGAAATGTAATTTTCCTTCTCGCTCACATTGTTTGTCCCGACTCAGCAGCTCTGATTTAAGCAGCTCGTCTGTGAGTACGCAGTGATGTCATCCATTTACACAACAAACATCAAACAAGCTCATCAAACGAGTCTCAAACGTTTTGACGGAAATTTCAAAAGATAAAAGTTTTTTTTTCAAATCTCATTAAACTCTGAGTGGAGCCGACAATAGTGAGGAAAAGAAGAAACGTTTCTGCAAAATTCGGATTTGCTGAATGTCGGAATAACTCAATGAAAGTTACACGATGTGATACCGAGTTCTGAGAAAGTCCAGGAAGGAAAAGTGGGATGGTTGTGTTGGATAGTTGCGGTGTTATATATTTACGCTAGCTGCAGTGTTCACCTTACGTTGCTTTGTCTTTCTGAAAACGAAATACGTTGAACGTTGAGTGACATAAATCGCACCGGATGCTAATAACTCATTAAAAGTCACATGATAACCGAGAAAGTCCACGAAGGAATTGGAGGAAGCACACACAGGACTTTCACCCAGCAGAATACTGAAACCCAACGTTAATGTTGTTTCTAGCCATGTCGTGTAACGTCGGGACACTTGTGCGATTATTTGTGGTCATTTATTTATGCTAGCTACATTTTTATTTAAATATATATAACATGATGTTTCTCAAACTAAGTTTTTTCTAAAACAATCTTTTTTGGGGTTCAGAAGTGTCGACATTTAACGTTCCTGATGTTTCAAAAAAAAGTTCCATTTTAAAGACTTTTTTTTTAATAATTAATTTTTTCAAACTTCTGCAGGAACCCGGTCTAGGACCATGAGGAGGTCCGGATCTAAGCTCCTCTTTCAGACACAGTTTTTTTATTATTGACGCCCCGCCGACCGGCGGAAGCAGCTAACGATGGCGTTTATCCGGCGCGGCGTGATCGAGGCCACGACGAAGTCAAGTGTTTTTCAGAGTAATGAGTGTTTTATTGTGGAAGGTAGATCCGCCTCACAGCTTCCCCCCCCCCGATCTCCCGCCCACCAGCGCATTTGTTCAATTTGGTTAAGTGCCACTCAAGAGAGATTCCTCAAATCTCAAAATGATTTATTTCCAGGGGGGGGGGGGGGGGGGGGGGGGGTGTTTACAAAGGTTCAGATTTGAACATGTTTTAAAGAGCTAAAGGTTTTAAAGGTAACTCACCCGATTTCTGTGTTTTTAAATGCAGCAGAAGAAAGCGACCACATGACCCGCGTTCAGTCCGTCTGCTAATGATCGCAACTTATTCCGTTTTTTATGCATTTGTCAGAAATGGCTCGAGCCCGAGGCTCAGATTCTGGTTTGATGTCGGGTGAAAATTATTTTAGAAAGGTTTGGTTTCAGAAGTTTGTTTTTGTTCTTTTTAAATAGTAAATCTAATCCGATCACGTGACTCGTCCTGTAAAAAGGGTGAAATATCGCTACCTGTTTGCGCGATAAGGACGCTTCCAGTTGCATTATGGGAAATGTCCTTCATCGCAAAACCGATTTAGATTTGTGGCTGATTCACAAACTGACGGAGACTTGTGTCGTAAAATCACTGAGTGGAAACTTTACGAGAAGCTGAAAGAAAAATCGGGATCTATGCTAACTTCTGATGAATGTATATTTATGTTTCTAATGAATCCAACGTGTGATAACGCCTCGTATTGTTGGTTTTATTTATTTATTTATATGACAAACTGTCATCATATGGTTGTTTATTGATCGGGGCTATTGGGCTATGATGCTAGCGGTGACTTTCACTTGTTGTCATAGCAACGACAAACATCTTGCGCGACTTTATAAACATAAAGCCGATATAAACAAGTTGCTTGGTTCCGCTAACAAAACTGGAAAATGAAAACACGGTGCATACTTCCAACTGAACCACAAACGTTGCAGGAAAAATGCGGGAAATTTGTGTCCATGAATACGAATCGGTAGATTTTAATTTTGTGACTATTTCACGGAGATAAGGAATGACGAGTCGGCACTTTGAACTTCTAAATGATTATTGTTTAAAGTGAAAAGTAGCAGCACCATAAAACACTTGTGTAGCGTCGTTATTAGAAAAACATTTTTAACTTTGATTGTTTGTGTGACAGCAGTTTAAAAACACATAATAATAATGATGATGATGATGAATGCTAGCTGAGGGGAACGTCGGAGCCGTATTTTAATGCATCTCAGGTGTTTTGCGTCACAGAGCAGAGATCATGTTCCTGCTGCTCCTCGCCGCCGCGCTCCGCTGGTAACAGTATTCCCAGCGCGGGCGCCAATTGGAGATAGACTGCTGGGAAATTTTCTAAAATGACTATTCCAAATTTACAAGGTGGAGCGCTGCCACCGTTGGACAGTTTAGGGAGAGCCGCGGTGCGTGGAGCGTTTAGCTCGCCTCCCGCTGTGATGCAATCTGTTCCGAGCATCAGTCAGATCACCCGCGCTGCCGAGGAGGAGGAGGGAACCGGCCGCCGGCCAAGTCGGGAAACTCGGTAAACACCACGGAGGATTCCCCGAACCTGCGTTTCACAGCCGGCTCTCAGCGAGGCTGCAGGACTTTAAACGCCTCGATGTCCGGAAATACTAACTGATTACTGCAGAACAATCTGTTCCCTGTGTTTTTTATTTATTCTATTTTCTATTTATTGATTTTTTTATTTCATTTTATTTATTCTAT